>NC_134399.1:169169312-169539650 GCF_050003625.1 Haematobia irritans | reverse complement strand
AATAGCGCTCCAAGCTACTAAACACATATATGTTTATAGGCTATTTCTAAATTAATATATGTTTGCATCCAAACATTTTATATTTACAAACATTTTATGTCCCAAACATAATATGTTCTAACATATTAACATATATGTCCCAAACATGTTATGCTAGTTTATGAACATTATATGCTTGCACTCAAAAATATTGTGTTTAAAAATTTGTGTTCCAAACATATAATGTTTATAGCCAAACATATGAAAAACAGCCTTTTTCATCCGTGTAGTTAAATTCATCGATGAATTCCTTGCAAGGGTAAGTGCTGCTTGACTTTTCTGCCTTTACAAAGCTGCTGAAAATTCAGCAAGTTTTTGGTGGGTTCCTTATGTGAACATAAATAATGGTTCGAAGTAAGATTTGTGTTTTCGTGATCTATGATCCCGTTCACATGCAATTTGTTGGCTCTACACATGCCCTCAGCCAAAGGTATGAACATGACCAATGTCCGTACAAGCCAAGAGCATAAGGAACTTAATCTTCCGCACTACTTCCCTCGGCACCTAGCTTGCTTCCGCACTAATTTGATTCACAATTTAGCTTGCTTCCGCAAGTGCACCTAACTTGCTTTCGCAAGTGGATCTAATTTGTGGATCCACAAGTGCCATTTCTAGCGGTAGGGTTTTCGGCGCATGTTTCCTTGTGCGAGTATGTATTCTTCCGGTACTATTTTGCTTTAGTCTAGCCTACTTCGACACTTGCTTCAGCGCATGTACTATATAAAGTTTGGTCACCTAAAAGTTAATTACTGTGGGATAACGTCTCCCAATGTCCCGATATGTATACACTTAGGAAATAATTCTCATTATGGGTGGATATAAATTCAATCTTTTTAAATATAGGAGAGACTTGTAGCTGAGAAAACTCCACACCACATGCAATTTGCCTCCATCCACACTTTGCTTCGGCATCTAACTTGCATTCGCATGGTTTTGTTTTGGCATCTAACTCCTTTCGCACAGGTTTGTTGAATCTAGTTTGGCTCCTTCAAACTCTAGTTTTGTTCCCAACTCTTAAAGTAATTCTAATTGGCTTAAATTGGATGGATTTAAATTCAATCTTTTTAACTATAGGAGAGGCTTGCCGCTGAGAAAACTCCACACCACATGCAATTTGCCTCCATCCACAATATTTGCTTCGGCATCCAACTTGCATCCGCATGGTTTTGTTTTGGCATTTAACTCCTTCCGCAAAGGTTTTTTGCATCTAGTTTGCCTCCTTCAAACTCTAGTTTTGTTCCCAACTCTTAAAGTATTTCTAATTGACTTAAATGCTACGAAAATGAAGAGTGCCTTCTCCGGTGCCACTTCACACTATGAGTCTAAGGAAATCTACCCCGTTCATGTGCAATTTATCTGCTTCCACACTATTTACTTCGGCATATAACTTGCATCCGCATGGTTCCGCACTAGGTTTTGTTAACTAATTTGCCTCGCAACTGGTGCCATCAAAATCTAGTTTAGTATGGCAGAACTTGCTTCACCATGGGAATAATTCCCATCGGCTGTTTCCACTAGCTAAGAGTCTAAAGAAAATAGATTCGCATGCACTTGTACAATTAATCTGCTTCCGCACTATTTGTTTCGATATCTAACTTGCATCCGCAATGTTCCGCACAAGTTTGCCACCCAACTAGTGCCTTCAAAATCTGGCTTGCTACAGCTTCAGGGCCTACCTTGCTTCCGAGATTGTGCACCCGCACGTGCTTGCATTCATAATAGTTTTCCTTTCCATCTAGACGGCTTCCGCATTAGTTTGCTTTAATGTGCTTTTGCATCTAGCTTGCTCCCGATTTAGTTGTTCCGGCATATATTTTGCGTCCATACTTGTTGCTTCTGCGCCCCCTTTTGAAATCTAATTTTCTTCCGGACTAATGTGTTTTCGCACCTAGCCTGCTTCCTCATTATTTGCTTCGTCATCTAACTTGCATCCGCATGTGTCCGCACCAGTTTTTGACATTTAGTTTGTTTTCTAACTAGTACCTTTAAAATCTAGCTTCTTCCCCGCTTACTTAAGCACGGAAGCCACCGTGGTGCAATGGTTAGCATGCCCGCCTTGCATACACAAGGTCGTGGGTTCGATTCCTGCTACGACCGAACACCAAAAAGTTTTTCAGCGGTTGATTATCCCACCTCAGTAATACTGGTGACATTTCTGAGCGTTTCAAAACTTCTTTAAGTGGTTTCACTGGAATGTGGAACGCCGTTCGGACTAGGCTATAAAAAGGAGGTCCCTTGTCACTGAGCTTAACATGGAATCGGGCAGCACTCAGTGATAAGAGAGAAGTTCACCACTGTGGTATCACAATGGACTGAATAGTCTAAGTGAGCCTGATACATCGGGCTGCCACATAACCTAACCTAACCTAAGCACGTTCTTGCATCCTTAGTTGTATTCTCTACAAAATAGCCTGCTTTCCACTCGTTTCTTGGGAATATAGCTTTCGTGTACATGAGTGGCTCAGTATTTAGTTCACATCCGAACAACTTGTCCGATTGAACAACAGAGAATCCCAATCAACGAACCCAAATGAACGAGGTCGAAGCAAAGTAACCGAAATAAGGAGGCTTAACCATCCTTGTATGCAAAGGGTCATGGGTTCGATCCTAGTTTCGGACGAACACTAAACAGTGGGTGAATTATCACTTTTAATTACAATTTCTGATTATTTCAAAGCTTCTCTATGTTGCTTCATACTTAGTGATGCAAGCCGTTTAGATAAGGCTGTATAGAAGAGTTTGCTTATCACTAGAAATAATCATTCATAGGAGAGAAGGACATCTGACGTTGTCAGTGTAAAAATATTTGTCGTCAATTGAAGTTGGAATTAAATTATTAAATAAATAATACTGCCTCAGTGAGGTGTGTAGAACTGATCCTTGCTACCTCATTCAATATTCCACGATCAACACAAATACTAAGGCCTATAACAATACCAGTATTTACTATTTCATTCTTCTTTCTATCTCTCTTTGTTTTACAGGTCTATCCTGATGAGGATCATTTAATGTTAAAATCTTTATCTCATGTCTACCAAACCATGGAATGGTATTTCGAAGAAAGTTTCGGTCCCAATGAGGATAGTGAATGGGATCCAACTGGACTGTTTGTGTTCAAACAATAATTGTTAATGTTAGAAATGATTTAATTTTTTGTAATAATTACAATTTTAGTGATTAATTAGAACATTTTAATTGATTTTTTATATTTAAACAACAAGAAACAAAATTAATAACAAAAAAAACATAAATTTGTTAAAAACAGGCAGAAAAACAAAAACTAAATAATTGAACATAAAAAAATTGTTTAAACTAAAATTAAACAAACAACCAAGTGATGAATTAATTTTTTATGTATGACTGAGTAAATTTAACATTTAATACACACATACACAAGCAAATGAAAATATTTTTAAAAACTTCATATTTGTATGTGTAATTATAGATTTATGATTTTATGATTATTGTTTTTTTTTTTATTATTATTATTTATTTTTTAATAAATTAAAAGAAAAGTGTGTATATAAAAAATATTTTTTTTAATTTTTAAATATTTTAAGAACACCTTTTGTAAATTTAAATAATCTTCTAATTTCAAAATTGTATTATATTTGCGGTCTTTTTGTAATAATGACCGTTTTTAGCCTTCTGTAAAGTACGAAGATTCTTTCTCTTAATCTATGAACAGAATTTTTTATTTTTTTTTTTTTAATTTTGTTTTATCCTTTCTTTATAGCATTTTTGTCATTGTTGCCTCAGGATTTTTATAATTTAAAAACATGATTTTATAAGGAACAAAATCATACACCATTCGCATGTACCCAGCATAAAAGCAGTGAAAATGTTCTTTTTGGATCCGGAAGTGGTGCAAAATTGCCGCAGAAGCGATGATTTTAACATGGGTTTGACATAGGACGGATATCCACCATTTTAACAGCTGTTGCACTGAATTTGAAGTACTTCTTATGATGAGACCCGAATTCAGTGTTTTTGGATGTAAAATAAAAAATTTTGTAATATTTTGTCAAAAAAAATATTTTTTTAATTTTATTTATTATTTTTGATGCATCCTTGTCTGAAACATTTGACCTCATATATTTCCAAAAATTCGCAATTTTTCTAGAATGGATTTAAAATTTTTTTTTCGAAAAAATTTTAAAAAAATTTTACTGTATTATTAATTCTTAGTAATTCTTAGTTCTTACCCATTCAAAATATGAAAAACGAGAGTTATAAAAAATTGAATTAAAAAAACTTCCTGTGTAGTTAAAATGAAGAACACCTTTGGTAGGACATTTTTCGAAGTGCTTTTAAAGTCGCGCCTTTAGAAGAACTTCCAAATTTTTTTGCTGGGTATCGAAATTGTGGCTTATCTGGCAGAATAGACCCAAAGAAAAAAATACTCTCCTTTGGAACGAAATGTTGAACAAACGACATTTTCCTTAAAAAATATTTTCTTTAAAAGGAACCCTGCAAAAAAAACTTCCAAAAAAGCAGTTTGGATCCCCAATTTGTGATCCGGAAGTGCAAACTTGGATCATCTGCAATGAATTTTACATGTGCCTGTCATAGGACGGAAGTACTCCATTTTTGGATCCTTTGCATTGCTTTAGAAGTTGTGCCTTGGAAGTTCATTTGGATGAAGAAATGTAAAAAAAAAACTAAAAACCAAAAACTTTTTTTTCCAATTTCACTTTTTATTGTTATCAGTATTTTTTGTTACAATTTTATTTTCTTGTTATCTAATTTTTACAAATTTAAAAACTTATTCGCTTCCACCGGGGTTTGAACCTGAGTCTGTTGGCACCATAACAGAACGCCGTAGCACACTTAGCACACAAACACCATTGAAGACCATGCATTAAAACGTCTATTCACATGTTTGTGACATGAACCTAATATGACACCACGGCATGACATTGTAACTACTTCCTGAAAATCAAAACAAAAATTAAAAGTTATCGTAATTTGCAAAACCTTCTCAAAAGAACTTCCATGGAAGTGAAAAAGTCAAACGTCACAGATTCAAATCATTTTTTTATTATTTTTTTACTTTTTTTTATTGATTTTCTATTCTTTTTTTGCGAAGTTTAATTGTCCAAAATTTAAATTTTCAATTAAAATTGTCTAGTTCCGTACTTTCTAAGACTTGTCCAAAAGCGGAGCTAACAAAAATGTACGCGTGTAAATCGGTGAAATCGTTTATTTAAAAAAAATCAAATTAAATTTCTTTTTCAAGTTCAATTAGTACACCCAGAGAAGGAATATGATCACCTCAACCATGTTTCAAGAGCAAAATGTTATTTTTGAATGGTGACCATGTAACATGTTTATCGCAACCATGTTATTTTCTCGGAGATTATGTGTCTGATTTCGGCAAGCATATTATTTTTGGCGAGAAAAGAACATTTTTGCCATAAACATGTTACATGGTCACCATCCAAAAATAACATTTTGCTCTTGAAACATGTTTGAGGTGATCATATTCCTTCTCTGCGTGTATAAAATTCAGGAAAAATATTCAGTTAGGCTTTCGCTTTTCCAAATCCGAATTGCCGGGCCTCACGCTTGACACCTGCCATCAGATTTTGTACAGCCACCTTGTCCACCTTCTTCGCCGCAGAAAGCCAGTTTGCCTTGAACTGCTGCTCGTCCTTAGCAGTTTTTTTGGTCTTCTTTAGGTTCCGCTTGACAATAGCCCAGTATTTCTCAATTGGGCGGAGCTCTGTTGGGAGGGTTCTTGTACTTGGGAACCACCTGCACGTTGTTGGCTGCGTACCACTCCATGGCCTTTTTACCGTAATGGCAAGATGCCAAATCCGGCCAAAACAGTATGGAACAACTGTGTTTCTTCAGGAAAGGCAGCAGACGTTTATTCAAACACTCTTTCACGTAAATTTCTTGGTTGATAGTCCCGGAAGCTATGAAAATGCTGCTTTTCAAGCCACAGGTACAGATGGCTTGCCAAACCAGATATTTCTTTGCGAACTTTGACAGTTTTATGTGCTTGAAAATATCTGCTACCTTTCCCCTTCCTTTTGCCGTATAAAACTCCTGTCCCGGAAGCTGCTTGTAGTCGGCTTTGATGTAGGTTTCGTCGTCCATTACCACGCAGTCAAACTTAGTCAGCATAGTCGTGTACAGCCTTCGGGATCGCGCTTTGGCCGTCGTATTTTGTTTATCATCGCGATTTGGAGTCGCTACCTTTTTGTAAGTCGGTAGTCTGGCTCGCTTTTTGGCTCGATGCACGGTTGTAGACGATACACCCAGCTTATTTGCGGCATCTCGGAGAGAGAGGTTAGGATTTCGCTTGAAACTACCGGCAACTCTCTTTGTCGTCTCAGCGGCTTCCGGTTTTCGATTTCCCCCCGATCCAGACTTCCCGGCTGTCGACAAACGTTCCCCAAACACTTTAATTACATTTGTAACGGTTGATTTGGCAACTTTTAGCGATTTTGCCAGCTTTGCATGCGTGTAGCTCGGATTTTCGCGATGCGCGAGGAAAATTTTGATACGCTGCTCTTCTTGCTTGGATGGCATTTTGACAACTGAAGAGTGAATTCCAAAATCAAAATAAGAGCAACATTCTATACACACACACCTTCAAAATGAGGGGTGTTCAGGTTTTTTAAATGCAAAATTGAAAGAAATACGTCAAGTTTATATTGACCAAATTTTGACCGTATCACCCTTTAGCCAATCTCCCATCTTCCTCTTTTATAATCTTTGGTTATCGCCTTGCCCATAGAAAAAATCCTTTCGACAGAGCGATTCATTTCTATTTCTGTTTTTTTTTTGTTTGTGGGAGCAAATAAACCAACATTATGACAAGCGATGTAACGAATGTCTCAATTTTACCCTCTTTCAAAAGTCTCTTAATATATTTTGGCCAACTTCAAAAGTTTAGTAATCAGTAAAGAATAAATCCCCCGAGTAGAGCCGCCGAACAATTTTTTCCAGCCAATGGCACCGTCTACTACGTCAACTGACTTAAAAACAAACAAAAAAAAACACACTAAAAAAGATATCTCCAATTTGAGAAGGTTCTCTTCAATTTACCAAGTTTTTCTTTACTTCAATTAAGCGAAAAAGGAGAAAAAAGTTATGCATGAATGAACCAACAAATGTTACTTAATTGGAATTTCCTTAACAAAATAGTTTAGGATTTTTTTTTTAATTTGTAAATTTTACCAACAATTCTTCAAGCTTGAAATTCCTATGGCGAGAGTATTATTTTAACAAAACAGACGAAATAAGAAATAAAAAAACGCATTTTTTTAATTTATTTTAATTATCGAAAGATATTTACCGGTTTTTACCAACAAATTCAATACAAGGATTTTATAAAAACAATTAGCAAAAAGTATTCATAAGAGATATGAATAAAATTTAAATTTGATTTTAAAAAAAAAACGCACGATTTATGTCATATGTTTAATGAAGAATTGACCGATGATAATTGCTCCGGCACAGCCGTCATTCCGCCCACACCGATGGCAAAAATTGATCGGGTCCTGATATTTCCAATCAAAAAATAAAGCCCCCCCACCGACTATATTTTTATAAAATGGATCGTCTGCTCGAATCTTTATCAAAATGCAATCTGTAACCACCGAAGCGAATTCCACTGATGAGATTTTCTGGATAGCTCATATCAAATGATCTAACAAAGAAAAACACATTTTTTTCAAAATTAGTTTTTATTATTCAACATAGTTCTTTTCAAGAGCGATACAACGATTATAACGACCTTCCAATTTTTTGATACCATTTTGGTAGTACTCCTTCGGTTTTGCCTCAAAATGGGCCTCAGTTTCGGCGATCACCTCTTCATTGCAGCCAAATGTTTTCCCTGCGAGCATCCTTTTGAGGTCTGAGAACAAGAAAAAGTCGCTGGGGGCCAGATCTGGAGAATACGGTGGGTGGGGAAGCAATTCGAAGCCAAATTCATGAATTTTTTTCATCGTTCTCAATGACTTGTGGCACGGTGCGTTGTCTTGGTGGAACAACACTTTTTTCTTCTTCATATGGGGCCGTTTTGCCGCGATTTCGACCTTCAAACGCTCCAACAACGCCATATAATAGTCACGGTTGATGGTTTTTCCCTTCTCAACATAATCGAAAAAATTATTCCATGCGCATCCCAAAAAACAGAGGCCATTACTTTGCCAGCGGACTTTTGAGTCCTTCCACACTTCGGAGACGGTTCACCGGTCGCTGTCCACTCAGCCGACTGTCGATTGGACTCAGGCGTGTAGTGATGGAGCCATGTATCATCCATTGTCACATATCGACGGAAAAACTCGGGTGTATTACGAGTTAACAGCTGCAAACACCGCTCAGAATCATCAACACATTGTTGTTTTTGGTCAAATGTGAGCTCGCGCGGCACCCATTTTGCACAGAGCTTCCGCATATCCAAATATTGATGAATGATATGATCAACACGTTCCTTTGATATCTTTAAGGCCTCTGCTATCTCGATCAACTTCATTTTACGGTCATTCAAAATCATTTTGTGGATTTTTTGATGTTTTCTTCGGTAACCACCTCTTTCGGGCGTCCACTGCGTTCATCGTCATCCGTGCTCATTTCACCACGCTTGAATTTTGCATACCAATCAATTATTGTTGATTTCGCTGGGGAAATCAAGTTTTTGCTTCCACCGTATGTTTTCCCTTCAGAAAACAGTATTTTATCAAAACACGAAATTCCTTTTTTCCAGTTTTTTCACAATAACAAAAGTTGCTTCACAAAAGACGCTCTATCTCACAAACTTAATTGACTTACAGACATCAAATTTTGACACGAATCATTTGAAGGTTGGTACGATATAAAAATAATATGCATTTAATACTAGCGACGCCATCTATGTGTCAGACCGGGGACTTATCAGCCAACCTGTTATGCCAAATTGTATCGGCTTTGGCATCGAGCCGCCACCGTCAAAAATGGTTCGACTACAATCTCTGTCTATCTCGATTTGTCAAATTGGATGATTACAAAACCCCGACTTCCAGAATTTTTGACATGATAATCGCAATGACACGGTAAACATCACTTTAAATAAAACATTTGCTTTTAATACTCGAAGGGTGTATGATTTTTTGCATGAAGGGTGTATGATTTTTACTTTTTGACCACAATATATTTTTCACTTTCCTCTGAAATATCAGCCAACCTGTTAAGCCAAATTGTATCGGCTTTGGCATTGAGCCGCCACCGTCAAAAATGGTTCGACTACAATCTCTGTCTATCTCGATTTGTCAAATTGGATGATTACAAAACCTCGACTTCCAGAATTTTTGACATGATAATCGCAATGACACGGTAAACTTCACTTTAAATAAAACATTTGCTTTTAATACTCGAAGGGTGTATGATTTTTTGCATGAAGGGTGTATGATTTTTACTTTTTGACCACAATATATTTTTCACTTTCCTCTGAAATATACTATCCTACACAGAAAAAAATTTCGCGATTTTTTTCGAATTAAAGTCTTAATTAAGTTTTAAAAATATTCAATTAAAATTTAATTGATTCAACATTTTTTTAATTGAAACAAAAGTTAATAATATCAATTAACTTTTTAATTGACTTTCAATTAATTTTTTAATTGATTTTATGTATTTTGTAATTTCTGTGATTGAAGACATTTCAATTAAAAATTAATCGAATCAATTAATTTCGTGATTGAAGACAAATAATATTTTTTTGTTTGTGTGTAATTATTTGTAACTTCATATCGTTTTTTTATGTTTTTATTTTTCACTAAAAAAAATTAGAGTATTTTATAAATGTAAACAAAATACTCAAAGAAAATACATTTAAACCAAATAGTCTTCGGCATAACAAAGAAAATTCATAAAGAAAAGTTATATATGAAAAATGAAACAAATCAAATAAACTTAAACTATTGTATATAATTTTCCTTAAATATATTTTAAGTGTAATGATAAATATTTTTTTTAAAGAAACCAAAAAAACAAAACCAACTACCCATATTAAAGAACAAGAAACAAATATTTAGATCTGTTTAGATTTAATGTAAATTTTATTTTTGTTGTTGTGTTTTTTATTATTATTATTATAATTACCAACTACAATATTAATGTACATTTTGAATTTGTAGTTATTTTATTATTGTACCTATATATAGTATATATACGTATATTACAAAGAAACAAAAAAAAAACAAATGGATAAACAATTTAAATTCCAAAATCCAAAATCTCAACATTTAAATATTAAATGAAACTGAAACGGATCAACTCAGTGATGGAATGTTAATCACTAACAACTCTCGAAATGATGATGAAAGTAGAAACATTCAAACAAAAAAAACAAAACGAAATCAATAAAGGCAAAGCTTTAAATGTTTATATGTATGTGTGATCTGTGTAGTTTGCTTAACATTTCACAAGACATAAATAACAAAAATAATAAAGATAATACTAAATTGAAAATAAAAAAATGAATGATTAGATTATTTATAATAGAATAACATTTAAAAAAAGAGCAGATGGAGAGAGAGAATTTAAATCCAAAAGCATTCAAAAACTTATAACTGAGATATGGAAAAGAAATGTTTAACAACAGAAATAAAAAATAAAAAACAAGTACAAAAAAACACATATAATTAAATAACATTTTTTTATTATTTCTTGGTATTGTTTTTATGATCAGGTAAGGTTTCGTATTTTCACAGAAAAAGATATTGATCTAATATGAAAGATTAGCCAACCTAAATTTTAGGACACGCAATTAACACAATATTAGGAACAAATTTCTTTAATAATAATAAAATTTTAATGAAACGAAATTGTATAATCTTTGCTCCACCATAGAATGAGGGGTATATTAACTTTGTCATTCCGTTTGTAACACATCGAAATTTTGCTCTAAGACCCCATAAAGTATATATATTCTGGGTCGCAGTCATATTCAGAGTCGATCTAAGCATATCTGTCCGTCCGTCCGTCTGTTGAAATCACGCTAACTTCCGAACGAAACAAGCTATTGACTTGAAACTTGGCACAAGTAGTTGTTATTGATGTAAGTCGGATGGTATTGCAAATGGGCCATATCGGAACACTTTTACGTATAGCCCCCATATAAACCGACGCTCAGATTTGGCTTGCGGAGCCTCTTGGAGGCGCAAACTTCATCCGATCCGGTTGAAATTTGGTACGTGGTGTTATTATGTGATCTCTCACAACCATGCAAAATTTGGTCCACATCGGTCCATAATTATATATAGCCCCCATATAAACCGATCCCCAGATTTGGCTTGCGAAGCCTCTAAGAGAAGCAAATTTCATCCGATCCGGCTGAAATTTGGTACATGGTGTCAGCATATGATCTCTAACAACCATGCAAAAATTGGTCCACATCGGTTCATAATTATATATAGCCCCTATATAAACCGATCCCCCGATTTGGCTTGCGGAGCCTCTAAGAGAAGCAAATTTCATCCGATCCGACTGAAATTTGGTACATGGTGTCAGCATCTGATCTCTAACAACCATGCAAAAATTGGTCCACATCGGTTCATAATTATATATAGCCCCTATATAAACCGATCCCCCGATTTGGCTTGCGGAGCCTCTAAGAGAAGCAAATTTCATCCGATCTGACTGAAATTTGGTACATGGTGTAAGTATATGGTCTCTAATAACCATGCAAAAATTGGTCCACATCTGTCCATAATTATATAGCCCCCATATAAACCGATCATCAGTTAACAACCATGCCTAACTAATAAGTCCATATCGGTATATAGTTATATATAGCCCTCAGATAAATCGATCCCCAATCACACAAAAATTGGTCCATATCAATTTCATAATTGTAAAGGGTGGTTAATGGTTAACACCTAAACGCCAAGTTTTTTTCCGAATTTTATTTGACATTTCTCTATTTCAGACTTACTCAATTTGAACCATGGACGTCGTGAATGGGCAGAATGGTTCCAAGAAATGGCAACAGTGGATGATCAATTTTCGAAGAAAATCATCTTCAGTAATGAGGCACATTTTCACCTCAGTGGATTCGTCAATAAACAGAATTGCCGCATTTGGGCGAATGAGAATCCAAGAGTGATTGTCGAAAAACCAATGCACCCACAAAGAGTGACTGTTTGGTGCGGTTTATGGGCTGGCGGCATCATCTGGCCGTATTTTTTCCAAAATGAGGCCGGTCAGGCAGTTACTGTGAATGGTGTTCGCTATCGTGAGATGATAATGAACTTTTTATGGCCCGAATTGGAAGATATGGATGTGGGCGATATGTGGTTTCAGCAGGACGGTGCCACTTGCCACGCAGCTAACGAAACAATGGCTCTTTTGAGCAACAAATTCAATGGCCGTGTTATCTCACGTAATGGCGATGTCAATTGGCCGCCAAGATCATGTGATTTGACACCGTTGGACTTTTTTATTTGGGGTTATTTGAAAGCTAAAGGATGAAATAATTCGGCACATTAACGGCATAGAACCTCCATTATGCCTCAGCGTCATCGAAAATTTGGACCATCGGATGAAGGTGTGCCACCGAGCGGCGCCCATTTGGCCGATATTTTGTTCCATATATAATTGAGTAATACCAATATATCATAATAAAATAAAATTACAATAATTTCCTAAATAGTTTGTGTTTTATTCAAAATCAACATCGGCCCTTGAAATATTAAGCCCGTTATATAGCCCCCATAGTCCATATCGATACGTAATTATTTCTAGACTTACCTATACATACACGCAAACAAAAAACGTTTGGATAACGTGTACCGTTTTTCTTTTGTTAGAGTTTTTTGAATTGCTTCGAAAAGTATACACTTTTATCACAAAAAAAAAAAATCGTTTGTTACAAAATTTTTATTTTTTCAATAAAAAAAGTTATTTTTGAACCAACAACACAGTCCATTTCATTTATATCAAACACTGTTCTTTTCTGACTTTAGGTCTTTAATAACACACATTTTACAGTTCATAGTAAAAATTTAATATAGTAGAATGTAATGTTGAACATTTTTTCGGAATCTTCCGACCATATCTGGAATATATGTAAACAAAAAATAAACTTTAGTCGAAGCAGGGATCGAACCCACGACCCTTGGCATGCAAGTCGGACGTAGCAACCACTGCTCCACGGTGCCCAACTAAATGTATTTTTCTGTTAAATAAACTTTGTTTAATCGGCTCGTGAGCGCCGCAAGCTATGCTATATAAATATAACTTATATGGGCAATTGTCTATTGATGACAATAACGGCTACATAGCTCAGTGGGTAGTGTGTTGGCTTACAAATTGCATGGTCTGTGGTTTGATTCTCCATCCAGGCGAAATGTAAAAAAAAATTAAAAATTTATAAAATCGTATAATTTCTTCTACATTGTTTGTATGTGTACACGGGCAGACGGACGGACGGACGGACGGACGGACACCAAGCGCTAGATCGACTCAAGAAGTGATTCTGAGTCGATCGGTATATATTTTATGGGGTCTAAAATCAATATTTCTGGTAGGCACATATTTTGGCCGATCAAACTTATTATACCCTGACCACCAGGGATCCGGAGCGGAGCGGAGCGGAGCGGAGCGGAGCGTGGAGCGGAGCGGAGCGTGGAGCGGAGCGGAGCAAGCCCTTTTTTTGCCGGAGCGGGAGCGGCATTTCTAAAATCCGGAGCGGAGCGGGAGCGGGAGCGGAGCGGTTTCCAAATGAAAAACCGCTCCGAATAAAATATTACTTGAATGAAATGTGTAACTTTGAAATTACACTGTGTAGGTAATTTCAAATTTAGCTAGTACTTAGCGTAGTGTGAGTAAACGTTTAAAATGTACGATATGTATTTTTGTACGTACGTACATTGGGGAAAACACAACGTGTTTTTTAGTAATTGTTTTCAAAAACGGCAAATGTCAAAATATATCTCTAGTATGTGTTGTAAAAGTAACAACAGTACTTTCGATCAATTTCATCCCGTATTACTACAAAGATGTTTGTAATGAACGTCAAATAAATGCAATTAAACGATCTTATTTATATTTAATTTTTTAGTTTTCTACACTGAAAAAAATATTGTCGTGAAGTCAAAGATTCCATGTCCTTAGAATAAGAATGCAAATTTTGCTTAACATGGAAGACGCATTTCTCTAAAATAAAGTTTTTTTTTTTTTGTCCAAAAGGCAATAAACTTTTGAATGAAGTTGTAATGTCCTTATAATTAAGTGATTTTACTTAAAAATGTGTATCATAACATGAAAGATACAATTTTTGAGGTAAGGTCAACGTGACTTTAATAATTAAGAAAAATTCTTTAAAATTAATAAAACTGTCTTTAAATTTGTTTCCTTTTTACATCTTGCCTACAAAGCAAAAAATCGTTAAAAAATAAGACATGTTTTTCAACACTTTATTTTAAAGACGCTTTTTACTTGAAACATAGCATAATTTTTACTGGAAGTCGAGTCTTAATATGGAAAAAAATAACTCGTTTTTAAAGGATTTTGATAACAACTGACGAAAAAAAATCTAAAAAAATTAAAAATTAACATTTGCTTCCTAGAAGCAAGTACATAACCCCCAAATTTAAAAGAGAATTACGTCTTTAAAGTATCCTTACTTGTATTCTCCGCTTCTTTGGCTCGGAATTAATACCCAAACTGTTAAAGTAAAGACAAAATCTTTGGAACCGCGCATGCTTTTTTTCATTCATATTTGCTTTACTATTGTACTATATCCTAGCATTCTCTTATTTCTGATATTAGTTCTCGAAAATTTAATTAAAATTATGGATAGTTTCAATTTTGGTTGAAAAATATGCGCATATACATTTATTATACAATAAAGGGGAAAAAAGCGAAATTAGGTAACACTAGATCTGAGTAAGAATATTCGTAGGTATACCACGGACTGATGTCGATGGTAGAGGTGTGCACGTGACACGAAATTGTCGTGACTCACGAAAATTTTCGTGATTCGTGCGTGAGTCGTGAGTCACGCTCGTGACAACAGCGTGAGTGTGCGTGAGCGTGATTAACAAACCAAAATGTCGTGCGTGAGCGTGAGTCACGAAAATAATATCTTCGTGAGTGTGCGTGAGTAACGAATCACACTCACGACAATATTCCTGCTCACCAACATAAAACGCTTAAGAGTTAAATTCAATTACAATTCTAGTGACACCTGAGATGTTAAGAGTTTAATAACACTCTCGATTTTAATAATGCTCATGTTTTCAGACACTTCGGTAAGGTAAATTAATTATAAAATTATTCGTGAGTCACGATATTTTTCGTGATTCACGGTATTTTTCGTGAGTCACGGTATTTTTTGTGAGTCACGACGTTTTCGTGCGTGAGTGTGCGTGAATACAAATTTTCTTTTCGTGAGTGTGCGTGAGCGTGAGTCCTACCAAAAAATATCGTGCGTGAGTGTGCGTGAGTATGATTTTTCTGTCGTGAGTGTGCGTGAGCGTGAGTAAACTATTACTCACGTGCACACCTCTAGTCGATGGAGGTTGTTGCAAACATAAACATACACACACACATTACAAATATAACAAAACCTCTTCTCTACGTCTGTTGCAAAACAAAAAAAACTTTCGGAGAGTAGTTACTTATACTCTGTGTATAGACTTTCAATTCCAATCAGCGTTGCCGTTTTGGTCCGATCGGACCAAAATTGGTCCAAAAGATTTCTAATTTTTAAATTTAGTCCGATGGTCAGACCAAACAGAATTTGGTCCATTTTGGTCCATTTTCATAAATTTGGTTTCTATCACATATTAAATAGTAGATGGTGCACCGCAAAGAATATTGTCGGGAGGCCAAATATTTCACATGCTTAAAATACGAATACGAATTTTGCTTAGAATAGAAGACGTATTTCTCTGAAAAAAAAGTTTTTCCTTGTCTAAAAGTCTCTAAACTTTTCAATGAAGTCTGTTTGTCCTTATAGCTAAGTGATTCGACATAAAAATGTGTATCCTAACATGAATGCAAATTTCGTTTTAATGAAGTCAAAATGGATTTAATATTTCTGAAAAAATCTTCAAAATTAATAAAATATTTCAACACATTTTTTTAAAGTCATTATACCTTAAACCACATAGTGGTTAGGGTATAATAAGTTTGATCTGTCAAAAAATGTGCCTACAAGAAATATTGATTTTAGACCCCATAAAATATATACCGATCGACTCAGAATCACCTCCTGAGTCGATCTAGCGCTTGGCGTCCGTCCGTCCATCCGTCCGTCTGTCCATGTATTTGTTGTTCACAGGATTTCGGTCTCAATTATTAACCGATTTTGATGAAATTTGGTACAGGGAGTTTTTTTGGGCACAAGGACGACGTTATTGAATTTGGAAGAAATCGGATCAAATTTAGATATAGCTCCCATATATATGTATTGCCCGATTTCGACAAATGGGGTCACGTTGCACTTTTTTACTAACCGATCGTCGTCAAATTTAGCACAAAATAATCTTCTGTATCACCCTTTAAGTCTGAAAATTTCATCGAAATCGGTTCAGATTTAGATATAGGTCCCATATATATGTATCGCCCGATTTTGTCAAATTAGGTCATAAAACCATTATTTATCAACCGATCTTACTCAAAGTTGGCGAAATGTAATCTTCTATAGCACTAACTATATGGGCAAAAAATCATCGAAATCGGTTCAGATTTAGCTATAGCTCCCATATATGTACCGCCCGATTTTTCTAAATAAAATAAAACTCAATTGAACAAATAATACAATGTTTGTACTATAATTTTCTCGAAGAGGAGCGGAGCGTGGAGCGGAGCGGAGCGATTTTTTTTTTCTCGGAGCGGAGCGGTTTTTTTTCTCCGGAGCGGGAGCGGAGCGGAGCGAAAAAAATGGACCGCTCCGGATCCCTGCTGACCACTATGTGGTTTAGGGTATAAAAATTGCATATATAAATACATAAAATTGTATTTAAAAAGGAAGGTAAGCAGTTCTAATTTTGAAGTAAAAGGTTTACCACAAATATGTAAGATTTGTCCAAATGAATGAAAAAAGTTCAATAAAATCATTCCATATATGAATTCAATTCAGTTAAATTTTTTCATTCATTGTAATATAGTGGTACATAAATATAGGAAAATGTTAACTAATATATGGAATGCATTCTACCTAATTTCTACGAAAATCACATCGTTCAAACATATAAAAATGTCTTTGGCGCTATACGAAGTTCAACTTTATTCACAATGAGTTCATTTTAACTTGGGATCAAGTTGGGATCACTTTTTTCTGGGTGTACTTTGGGTGTTTTTTTTTCGCTGTCAATCATCTTATCTATAATATAATCTATAATATAATCATTAATAGTCTTACAAATAAACTTTAAGGATTTTTATGGAATTTTATTATGTAAAATACCTTACAGTTTACGACAGACCATCTCTGATGAGCAGAGAATGAAGCCGCCGCATCGCGCCACTGATTTAAGTCGCCGCCGACCATTTTTTGCCAGTCGACGCCTCCGCCGAATATGTCGACTCATCTCGACTCAAATTTAGCCGCCAATTAATCAAAAATATCGATTTAAACTAGAAAAATTTATTAATAATTGTCGTATTTTTGCCAACATTTTGAGCCTTCCAACCACAATCAATCAATTTCAAACTGCCATAACAGTTTTGCAAAAATTTAGCTCAGACAATTTTAACGAAATGTAAATTTGATTGTAATATTGGTTTTACAACTATGTTAATCTCATTACCATTCGAATAACTTCAAATTAATTTTATAATGGATAATTGTCCGCCGCCGAATGGGCAAATTTATATCGGCTTAACCGTTAAGCTGCTGCCGCCAGAGGCAAAAATTTAGTTTCAGCCGCCGCCGACAAAAATGGGTCGGCTTCATTCTCTGCTGATGAGTACGTAAATAAGCAGCTTTGTGGATTTTGGAGTAAAGGTTAGCCAGAGACATTGAAAAAGCTACACGCAAAGAAAAAAGAAACGTTTGGAAAAAGTGTACGGAAAACGTTGTTCTTTTGTTAAGAGTTTTTTGAATTTCTTCGAAAATGTGAAACTTTTATTCACCAAAAAAAATTGTTTGTTACAAAATTTTTATTTTTCCGAAAAAAGTCGAATAAGAAATTAACCTTCAAAATACTTAAGTGAACCAACGAGATTATTTGCTATGATTAGACTTGATTCATTTAGCGTAAATAACTGCTAGTTCAAAATCAAAGACCCCAAATTTAGTCATGCATTCTTATATTGATTTCGGAGAATATAAATTCATTTTTTTGTCGTGTACTACTCGTATAGGTTTTCTTTATGTGCCATTACAACTATGTGGGATTCTCCTTTCTCCTAATTTCACACATAGCGAATACGAGTAACATAGAGAATTTAATGAAGAGTGAAAAAGTCTCTCAAAATTAAAATGTAAAAGCAAAGTGTAGAATTTTAGGATTTGAAATTAAAAATATAATATAAGAAAACAAGTAAGGAAAGTCTAAAGTCGGGCGGGCCGACTATATTATACCCTGCACCTCTTTGTAGATCTAAATTTTCGATACCATATCACATCCGTCAAATGTGTTGGGGGCTATATAAAGGGTGATTCTTTTGAGGTTAGGATTTTCATGCATTAGTATTTGACAGATCACGTGGGATTTCAGACATGGTGTCAAAGAGAAAGATGCTCAGTATGCTTTGACATTTCATCATGAATAGACTTACTAACGAGCCACAACGTCGAATTTTCAGTGAATGGGCCCTAGAAAAGTTGGCAGAAAATCCGCTTTTTTATCGACAAATTTTGTTCAGCGATGACGCTCATTTCTGCTTGAATGGCTACGTAAATAAGCAAAATTGCCGCATTTGGAGTGAAGAGCAACCAGAAGCCGTTCAAGAACTGCCCATGCATCCCGAAAAATGCACTGTTTGGTGTGGTTTGTACGCTGGTGGAATCATTGGACCGTATTTTTTCAAAGATGCTGTTGGACGCAACGTTACGGTGAATGGCGATCGCTATCGTTCGATGCTAACAAACTTTTTGTTGCCAAAAATGGAAGAACTGAACTTGGTTGACATGTGGTTTCAACAAGATGGCGCTACATGCCACACAGCTCGCGATTCTATGGCCATTTTGAGGGAAAACTTCGGAGAACAATTCATCTCAAGAAATGGACCGGTAAGTTGGCCACCAAGATCATGCGATTTGACGCCTTTAGACTATTTTTTGTGGGGCTACGTCACGTCTAAAGTCTACAGAAATAAGCCAGCAACTATTCCAGCTTTGGAAGACAACATTTCCGAAGAAATTCGGGCTATTCCGGCCGAAATGCTCGAAAAAGTTGCCCAAAATTGGACTTTCCGAATGGACCACCTAAGACGCAGCCGCGGTCAACATTTAAATGAAATTATCTTCAAAAAGTAAATGTCATGGACCAATTTTATGCGTTTTTTTTAAAAAAAAAGTTATCAAGCTCTTAACAAATCACCCTTTATAAAGGTTTGTCCCAAATATATACATTTAAATATCACTCGATCTGGACAGAATTTGATAGACTTCTACAAAATCTATAGACTCAAAATTTAAGTCGGCTAATGAACTAGGGTGGAACACAATGTTAGTAAAAAAGTATGGGAAACATTTAAATCTGTAGCAATTTTAAGGAAACTTTACAAAACTTTATTTATGATTTATCGCTCGTTACATATGTATTAGAAGTTTAGGAAAATTAGAGTCATTTTTACAACTTTTCGACTAAGCAGTGGCGATTTTACAAGGAAAATGTTGGTATTTTAACCATTTTTGTCGAATTCAGAAAAACATATATATGGGAGCTATATCTAAATCTGAACCGATTTCAACCAAATTTGGCACGCATAGCTACAATGCTAATGCACTTTCGCTTTCGGGGGGTCGTAGGGTGCACGGAAAAAAGTTTTGGTGTTCTAAAATTGTCTTCGAATATGCTACAAAACTGGGGGTGACCGCATCAACTTTTTTTTCCTTTTGGCCGTGACCCTATCTAGTGGACATCCGTTCTATGACAAGCCCATGTTAAATTCATCGCCAATTTTGCACCACTTCCGGATCCAAAAAGTACATTTTCACTAGCTTTTTGACGACGCTTTTTTTGCTGGGCTTGTCAATTAAAAAAGTGATGGAACATTTTTTAATTTTTAACTAGAAATATCTTTTAAACAAACAATTTTAATCAAACCAAAAACACTAACCCCCATTTTCATGAACCTCCGTTAGTGTTCCATTAACTAACGAACTTTTAAACCGTATTATGGACATAGATGTCATCTTGCCTATATATTCCATATGTCATTTAGGAACTTAACTGCCGAAGATATTTCAGTTAAAGTTAACCGGAGTGAAGATATTTGGAATTTACATTATGTTAACTGACAGTTAAAGCCTAACGGAGGTACATGAAAATTACCGTAAATCACTTAAGTAATTGAAAATAGTTACGTGTTTAATGAAAAAATTAATTAAGTTTTGAAGTCAACAATTGAATCAATTAAAAAACAAGTAAGGAAAGTCGGGCGGGACCGACTATATTATACCCTGCACCACTTTGTAGATCTAAATTTTCGATACCATATCACATCCGTCAAATGTGTTGGAATGAAGCTCCGTTAGTGTTCCATTAACTAACGAACGTTTAAACCGTATTATGGACATAGTTGTCATCTTGCCTATATATTCCATATGTCAGTTAGGAACCTAACTGTCGAAGATTTTTCAGTTAAAGTTGACCGGAAAGAAGATATTTGGAATTTACATTCTGTTAACTGACAGTTAAAGCCTAATGGAGGTACATGAAAATTACCGTAAATCACTTAAGTAATTGAAAATATTAACGTGTTTAATGAAAAAATTAATTGAGTTTTGAAGTCAATTAATGTTTTAATCAAGTATTTTTTAAATGTCCAATTAAAACTGTGATTGATACTATCATTTTCATGATTGAAGACATTTCAATTCGTGATTGAATCAGGAAAAAAAAATTTGTGTGCAGTCTACCATGTACATAGTTGACTTTTGTCAACATTAAGGTCGATTCAGTCGATTTTAAACATTGCAAATAGTCGGTTTCGGGGTCTTTTGTTTTGACCCCAAGTCTACACAGAAAAAAATATCACCAAAATATTTCCAATTAAAAAGTTAATTGAAGTTGAAAATTTTTTCAATTAATAAATTAATTGATACAATTAACTTTTTAATCATGATAGAAACATTAAGTTAATTAAGTCAATGATTGAAAATGTTAAAATTTTTAATTAAAAAATTAATTGATACAATTAACTTTTTAATCTAATTCGGAAGACTAATTAAAAATGTATTTCAAACAATCATTTGTTAATCCAAATAAAAACTCTAAGCCAATTCAGAAAGTAATTAAAAATAGTTACCTTTTTTAATTAATAAATTAATTGAGTTTTGCAATCAACATCAATTAAATTTTTAATTGAATCAATTAAAAAATTAATTGAAATTTGCTGAAAAAATCAATTAAGTTTTTAATCAAGAATTTTTTCTATGCCCAATTAAAACTGTGATTGATACTATCATTTTCGTGATTGAAGACATTTCAATTAAAAAATTAATTGGATCAATTAATTTGGTGATTGAATCAGAAAAAAATTTTTTTGTGTGTACTAGTCACCAATTAGGTATAACCTATTAGTCCCTATTAGGTACAGTGGCAGCGTGTTCTTTCAGACACATAGACTAACAAGAGAGAGAATATCCATAGCATGCCATAATTTCTCTATGACTTAGACTCTCAAATAGCAAATAAACAATTTTAAATATATAATTCATGAATTGCTTTGTTGCTCTTCGGAAGCTTATGATACCCTACATTAAAAAAATTATGCACATTTTGTTATGCATTTCAACATACATATGCAATAATTTTAATAACCTCGGTTACACAGTGAAGTGACTAAGGTTTTTTCCCTTCCCCGATTTTGAGTCTCATTTGAATGGGGTATAATTTAGCATAAGTAGAAAAGAATATGGAATATAATTTATTTTTATTTTTTTTTGTATTTTTGTTTAGATAAAATAAACTATGAAATGAAATAATTTAAGTAAAAATGTCCGATTTCTAATTTATTTAAATGCCTAAATATAGAAGCAAGTTTCCCTTTGACCGGGCTGCCGGGAAATTCGAAAAAAACCCCACTTTCCCGGGAATAAAAAAAGTACGGAAAAAACCCTAGAAGTGACGCCAACAGTATAATTAATTTATAAATAATAATTTCGACGGCGAACATCAACAAACAATTATCCTTATCATCCATCAACGCACAAGTAACGTATACAGTCAAGCATTTCTATTTATAGGCCGCATTGTTTGGTACACACAAGCTGACGTAAAAGAACTTTATTTAAAGGAAACAAACCACTTTAGTGGGCTCCTTTCTTACAAACAAAGTACCAAATAAAACTTTTGTAAATGGAAATAATGCAATTTAACATAAATTTTCGCAAAATTTCGAAAGGACGTTCGACATAACATAGGGCTATTCAATTTTAACTAAGTAGCCTCAAAATGTGTTTTATTTAAAACATGATGCCATGATATGATTTTTTTATTGGTAAAATAAAAATTTTATAACAACAAAATTTGTTGGTGATAAAAGTTTGAATATTTTGAAATTAAAAAAAAACTATAAAAAACGAACAACGTTTACAGTACCCGTGTTTTGTATTGCCCATATGGTAGTTGAGGACCAGAGAATGAAGCCGACCCATTTTTGCCGGCGGCGGCTGACACTAATTTTTTGCCTCCGGCGGCGGCGGCTTGATGGCTAAGCCGATATAAATTCGTCTATTCGGCGGCGGACAATTATCCATTATAAAATCGATTTGAAGTAATCCGAATAGTAATGAGATTAGTTGTACAACCAAACTTACAATCAAATTTTCATTTCATTTACATTTTCTGAGCTAAATGGTTGCAAAGCTATTATAGAAACATGATACTGATGGATTTTGGGTTGAAAGTTAAACATTTTAACAAAAAATACAACAATTATTAATAAATTCTTCTGATTTAAATCAATATTTTTGATTACTTGGCGGCTAATTATGAGTCGAGATGAGTCGATATATTCGGCGGCGGCTTCGGCTGGAAGAAACTGGTTGGCGGCGGCTAAAATCGGCGGCGCGACTCGGCGGCTTCATTCTCTGTTGAGGACATGCCACTGAATCAACCACACCAAGCAGTGTACATCCAATTCTACCAATACGCATGAGATCTTAGACCCTTTTGCAATTGCTTGCACTTGAAGTGGATTGATTGGCAATGTCAACAAGCACTCTAAACAAACTGATTAGTTTCGATGGCACTGTGAAAACGATCACATCAAACGCTCGTCGCTCTCTTTAAAGTCAAAAATTTTAAATAAAAAATGGAAGAAAACAATAAACCTCTGGTCGTGGGGGTGTCCATATTGGATATCACAATGGCTATGGAAGAAAATATGCCAGGTACCTTGGATGGAGCTATGTATCATGGCAAATCTGCTCAGTCAGCAGGTGGAGTGGGTCGTAATCTCGCCGAATCCATATATAAACTCTATGGCAAAGTAAATTTCATTTCATTAATTGGAAAAGATATTATCGGAGATATACTCAGGAGGCTTATACCCGTATCGTTGAGTGAAAATATTGAAAGGATACCGAAATATCGTACCTCTTCGTGTACCGTTATAATTGATAAAAATGGTGATTGTAAATTAATTTTGGGAGACATGGAAATACATGAGCATTTTCACTATCGCTATGTAATGAAACGTAAAGAACTCTTACACAAGGCTCCTCTTGTAGTCATCGATGGTAATCTTCCTATGGACACCATAGCCTCCATCTTGAAAGAGGCTCAGCAGTACAAAATCCCAGTATTTTTTGAGCCAACTGATTTAAGAATCTCTGGAAAGCCATTTCGTAACTTATCGAGAACTCTTACTCAACAAATTCGTATAGTCACTCCCAATTATGCCGAACTTGAAAATCTCCTAGAGGCTGCTTGTCCGGAATTTAAACATCCTAAAATACGGCCAGATTTTGGTAACACTGAGAAACTACTAAAGTCCGTAAAATGTATGCTCATCTACATAGGTCATATGTTTGACTGTATTGTGGTTACATTGGGTCAACATGGTGTGGTCTTGTGTTTGAATTCTTCTATTGATCCCTACCAATGCAGTATGTTTAAAAAGCATAGATACATAGTGGATACCAGCCAGCCCGCTGAAAGCAATAAACGGATCATATTCTTTCCTACACCTTATGTAATTAAAAATGTGGTAAATGTTTCAGGTGCTGGTGACAGTTTTGCTGGAGGTTTCATCTCAGGTCTCCTCAAAGAGTATACCATAACACAATCTTTAGCCTTAGGTTTTATGGCTGCCAGCAAAGCCTTACAAACGGCCTCAGCTGTACCTAGAGAATATTTCGAACCAGGTTATGATAAGCAAAGCCAATGGCTAAAACGAATGGATGCTTTAACAAGACCGGGTAATGCTAATGAGCAAAACTTAGCTTAAAATGTACTACACAATTGTCGCGACTTAGAGGCCATAAAATTGAAACTCATTTAACCATTACCACGAAAATTGCTTCATAAAAAATCTTAGTAAATAATAAAAATTGCTTATAATCTAGAGACCCAGATGGAATGTTGTATTATTCGGGGTAAGGGACAACGAGTTGTTTAAATATCTTACAGGTCAATGATTCTGATTCATTCACTTACACTCATAAAAAATAGTACGATATATAGCATTTATTCTAGGAAACCATACCCAAGTGTAACCTAATATACTTATACTTAGCTTACACCCAAAGAAATTTGCTAGTAGACACTGCAAAAAATCTGCAGAAAGTGTACAAACACGGAAAAGCTGTTACTGTTTACTGAAATAGCAAAAATTGTCTGCTATTTTTATACCCTTATCCATGGGATGGGGGTATATTAACTTTGTCATCCCGTTTGCAACACATCGAAATATTGCTCTAAGACCCCATAAAGAATATATAGATATTCTGGGTCGCGGTGAATTTCTGAGTCGATCTAAGCATGTGCGTCCGTCTGTTGAAATCACGCTAACTTCCGAACGAAACATGCTATCGACTTGAAACTTGGCATAAGTAGTTGTTATTGATGTATGTCGCATGGTATTGCAAATGTACCATATCGGAACATTTTTACGTATAGCCCCCATATAAACCGATCCCCAGATTTGACCCTCGGAGCCTTTGGGAGGAGCAAATATCGTCCGATTTGGTTAAAATTTTGTACGTTATATTAGTATATGGCCTCTAACAGCCATGCAAAAATTGGTCCACATCGGTATATAAAACCCCCATATAAACCGATCTCCAGATTTGACCTCGGGACGTGTTATATAGCCCCCAGATAAACCGATCCCCAGATTTTACTTTTTCCAGGATAAACAAAATTCTTTTGATCTTACTAAAATTTGCTACTACACGGATGAAAAAGACTGTTTTTCATATGTTTGGCTATAAACATTATATGTTTGGAACACAAATTTTTAAACACAATATTTTTGAGTGCAAGCATATAATGTTCATAAACTAGCATAACATGTTTGGGACATATATGTTAATATGTTAGAACATATTATGTTTGGGACATAAAATGTTTGTAAATATAATATGCTTGGATGCAAACATATATTAATTTAGAAATAGCCTATAAACATATATATGTTTAGTAGCTTGGAGCGCTATTTAACAGGGAGCGATATTGAATTAAGTTGGTAGTTGTTGCTTGTTATTACAAAATTAACATTTTATTTTTCCTTGGGCAATTGATCTGCTACTTCTTTGATCCTTACAAACTGTGTGGTCCGCTGTTCGAATCCCCGTCCGGCAAAAGGTAAAATTAAAATAAATTAAAAAAAATCATAAAATTGAATAATTTCTTCTACAATGTTTGTATTACAGAAAAAGGTGCTAAGAACTAAAAAATCTCGTGGAAGTGAGAAAGATGTCGGGGAATATACAATTGGGCAGAAACAAAATTTTGAGCATTCAGGTCGAAAACCTATGTTGTTAGCACCTATATTACCTGTTTATTTTCATAATTCATTATGATTGTAAATATATAAATAAATAAATAAAATTTTGAGCACAATATTGTTTGGGAGAATTTTTTTTTGGGTGCAAAATGCTTCCAAACATATTATATGGTCACATAATAACATATTGTTTTTTGGAAGACAACATTATTGAATTTGGATGCAAAAATACAAAATGTTTGGAACTTAGACTACCCAAACATATATTGTTTAGACCAATATGCTTTCAAACATATTATATATTGGTAGAGATCAAACATATAAATGTTTGGGCAATACCCAAAAATGTATATGCTTGAAGCAAAATATGATTGGGAGTATATGTTACAGAAGCGATTTTTTGTGAGGGTGTAATCACACAAAAATTTGACCATATAGGTTCATAATTGTATATGGCCTCCATATTTCACTTCTGTCTCTTTTACCATGCAAAAATTCATACCGGTCAAAAATTCATACCGGTTAAGAATTGAATTAGGTTTTTAATCTGCCTTTTTTTGGCCAAATATATACCCCGTACACTAATAGAAAACATTACGTTCCATAGTCGTGAACGGACGGTGGAAAAAATGAAACGGAAACGTTCACAAAAAATCAAAACGGAATGTTCACAATTCTACCTTTACCGACGTTGCGGTCGAAGCGCTGTTATGATAGTTTGTTTAGAAAGGCATCGGCAGTTATAATATCAAATTGTCTGCCAAAAAATTTAATAGAATGAAAAGATTTATATAAACGAACATTTGTTATCATAAAGTAGGTTCTAAATCATATTTTCCTTACGTTTCATTAAGGCGGCAGAGAACTGAACTGCACGCTCACAAAAAATCGCTTCTGTAACATATACTCCCAAACATATTGTTACGAATTTGATAATTATAGATATAAGTTTATTTAAATTAGTTTCCGTTAATTTAAAATTTCAAATTGTAACGATAAAATTTCGCTATCACTTGTTGGAATCATCTATTCATTTTCTAGTATTTTCCTGAATTTCTTTTATGTTCTTTTGTTTGCTTACCGAAATGTTAGTTCTTACTCTCTCATAGAATAGCAACCCCTTTGCTTTGATATTCTGCATTCTCATTTCATCTCATTGTCTATTGTCATTGTTGTTGTAGTAATGCGAGCATATATCTATGTGAGTGTGTATGTGTTTGGCAGCCACCAGACGAATAACTTAATGGTCGTAGATCCTTCTAGCATTGTCTAAGAATGTTCTGGCGTTGCCAGAATATTGTAGTGCTACCAGAACGTTCTCGTATTGCCACACCGTCATATATAAAAGCGCTCGCATGCTGCTAACGAGTCAGTCTTAATTAAAGCGTCAAACGAATAACTTCAGTGTGAACGAATTGTAAAGTGTGAAGTCATAGTAAATAAATTGTAGATTGTCGTTATTTAAAGGAACTGTGTTTTAGTTGTCGGGTAATTAAAAACGCCTAAATATAAAAACGTAACAATTGGTGTCGGAAGTGAAATAACGAAAAAAAATCTACAATGAAGTTTAATGAGCTTCGTGTGGAAGACTTAAAAAAGGAATTGAGCAAACTGGAGCTACCGACAACAGGCAATAAGGCCCAGCTTCAAAAGCGTCTACTGGAAGAGTTTGAACGGCGTAATATGGACATTGCGACGCATGAGTTTGATTATAAGGAAGACATTGATGAATCAATACTCGTCAATACAAGCAGTGTAGAAACTCCATCTGTGGCTTCGAGTGTTGTGGATTACACATCAATGCTCAATGTTTTGAGCAAAATGATGGAAGAAAACTCTAGAAAAATCATGGATGAGAATTCTAGAAAAATGGAAGAAAATTCTAGAAAAATGGAAGCAAGTTCTAGAAAATTGGAAGAAAAATTCGACGAAAATTCTAGAATTCTCAACGAAAAATTACAACAAATTTCTGATGGCATGGAGAAACGTGTGGACCATATAGAAAATCAAATTGTGGAATTGGATAAGAAAGTTCTTTCCGTGGATGAGAAAATTATGGTTCATGATGAGAAGTTTCTGCACATCGAGAAAAAAATGTCAGAGCTGGAAATTAAAGGTGGTCCAGTGCGCGTCATCGAGGGCTCAAAAATCAAAACTCCTGTTTTCGATGGCTCAACGTCATTTGATGTCTTCAAATTCCAATTCGAAATGGTTGCTTCTAGAAATTTGTGGAATGACGATGATAAAGCAATTGAACTTCTATTGGCATTAAAGGGCAATGCTGCTGATGTGATACAAAGCATTCCCGCTGCTTCTAGAAATAACTATAATGAAGTAATAGCGGCGCTTCAACGCAAGTATGGTGGAGAGCACAAGCAAGACATCTTTAGAATGGAATTAAGAGGTAGAGTCCAGAAATCAAACGAGACCCTACAAGACTTCGCAACAGAAGTTGAGCGGCTAGTGCTTTTGGCATACCCTGGAGAGAATCATCCTCTTATAGATCGTATCAAGATTGAGACTTTTGTGAATGGCATTCGAGACCCTGAGATAAAATGTGCAACATATGCCGCACAAAAAGCTACATTCACAGAAACAGTAACATTTGCACTTGTACAAGAGACTGCGAGATTGCTGGCACGGCCTCAAATTCACAAAGTACGCAGAGTAGAGACCGAGTGTGAAGAATCGAAATCGGTCATTGAATTGGTAAAAGAGGCTCTAAAGCAGATAATGCAAGAAATGAAGCAGCAAGCAAATAAATCTAGAATGAAATGCTATAACTGTGATAAGGCTGGACATCTTTCCCGGGAATGTAAAGCGTGGCGTAAAACGTCGGGGTCAATCTCGCCATCTCCATTAAACAATAATCAGAAGAAGGCGACCACAAAGCCAAGCGACTCAAATTCAAATTTTGCGGATAATAGAAAAGGTGGCAAACAAGTTATTGATCAAGCCTTGACACGACGGCATTGCAATGTAGAAAACAGACGCTACTCGAAGGCTGAACCAAAGGAGACAGTTGTAAATGTCAGGCAGTTACACATCGAATCTGGCACAGACTGGTCAACAGAGCAACGTAAAGATCCCATTCTGAGAAAAATTATTTCGGCAAAACAAGAAAATAAGAAACCCAGCAAGAAAGACATCGCAGCCGAAAGTCCACTTATGAAAGCATACTGGGCTCAATGGGATAGTTTAGTTCTAGTCAATGGATCCCTGCAACGTAAATGGGAAAGCGAAGATGGCAAGAGCAGCCGAAATTTGATCATCGTTCCAGATTCCAAAATAAGAGATGTTTTGGCGGAGTTCCATAATGGTCCCAGTGGAGGTCATCTGGGAATAACCAAAACCGCCGAGAAAGTGAAGCAACGATTCTACTGGGTTGGATGCCAGAAATCAATTGCTGAATGGGTAGCCAATTGCGAGAAGTGCATGAAGGCGAAAGGTCCAACAAGGAAAAGTCGAGGTCCTATGCAAGAATATAGACCAGGAGCCCCGTTTGAAAGAATAGCAATGGACGTGGCAGGCCCTTTCCCAGTAAGTGATTCTGGAAACCGTTATGTCCTTGTGGTCATGGATTACTTCAGCAAATGGCCGGAGGTGTATGCAATTCCAAACCAAGAGGCAAAAACGATTGTGGATGTTGTCAACAAAAACTGGATATGTCGCTACGGTGTGCCGTCCGAGATTCACTCAGACCAGGGAAGAAATTTTGAATCGGCCATATTCAAAGAGATGTGTGAATCCCTTGGTATCAAGAAAACGAGGACTACACCATTACATCCACAATCCGATGGCATGGTAGAAAGGTTTAATCGCACTCTGGAGGAACATCTTCGAAAAGTAGTGGACAACGGCCAGAGGGACTGGGACGAGCATATACCAAAGTTTTTGCTGTCGTATAGATCTGCCATTCATGATTCCACCTCTCGAACACCGGCCAATGTTCTATTCGGAACTGAGTTGAAGTTGCCTGGAGATCTGATATTCGGCGCTAAACCTAATGAGCTCGCCATGGAAAAAAACAGAAACGACATCCCAAACACTTTCGGTGAAGTTCACGAATCAGTGCGCAACAAAATAAAAATGATCAGCAACAGAATGAAGGCGAGATACGATCGTGCTGTAAATACTGAGGGCTTCCAAGAAGAAGAATTGGTTCTGCTGTTTAACCCGCAACGAAAGAAAGGATTGTGTCCTAAACTGCAAACACAGTGGGAAGGCCCATACAAAGTCATCAAGAAGATCAATGATGTTGTATACCGGATTCAGAAGGACGACAGCCCTAGATCAAAGATGAAAGTTGTACATCTGGAACGATTGGCTCCTTACGGAACAGGTTCTGTGCCTGTTCGGGACGAACAGGCTTAAGCGGGAGGCAGTGTTACGAATTTGATAATTATAGATATAAGTTTATTTAAATTAGTTTCCGTTAATTTAAAATTTCAAATTGTAACGATAAAATTTCGCTATCACTTGTTGGAATCATCTATTCATTTTCTAGTATTTTCCTGAATTTCTTTTATGTTCTTTTGTTTGCTTACCGAAATGTTAGTTCTTACTCTCTCATAGAATAGAAACCCCTTTGCTTTGATATTCTGCATTCTCATTTCATCTCATTGTCTATTGTCATTGTTGTTGTAGTAATGCGAGCATATATCTATGTGAGTGTGTATGTGTTTGGCAGCCACCAGACGAATAACTTAATGGTCGTAGATCCTTCTAGCATTGTCTAAGAATGTTCTGGCGTTGCCAGAATATTGTAGTGCTACCAGAACGTTCTCGTATTGCCACACCGTCATATATAAAAGCGCTCGCATGCTGCTAACGAGTCAGTCTTAATTAAAGCGTCAAACGAATAACTTCAGTGTGAACGAATTGTAAAGTGTGAAGTCATAGTAAATAAATTGTAGATTGTCGTTATTTAAAGGAACTGTGTTTTAGTTGTCGGGTAATTAAAAACGCCTAAATATAAAAACGTAACAATATTTTGCTTCAAGCATATACATTTTTGGGTATTGCCCAAACATTTATATGTTTGATCTCTTCCAATATATAATATGTTTGAAAGCATATTGGTCTAAACAATATATGTTTTGGTAGTCTAAGTTCCAAACATTTTGTATTTTTGCATCCAAATTCAATAATGTTGTCTTCCAAAAAAACAATATGTTATTATGTGAACATATAATATGTTTGGAAGCATTTTGCACCAAAAAATATTATATGCTTAAAAAAATTCTCCCAAACAATATTGTGCTCAAAATTTTATTTATTTATTTATATATTTACAATCATAATGAATTATGAAAATAAACAGGTAATATAGGTGCTAACAACATAGGTTTTCGACCTGAATGCTCAAAATTTTGTTTCTGTCCAATTGTATATTCCCCCACATCTTTCTCACTTCCACGAGATTTTTTAGTTCTTAGCACCTTTTTCTGTAATACAAACATTGTAGAAGAAATTATCCAATTGTATGATTTTTTTATTTTAATTTTACCTTTTGCCGGACGGGGATTCGAACAGCGGACCACACAGTTTGTAAGGATCAAAGAAGTAGCTGATCAATTGCCCAAGGAAAAATAAAATGTTAATTTTGTAATAACAAGCAACAACCACCAACTTAATTCAATATCGCTCCCTGTTAAATAGCGCTCCAAGCTACTAAACACATATATGTTTATAGGCTATTTCTAAATTAATATATGTTTGCATCCAAGCATATTATATTTACAAACATTTTATGTCCCAAACATAATATGTTCTAACATATTAACATATGTGTCCCAAACATGTTATGCTAGTTTATGAACATTATATGCTTGCACTCAAAAATATTGTGTTTGAAAATTTGTGATCCAAACATATAATGTTTATAGCCAAACATATGAAAAACAGTCTTTTTCATCCGTGTGGTTGACGCCGAAGCAAACTGTATGATATTTGAGAGAAGTGTAGACAAAAACTGCATGATATTAGAGAAATTTTCCTCATGATGCCACCTACACGGTTGAAAAAGACTGTTTTTCATATGTTTGGCTATAAACATTATATGTTTGGAACACAAATTTTTAAACACAATATTTTTGAGTGCAAGCATATCTTGTTCATAAACTAGCATAACATGTTTGGGACATATATGTTAATATGTTAGAACATATTATGTTTGGGACATAAAATGTTTGTAAATATAATATGCTTGGATGCAAACATATATTAATTTAGAAATAGCCTATAAACATATATGTGTTTAGTAGCTTGGAGCGCTATTTAACAGGGAGCGATATTGAATTAAGTTGGTGGTTGTTGCTTGTTATTACAAAATTAACATTTTATTTTCCCTTGGGCAATTGATCAGCTACTTCTTTGATCCTTACAAACTGTGTGGTCCGCTGTTCGAATCCCCGTCCGGCAAAAGTTAAAATTAAAATAAAAAAATCATACAATTGAATAATTTCTTCTACAATGTTTGTATTACAGAAAAAGGTGCTAAGAACTAAAAAATCTCGTGGAAGTGAGAAAGATGTGATGGAATATACAATTAGGCAGAAACAAAATTTTGAGCATTCAGGTCGAAAACCTATGTTGTTAGCACCTATATTACCTGTTTATTTTCATAATTCATTATGATTGTAAATAAATAAATAAATAAATAAAATTTTGAGCACAATATTGTTTGGGAGAATTTTTTTTAAGCATATAATATTTTGGGTGCAAAATGCCTCCAAACGTATTATATGTTCACATAATAACATATTGTTTTTTGGAAGACAACATTATTGAATTTGGGTGCAAAAATACAAAATGTTTGGAACTTAGACTACCCACACATATACCCTGCCAACATTTTTTGAATTTGGGGACTCTTTTGAGAATCCCCACTACGTCGAAAACAATCATATACGATATCAAAAACTCGTCGGAAAAGCGCCGTCACTATTGAGAAGTTGTACCACGCCAAGTTACTACAAAAATGTTTCGCATGAGTGCAATTATTAGGTGCCTTTATAGATCAATTTAGAACGACGCCAATAAGGGACCCTCCAAACAATCAGAAAAAGTGCATTTTAAGATAGTTGTAAAAGAATCATTGTGGTCGAGTAAAACACGTTTGTTTAGATATTTATTAATTTGATTAAACATTTACAAATTCTTAAAAATATAACATTTATACCACTATCACATTACATTTAACATAATTTTTGGCATTAATGATGATGTTGAGTTACAAGTAGCGAGTTACATGTTGCTGCGTCTATCAACCAGTGTTTTTATTCCATGGAGGCAGCGTGTCTGTAAAATATCTGAAAAACAATCACTTTATTCCATTTGGAAAATCACCAAATTGTTCACCAATATACCTTTCACAATTTTAAGCGTATAATCTATGTTTTCAGAACTTTATTTTCGTTTTTATTTAATTAAAATATAACAAGCTGGTTGCGCTTGGCGTTTCACAAAAAAAATGGCTTTTTTAACAGTAGGGATGGCAAATTACTTGCATGTACTTTTTGATGTACCGTTTCATGATGGTTGAAGTGACATTTACGAGTCTGTGGTAACGATGAGGTTGAAATGGAACTTTGAAATGCTGGCAGGGATATTGTTTAGACCAATATGCTTTCAAACATATTATATATTGGAAGAGATCAAATATATAAATGTTTGGGCAATACCCAAAAATGTATATGCTTGAAGCAAAATATGTTTGGGAGTATATGTTACAGAAGCGATTTTTGTGAGGGTGTACTGACGCAGTTTCGCTTGACAGTTTCGTTATCTTGTTTTCTTAATATTCTCTGGTGCAATGTGCTAAGGCGACTGTTAACGCATATGGTGCAGAAAACATAGGTTCGAGTCACGCTAGTGGAAATTTTTTTTTTAAATTTTGTTTATAAATCGTAACCATAACGTTTTCAGATCATGAACGCTGGTTGTTGTTTGATCGTTGCCATATTGACACCGCCTGTTCACAGTTTGACACCACATGTGTGTTGATTCACTCATATAATACATAGATGAGCCATGGGTGTCAAACTATGTTTGACAGTTCCGAAGATTAATGGCATTTTCTTTTCTTGTAAAAAATGCACACTTTTTTTGCATTTTACCCGGAAAATGTACTGTTTAGATTCTTTTCTAAAAAAAACAGGCAAAAGTGCGAAAAGGCTTCGAATTCTGTTGTGAAAATAGCGCCACGCATAGAGGCAAATTACGGGCATTTTCAGCACTGCCAACAAACGAGAGTGCTGCGATTGCCCTGTTTCCTTCTTTGAATTCTTTTCTGCCCGCTGAAATGATAGCATTTTTTTAGGTTGCTGGTAACATTTTAAAAATGCGCATTCTGTACAGACAAAATGAAGGCATAGCACTTTTTTCAGAAAAGAAACACCATATGAATAAACGGGAAATATAAGAACACGCTTACAATCTCTTTCGTTTTCTTTTTTGTAGTTTGCCAATTTTACACAAAATTAGAACGTTTATGATGCAACAGAGGACTAACTTCCAATTTAATTTTAATTATTTCCCCCATGATATATCCAACACAAGTGTGAAAAAGTTCACAAAATCAAATAGGAATTCCCATAACCATTCAAATGCCCAGCAAAAAAATGGAAGTTCTTCCAAACGCACAACTTTAAAAGCACTTCCAGAAGATGTACTCCCAATGATGTTCTTTATTTTAACTACCCAGGAACTTCCTTTAATTTAATTTTTTATAAGTTGGTTTTTTCATACTTTTAATGGGTAATTTTAACTTTTTTTGTTTCAAATAGGTTAAAAACAGAGTAAGAATTCATAAAATGGTACAAATCATTTACATTTTGTCGAAAAAAATGCTAAATCCAATTTGAAAAAATTGTGTATTTTTGAAAATATTTCAAGTCAAACGTTTCCGACAAGCGTTAGAATCTATTAAAAATTATCAAAAATTATTTATTTGACAAAATGTCACAGAATTTTTTAATTTACATCCAAAGCATTGAATTCGGATCACACCTAAAGAAGTGATGCAAATTCAGTGCAATGGCTGTTGAAATGGAGGACTTCCGTCCTATGACAAGCCAATGTTAAATTCATCGCTTCGGCGTCAATTTTGCACCATGTAACGACGAGTTTCCTCCGGTTGCTGGGGTAAGCTCGCGGGGGGAAGGGATCGCCACAGAAATTTATAAAGATAGAAAGGTGACAGAGAGACGGAAGGTGGTTTTACTTCAAACTTCAAGTTTTATTCTAGTTCACGTAGCTGGACTTAATTCTATACTTAGGGCTAGGGATCACGACGGCCTTCACTATTCGTCCAAGACCTGGCTAAGTGCTCGGTATTCAGTATACTTGTCGGTCACGACCTTGGGGTAAGTCCGTGAGTGAGCGGGGCTACCTCGTGCAACGGTCTTCCTAAGCACGTAGGGGGCAGCAGCGTGGCAGGACTAATCGTGGGGCCCGAGGCCGACGGGGTGGTGAATTGGGCAAGTAGAGGTGTAGATGTGGGATACGTCCGTCCAAATTCGTAGTGGACGCTCGCCTTGTTGACACTCCAAACCTCTTTCACAGACTGACTCTAAAAATTCTTCTCCACTCCAACTTTACCGCCTTTTATGAATTATGTTTCTGCAGTCCCTCTGCCGTATTTGATTAGAAATGAATGCTGACTGTCGTAAAGGGTACCAACAATTTGCCCAGCATAATGCAGGTGTCCCTTCCAGTCAAAGTAACTGTACTTTGTTTTGATGTTTTGTATCAAAACAAGAATGAGGGTCGGCAAATAATGGGGGAAAACTTCTCGCTGAGATCATGGGATTAAGTAAATTAAAAGTTAACTGGTATTAAGGGTTAAAATCAACTTAAGTTGTTTTAATTCAAAAATTCATAAACAAAAAAACAAACAAAGCAATTAATTCAAATTAAAAAGAAAATAAAAAAAAAATCATAATGACTGGTGTCGGGGAAAACGAGGGTACCGACTTTACCCGTTACACTGTCTCTCCTCCTCGGCGCGGGGAGGTCGTCTTTGTATGATTAGCTTCGATTGCCGGTTAATCAGGATCCGGTACTCTTGGTCCCCAAGAGCCACAGTCCTCTTATATTGTCGGTTGGGTCTGTGAATTGCGCGACCTATGTCGATAAATGGCTGAAGGGTGGCAAGCTCTTCCGGAGCTAACCCCTCGTTAAGGTATACTCCAACCCCTCCGTTGGGCGTGAATCGCGGGGTGGTATAACAATGGCACTGGCGAGTTGACGGGATGTACATCCCTCGCGGGTCGTGACCAGCCGTGCGTTCTCCCGAGGCCCCGTCTCGTCAGCGCTGGAAGAGTCTGTAATATGGGACAAGCCCGATGTGTTGACGATAGGTTCGTCGGATGACACCTCCCAGACCTACGGAAATGTCCTCCAAAATTACCGGATATTCTGGTAGTTGCATATCGAGTTGGGTTCCGTGACTGCTGGATCCGATGACCTGGGTAACACCAGCACCATCTTCACGGGTTGTGGTGGACATCCGAATGGTAACTGTCTCTTGGCCTGCTCTTAAGTCGCTACCCGCACCAAATTCGCCTTGACATTGGCCAGCAGATGTGGTCGAAGGTCGAGCTCTATACCGCAGCTGTGGTGGTGAATTGACCGGCGACGGGGTTAGTGGACGGGCCCGACGGTGCCGTGCTCGGGGTGGCGTGTAGTTTTCATCACTGTCGGAGGTAAAGTTCCATGACGGAGACGTTGTGGTTGGGGTGGCAATTGGTGGAATACGGGGACGGCTTGGACGAGGCGGCGTAGTAACGTCATCGCTCTCCTACGAAATGGAGATCGTCTCCAGGTTCGGTCGAACGCGGGCGATGGGGCGCTCGGGTTTGGTCGCCAATACCGATGCCGTCTTCATGGATTTCGCCGCCAACCTCTCGAGGCGAACGGAACAGTTCTTCATAGGGCCGTGTTTTACTTTGTGTAAAAGCTCGTGGTTTTGCCACTGCTCCTTATAATAGGCCTTCGTCCGCAGTGGTGGGGCACGGTGTCGCTCGTCTTCAGGGGAACTCATTGTTGTTGGATTGGTGATGGAATCTGGAGAAAGACAAAGAAAATTAAAATTAGGTGCGGTGTAGATGGATTGAGGGGAGAATGGTTTCAAATCGCTTAGATGAGCTGTGCGTTCGTCCCCTTTGTCGGCCCCACGCAGTTTGGCAATCACGGGAGAGAGAAAACTCAGCACCTTATACGGTCCATCGTACTTTGGTGCTAACTTGGCGGTAAAACTTTCCGATGCTTTCTACAACGGGTGTTGCCGGACGAGGACGTCGTCTCCTACTCTCGGTCTCCACGATCTACGTCTTAGATTGTAGTGTTGTCGTTGCTTTTACTTAGCCCGAGCCAATTGAGTCCGCACACGCTCAAAGATTGTCAATAGGTCGTCGGTCCGTTCTTCGGGCTTCTTCGCCCGGGTGCCAGTACCAGGTGTGACCTCATCATAGAGCGCGTTGGGCAGTCGAGGCGCCCGACATTGCACCAAGTATGCTGGGCTGTAGCCGGTGGACTCCGATACACTGGTGTTACAGGCGAGGGTTATTTCCGGCAGCTGTTCGTCCCACTTGTTGTGCTGGTTCGCCAAGACCTGTGCGATTATTATCTTAATCGTACGATTGGCGCGCTCTGTAGGGTTTTCCTGGGGAAATACGGTGCGGTGAACTGCCTTCGTACTCCAATGTCCCTTAGGTATTTGTCCAGAACCTTGCTGGTGAATTGGGTACCGTTGTCCGTTATCAGTACTTTGGGAACCCCAAATCGGGCCAGAATTCGCTCCCGGAAAGCCTTTACCACTCCCTCTGCCGTGGCCCTCCGCATCGCTACTAGCTCGATCCATTTGGAGTATCGGTCGAAGATAACTAAAAGCATGGTGTTCCCATGTTTTCTGCGTGGTAAAGGACCGACGAAATCCGCGCAGACGGTCGCCCATGGTTCTTCGGGTACAGTGACCAGTCTTTTCCCCGCCGGCGCTAGTTGACTCGGTTTATATCGCTGACACGACTCGCATCCTTTTACATACCTGGATACATCCCGAGCCATTTTTGGCCAATAATATCTGCTGCAAACCCGATTTAAAGTTTTGGTTATACCCAGATGTCCGGCAGTGGGTTGGTCATGATTTTCTTGCAGGACTCGCCCGCGAAGGTGGGTAGGTACACGTAGCTTCCATGGGGTGTCGTCCACGTTGTTTGCATTTCTCTGGAAACGTTTGTACAGCTGGTTTCCCACGATGGCATAGTCCGGGAATTTCTCCGGCTCGGCTTGGACGGCTTTCATCTTAGGGTAGGTACTATGTTCGGTTTTCGAGTTGAAAACCACTTTATTTTCGCGATTACTTTTCCTTATATAACCAAAATTATAAATGAAAACAAACTTATTCCTGTAAAGTCTTGCCGAAATCTAGAGAAACAAGAAACTACGCATCAATTGAGTTAATTTGTCTGCTTTATATTGAACTATTTTAATAAAGTAACCACGAAAATTTCAACGCGAAAAGCGAACATAGTACTTACCTTTAGCCTGTATCCACGGGCATTCCCCAGGTGCCTCGCAAACAGCTCTTGGCAGCGACTCCACAGGGTGACGTGAGAGGGCGTCCGCAATTACATTTAGTCCCCCTTTCCTGTATTTCACTGTAAATTGATACTGTTGTAACTCTAGCGCCCACCTGGCCAGGCGACCAGTGGGGTTGTCGATGGAGTTTAGCCACTTCAAGGCGAGATGATCCGTAACGACATGGAACGTGTAGCCTTCCAGGTAAGGTCGCATCCTCCGAATGCCCATCACAATGGCTAAGCACTCCTTCTCTGTTGCCGAGTAGTTCTTCTCTGCGCCATTTAATGTTCGGCTTGCGTATGATATCACTCGTTCACCGTCCTCCAGTTCCTGAGTAAGAACGGCTCCCAATCCGTAGTCGCTGGCGTCCGTTTGCAGGGTGAATGGTCGGTTGAAGTCGGGGCACGCAAGGATAGGGGCCTGGGTCAGCCTTGTCTTCAGTAGCTCGAAGACGGTCTGTTGGTCCTCGGTCCATCTCTAGTGTTTACCCTTCTTGAGTAAGGATGTCAGAGGATGAGCCAGGGTTGCAAAGTCGGGGACGAATCGCCTGTACCAAGAAACTACCCCAAAGAATCGTCGTATTTCTTTCAAGTTTCGGGGTGCTGTCATCTCCTTGATGGCGGCTACTTTATCTGGATCTGTGTGAATCCCTTCTCCGCTTACCACGTGTCCCAGGTATTTGGTTTGTCGCCTGAAGAATTCACACTTGACCGGGTTTATCTTTAGATTAGCGGCGCGTAGCCTTCGAAACACCTCCCGTAAGTTAGTGAGATGCTCCTCCACGGTTTTACCAATGACAATGATGTCATCTAGGTACGCGAAGGCCGACGGTTCCAGATCCGGTCCGATGACACTGTCGAGGGCTCGTTGAAACGTTGCGGGCGCGGCGTGCAACCCAAAGGGCATGACTCGCCATTGGAACAGTCCACGTCCAGCCACGGTGAAGGCGGTGTACTTCTTCCTTTCTTCCTCCATAGGGATCTGCCAGTATCCATCCTTCAGGTCGAGGCTGCTTACGTACTTGGCCTCCCTGAGTCGGTCCAGAATGGAGGAGATACGTGGAAGGGGATAGGCGTCTGGGTCGGACTTGCTGTTAAGGTGGCGGAAGTCCATGCATAATCGCCAGGTACCGTTTTTCTTTTGGGCGAGAGTTATTGGGGAGCTGTAAGGACTGCGGGATGGCTCGATAAGTCCGCCGGCAAGTAGTTCGTTGATCTTCTCGTCTATGATTGCTTGCATAGCAGGGTTGCGGGCGGCATATCGTAGCTTGAATGGCCGGTCATCCTTCATGACAATCCGGTGCGTGGCCGCTGTAGAAGGTCCCTTGATTCCTCTAAATTGGTCTAGCTCTTCATCCAGGAACCGTCGTATGTCGACCTGTTCTGTGATGCTGTTTCCACTTACCGGGCATGACTCCAGGTCGTCCGTCGCACGTGGTTCAATAGGGCTACTCTCGGCCTCTGGCGACGAAGTCGTGATGGTAAGGTGTCGCGGGGTCGTCGGCGGCTGCGGATTATTTCCCATGTTAGCCCCAAATCTGCAGGAAAGTCCGGCGACGAAAAGCAGCGACTTCGCGTTGACAAGAAAATCCAGGCCGAGGAAGACATCCTCCGTGGCTTCTGGCATTACAAGGAACCGCGTACGCAACCAACGAGATCCGATCCCAACTGGCAACTCTTGGACATGGCACCGCGAACCATCGGCCAGCGTAACATCAGTAGTGTAAGGAGTCAGATCATGCGTGACGTCTATAGATCTCACAAAGCTCCCGCTAACGAAGGAGGCCGTGGCGCCAGTGTCGATGGTGGCCGATATCAGTCGTTCCCCAATAACGACGTCCGCCACCAGTCTCGTGGGCTCTACACGGAGAGAAGTGGTTACCTGTATCCGTCCGCGGTGAGTCCTGTTTCTGTTTCCCGAGTTGTGGCGGCAGCAGTGTATGGTTCTCACTCCTCGTCTCCCACACTCCCAGCAGAAAATTATCGGTTCGTTCTGACATTCCGCTGCGTAGTGACCATTTTCGCCGCACCTTCGGCATGCCGTCCTGGAGTTAAGGTTTTTAAAGGTTTCTCGGGGTTTCTGGCGTCGCTTTCGGACCTCGTCCTCCAATTGCTCGAAGTAACGCGTGGGGAGGAAGAACTTGAAAAAGTCCTCCCTAAAACATCTCCAATTATCCCAAGATTTGTTGGCGGTTCGGTACCATACCAGAGCCTTTCCCGTCAGCACCTCAGGCATCATTCTTGGCAGCACGTCCATCTCTAAAGCGTACATGCTGGCCAATTCCTCCAGGCGTTCCATGAACTCCAACGGCCCCCTTCCCCCGTCGTAATGGACTCCCCATTTTCTTACTTGGTCGGCGATTGACCGGATGTCAGGAGAAAGGAGGCCGGTGTTTGTCCCTGCTTTGGAGGGGACAGCACGGCGTTCCGACTCGGTCTCAGTCGGGGGTTCGGTTGGTATTCTCTTATCAGTCCCAATCGCCATGCTTGGAGCGTTCTTCACGGCCGGCGACTTACTCACTGCACCTTCGTGCTTGGCCTGGAGATCCAGGAGGCGGCCCAAGACCTTCTCGGTGTGGTTATCAGACAAAAACGCTGCAAATCGTCGACGGAGCTCATCCACGGAGTCCTCCGTGTCTAGTTGGTAGTCCGTCAGGTAAGCGATGAGTTCGTCCTTCCTCAAGGAGTATGCCCAGGATACGCGTAGGGTCGCCGTCATCCTGCCGTCGATAAGTCTACCGATACGTAAATGAATTTATACACTTCTTCCTCTCTGTCCCTGCTCGGGCGCCACTGTAACGACGAGTTTCCTCCGGTTGCTGGGGTAAGCTCGCGGGGGGAAGGGATCGCCACAGAAATTTATAAAGATAGAAAGGTGACAGAGAGACGGAAGGTGGCTTTACTTCAAACTTCAAGTTTTATTCTAGTTCACGTAGCTGGACTTAATTCTATACTTAGGGCTAGGGATCACGACGGCCTTCACTATTCGTCCAAGACCTGGCTAAGTGCTCGGTATTCAGTATACTTGTCGGTCACGACCTTGGGGTAAGTCCGTGAGTGAGCGGGGCTACCTCGTGTAACGGTCTTCCTAAGCACGTAGGGGGCAGCAGCGTGGCAGGACTAATCGTGGGGTCCGAGGCCGACGGGGTGGTGAATTGGGCAAGTAGAGGTGTAGATGTGGGATACGTCCGTCCAAATTCGTAGTGGACGCTCGCCTTGTTGACACTCCAAACCTCTTTCACAGACTGACTCTAAAAATTCTTCTCCACTCCAACTTTACCGCCTTTTATGAATTATGTTTCTGCAGTCCCTCTGCCGTATTTGATTAGAAATGAATGCTGACTGTCGTAAAGGGTACCAACAATTTGCCCAGCATAATGCAGGTGTCCCTTCCAGTCAAAGTAACTGTACTTTGTTTTGATGTTTTGTATCAAAACAAGAATGAGGGTCGGCAAATAATGGGGGAAAACTTCTCGCTGAGATCATGGGATTAAGTAAATTAAAAGTTAACTGGTATTAAGGGTTAAAATCAACTTAAGTTGTTTTAATTCAAAAATTCATAAACAAAAAAACAAACAAAGCAATTAATTCAAATTAAAAAGAAAATAAAAAAAATTCATAATGACTGGTGTCGGGGAAAACGAGGGTACCGACTTTACCCGTTACAACCACTTCCGGATCCAAAAAGAACATTTTCATTACATTTTTGGCGACGTTTTTTTTTTTTTTGCTGGGTGCACGGATGAAAAAGACTGTTTTTCATATGTTTGGCTATAAACATTATATGTTTGGAACACAAATTTTTAAACACAATATTTTTGAGTGCAAGCATATAATGTTCATAAACTATCATAACATGTTTGGGACATATATGTTAATATGATAGAACATATTATGTTTGGGACATAAAATGTTTGTAAATATAATACGCTTGGATGCAAACAAATATTAATTTAGAAATAGCCTATAAACATATATGTGTTTAGTAGCTTGAAGCGCTATTTAACAGGGAGCGATATTGAATTAAGTTGGTGGTTGTTGCTTGTTATTACAAAATTAATATTTTATTTTTCCTTGGGCAATTGATCAGCTATTTCTTTGATCCTTACAAACTGTGTGGTCCGCTGTTCGAATCCCCGTCCGGCAAGAGGTAAAATTAAAATAAAAAAAAAATTGAATAATTTCTTTTACAATGTTTGTATTACAGAAAAAGGTGCTAAGAACTAAAAAATGTCGTGGAAGTGAGAAAGATGTGGGGGAATATACAATTAGGCAGAAACAAAATTTTGAGCATTCAGGTCGAAAACCTATGTTGTTAGCTGTTTATTTTCATAATTCATTATGATTGTAAATATATAAATAAATAAATAAAATTTTGAGCACAATATTGTTTGGGAGAATTTTTTTAAGCATATAATATTTTTGGGTGCAAAATGCTTCCAAACATATTATATGTTCACAAAATAACATATTGTTTTTTGGAAGACAACATTATTGAATTTGGATGCAAAAATACAAAATGTTTGGAACTTAGACTACCCAAACATATATTGTTTAGACCAATATGCTTTCAAACATATTATATATTGGAAGAGATCAAACATATAAATGTTTGGGCAATACCCAAAAATGTATATGCTTGAAGCAAAATATGTTTGGGAGTATATGTTACAGAAGCGATTTTTTATGAGGGTGTAGTTGTTGCAACAAGTAAATACAGAGTAATATAAACATTTACAATTTAGATGATATGACGCTACAAAATTTACAAAACGTGGAACAGTGTCACTAAATTTACTTATTAATAGTCCGCAATAAATTGGATAAAATTGCTCGCATTAACAAGTGTAGACTAGAATTTGGGTTAAGGTAAGTATCGTACCGATTTAGTAAAAACAGAATTTATAAAAGTTTCCATAAATTTTGCAGGCTTCATACACCAACAAACACAAACACTTTTTACTGCAAGCGACCTTTTTTATGGTATTAAGCACATAAAATTCTAGAACGAGTCAACGGCGGTTCTATGTCGATCTGTATTTATACACTGTTAGAAAAATATGTTTTTCATATATTCCGATATAAACAAAATGTGTTTCGGGCACGATTTTAAACCACAATATATTTAAGTGCGAACATGTAATGTTCCTAAACTAACACTAAATGTTTGGGACATCTATGTTAATATGTTAGAATATATTATGTTTGGGGCATCAATGTTTCATAAAAATCATATGTGTGAATACAAACATATATAAATTTACAAATTTCGACTAAACATACATATGTTGTGATATTTTATTCAAAGCGACAGAGAGAATATAGAGAGAAATAGAGATGGAAACCGGGAGAGTTGACGAAAGATATCAATATAACACAGCAAAAGAGTCAAAAGAGAACAATTTCTGTGAAACCGCTTGTATGTTGTTTCGGAAAACTGTTTTATGATAAGGCCAAAAATTTGATATGTTGAAGTCTAAATATTATTTAATTTGAATAAAGAGAATATACATTCTGAACCAAGAGAATAGACATTTGAAAAACAAACAGCATATGTTTTCGCCTTGAGAGCAGCATTTTATGTATGTGTGGACATGTGTTTTGTTTATCATTTTGGCATTATGGGCACAATTTTTTTCTTGGTTCGTTAAAAGAAATCAGGGGTCTTCATAAAAATAACGAAAGGGCACTATACTTTTTTTAGAGTTGGGACAGTAAAATGAAATAAGGAGGAAATAGTGAAAAATTACACAGTAAAATGTAAAGAAACAAACTTTAGTTCCTCTTTATTAAAAAGTAGTCCACGAGGAGTTGACGGACACCATCAAATATAAAAGCGGGCATTAAGTTCGAGTTTTACAGCTAAAACAATTTAAAAAGTTTATTTTCTTTAAAATGAATTATTAAAGAAAAATAAAAGGAATTTTAGAGCGATGGTGTTAAATGCTAGTAAAAAACTGTTCACTCCTAAATAAATTTATGTTTATATTATAAAATTATGTATGTATGTTTATACCCGACTCCACGTTCTTCTTTTGTTAGTTTTTGAATTCCTTCCACATTTTAAAGTTTTGTACAAAAACAGTTTTTTATTACAAGATTGTTATTTTTGCAATAAAAAATAATATTTTATCCAAAAATCAATCAATTTCGTTTATATCAAGCACTGTTACTGACTATAAATCTTTAATAACGCACATTTCGAAGTTTCATTAAAAAAAATTAATATAGTATAAATATAAATGTGTAAATTAAAAAAAAAAAAACAAAAAAAAATGTTCGGTCGGAGCAGGGATTGAACCCACGACCCTTTGCATGCAAGGCAGACATGCTAACCACTGCTCCACGTGGCAAACAAATGTATGTTTCTGTTAAATAATGTTATGTTTGCATGGGCTCGTGGGCGCTGCAAACTATGCTATATAAATGTAACTTAAAACGATAATTATCTACTGGTGACTATAACAGCTACGTAGCCCAGTGGATAGTGTGTTGGCTTACAAACTGTATGGTCCTCGGTTCGATTCTCCGTGCAGGCGAAAGGTAAAATTTAAAAAATTTATAAAAGTGAATAATTTCTTCAACATTATTTGTATTACAGAGAAAGGTTCCAATAACTAAAAAATTTCGTGGAAGTGAAAATTACGAGTATGTTAGGGAATGAGAACAATCGTGTTTGGGACAAATTCTTCCAAGCATATAATATTTTTGGCTCAAAATGCTTCCAAACATATAATATGTTCACATAAAACAAACATATTAATGTTTCGGCAGTATGCAATAATATATGTGCTTCCTGCAAAATATGTTTGGAACATATGTTAAAGAAGCGATTTTTTTTGAGGGTGTATCTAGAGGCTTAGGGAGGAAATCTGTGGTAAGTACATAATGAATTAGGTTTTGTAGTTTGACCACATAATAACCATCTGCCATTGGTGTACAAAAATACCCCTATGAAAATATACAAGCATTATTCCATCCTTCTGTAAATTAATATCACATATAGGTCAAAAACCTTTGTTGTTAGCACCTAATATTTTTTAATTCTGTTCATGATTTATTAGATTGTAAAACTTGTAATAAATATATATAATCTCAATATAATCTGCGCTTTTCAAATGTTAGTTGTGCTGACAGATATCATTGATAGTTGATGGAACCACCCGCATTCGGTTGAGGCAACGAATTTGTATTCTGGGTATAGAGGATCAAATCAGTAGCTATGATGAGAGATCACTTTTTTCTAACCAATTTAGAGTCGAATCGGTCTAATCATTTGTCATTCACAACGCTGTAGTTTGTCTGCTCACCGTAGAGTACTCTTTTTGGTCTGTGATTTTTTTAACTTGGTTTTATTTTTGTTTTCCTTCCTTTGTTCTCTTGACGAAACACCAAATATTGTAAAAGCTTATAAAATCCTATCCATCCACACCTTTTTTGTAATGCAAATTGACTGATTTGTACGGTAATTCTCGTTTTTCAAAAAGAAATTGAGTCACTTGACTGCGCAATTGGAATGATTGCGCTCTGCAATTAAACAAAACCATGGTGAATTATCAAGGTACGTCTCTATTTTAATTGGTCTATGATAATATTTGCAAAATTCCTTTGGCAACCCTGAAATGGATAACTAGTACAAAATCCGTGCTCCAGAAATTTATTAAAGAAACAAAAAGAAAAACAAACAATAGTAGTTAAAATAACTAAAAAAAAATACTCTAGTGAATACATTGCACAAAATAATATTGGAGTATTGTATTTTCTCCGCCCAAAAAACAATAAAATCTTCTGTAAAGATTGATGCAAAATATTAACACAGCAAACACTTAAGAAGAAGAAGAAATGTAAATAATTTTTGGCGCTTTAAGACACCAAAACATTTGACACCAGCAACTTACTGATCGTTCAAATAAAATTATAGTTATTGGATACACGGATATCGTTTTCGTACGGATTAACTATTTTCTTTTTCTATATAATGGCTACTACCGCAAAGGTATATGTTTGTCCCAAATGCGATGTTCGCATTCGGCGCAATGAAAACAGCATAGGATGTTATTTGTGTGACGACTACTATCATAGTGTATGCTTAAAAATTACAAAGGAACAGCATTCTTTTTTGCACAAGCGCAAAATGTTTCACTTTAGATGCCAGTCATGCTCAAATAAATCATCATCTACCAAAAACGATGCGAGCGAATCAACTGGAGTTGCTAAAAAACTCACTGAAGAGCTGCATGCTAAGTTTGCTGACTTTTCGTCCTCTATTGTCAGGCAGCAGGAAGCATTTCAAACTGACCTGCAGAGACAACTGAATGAAATTAAAGACAACATCGATAGTGCCATAGGTCGCATGGACACAAAAATTCACACAATAGAGGAGGATTTACAAAACTGCTTTGCGGTAACAAAACAATTTGAGTCAATGTACAGCCGAAAAATTAACGAAATAGAATCGCAAAATGACATTCAGAGAAGGAGATTAAACCGAGCCGATATAATAATAAACGGTCTTCCTGATGGTATAGACGACTTGCGAAATCCGATTCTTAAGATTGCTGCACTATGCAACGTAGAACTGAGCACAAAAGATATTCAGCATTGTTGCTACATGGCCAAAGGCAAATCTGTACTGGTTAAGTTTAATTCAGTTTACACCAGGGACTGCATTATGTGTAATTACCATAAAGGCAATGGTCTGAGGCTTTGTGATATTAATGGTAGCGACGTAAGGAAAATGGTGTACCTTAATGACCATCTACAACAATCAGCATCAGAATTATTGTTTCTCTGTCGTAAATTAAAGCGACAAGGCAAAATTCTTGCGTACAAGCTTTATAATGCTGATAGACCCACAGTCACTATAACAAAATCCGACCATACTTCCGCTGATGTCGACATTGCTGCGTGTGCGGAGCTCCTAGATTGTTCTGTGTCACCTTTGTGTAACGGTAGCAGTGTAACTACAACTTCTGGCTTGGCTACACATGATTTTCAAGCGCAATAATTCTTCGGCCACGTGTGCCACTATACTGCATCGAATTGTATGTTATGTTCTTGTACGTATTAAAGCCTATATAGTAGTTTTTATCTTGCTAGTCTTGTAGGATGTAAAGTCTATAATATCATTTTTTCTTTTCTTTAATTTATTTTCTGGACACTACAATGTCTATGTCAAAAGTTTTCTTATACGGATATAAATCTTGCCAATCAATTAACATTCTTATTTTTTGTAATAATGAATATTAGAAATATTGGAAACATTGTTCATGATAATCAGATAATAAGATCTCAATTAGCCTCATATAGTGCAAATTTGAATGTCATGCACTTCAACTCTCAGAGTTTATGTATTAATCCATCATCATCAAAATTGTCTGAAATTAGAAATATTGTGGAAGATAGCTTGTTAGATATTGTCGGTATTTCGGAAACCTGGCTAAAGCCTAATATACTAACTAGTGCCGCTAATTTTTCAGGTTATTCCTTTTGTAGGAACGATCGGCCAGACAGAAGAGGGGGGGGAGTCGGGTTATTAATCTCTAAGAAGTTGTCTCATAAAATTGTTTATTCAAATTGTAGCTACGGTACAGTGGAATGTCTGTTTTGTGAAATAGCTACTCATACCGAGACTTTCCTGGTTGGGGTAGTATATTTGCCCACTGGTGATTTCCAGGCATTTGAAGACGAGGTATCTTGTCTATTGGCTCGTTATCGGAGCATTGTTCTCATGGGTGACTTTAATAGTAACTTATTTGATACGCGAATCTCGGTTAATGTTAGACGCAGTTGTACTAGGCTCGGTCTTGCTATTCATCATAACAACCGCCCAACACATTTCGATCCATACCATCAGTCATCGTCTTTGATAGATTTTTTCATGACATCGCTCCCACAACGCATTGTTCATTCGGATCAGGTCATATGTCCAAGCATTTCCAAACATGCCTTCGTCTATATTTCTATAAATGTTCCTGTTCGGCGTCATGACGAATTCTATGAATTTGTTGATTACGCGGATTTCAACAGTAGCGAATTGCATGATAGGATAATGTCGACAGATTTTTCTGGTATTTATAATTCGGCAGACGTCAATGAACAACTGCACATTTTTGTCCGGGGTTTGGACATTGTACATTCTTTTTTTAAAAAGAAGACAAAGAAAGTACATTATTCTAGAGATAATTGGATAAATAGTGCTGTTATTCGACATCATCAATCTATGGCTGATTTGGCATATAGGGCCTATCTCGATGAGAGAAACGATCGTAACTGGAGAGTATATTGCAGACACCGAAACCGAACTAAGGCTGTCAAGAGGAGTATTAAGAGACGTATGCATCATCGATTGTTTGGTGATATAAGGGACTCGAAATCTCTTTGGAGAATTGTGAAGGAGAATGGAGTTGGTAACGGGTCGGACAGACATCTTGGCAGTGATTTTGGTGTAGATACTCTGAACCATATGAATGAGTCATTTGCTGACAATCAGATCCCGGTTTGCGATAATGTGGAGGATTTTCTAAGGGACTGTGATGACATCGGGTTTTCCTTTCGCTGCATTGATTCTACGGAGCTAATAGATGCTTTTCGGGCTATAAAATCCAATGTTGCTGGAACTGATGGGTTCCCACTTCATTTTTTTAAGATTGTCTTTCCATACATCACAAATGAATTCCTTTGTATTGTTAATACAATTATAATGACCTCAACATTTCCTATATGCTGGAAAACTGCAAAGATAACTCCGATTAGAAAAAAAGGGAATCAATCGGGGGATTTCAGACCCATTGCTCTCCTTCCGGTCCTATCGAAGGTGGTTGAGAACGTACTGAAAAGTCAGATTCTTACGTATATTGAGAATAGGTCTCTTCTACATGATTGTCAGTGTGGTTTTAGGAGCGGTCGAAGTACATCGGCACTCCTTCTGGGTTTAACCGATTCCGTTAGACACACTCTTGCCAACAATCGATTTAGTGTTCTTCTTTCTCTAGACTTAGAGAAAGCCTTCGATAGAGTAGATTATTATAAACTTATTTCGAAATTATCAGGGAGATATGGTTTTGGGAGGAATGCTTGTAAACTTGTTTACTCGTACCTTGTTGACCGGAGGCAGTATGTTCACGTGAATGGCTCATCATCCCTTGTTCTCCCTGTGAAAAGTGGCGTGCCTCAAGGATCGGTCCTTGGACCGCTCCTTTTTATTATTTTTATAAATGATTTATTTTATGATATAGGTAGTTTCTGTATTCCATATGCATATGCAGATGATGTTGCGCTTCTTTTCAGCGGAAGTTACACCTACACAGATGTGCTACGGAACATTGTTGATTCTACACTACAGTCCTTAGGACGGTGGATGGTGTCTAATGGACTTAGCGTGAATGCTTCAAAGACCAAAGCACTACTGTTCTCACCGCGACATACTGTTGACCTGCCTATATGTTACAATGGGATACCAATAGACTTTGTCCACAGCTTGAGATGTCTGGGCATTGTTATAGATGATAGATTGACATTTGAGGAACACATTGATAATGTGGTTGCCCGCACGGTTTGTGGCATTCGCCAGCTCTACAACATAGACCTAGTGCTACCTCGATTTGTAAGGGAAAGACTGGTCCATGCTCTTATTATGCCAAACATTATCTATTGTTTAGAGGTCTATTCTGGCACATCCGACATCATCATGAGGAGAGTAAACTCCGCGTTTAATCAAGCAGTCCGCTTTATATATTCATGCAGATTGTATGACCATATTTCACCATTTGTCCGTCGCTTTATTGGTTCATCATTTTCGAACTTTGTTAACTTTCGCTTACTCTTGACATTCTATAAATTTTTCCGTAGTCGCAACCCGTCTTTCCTTTACAATATGTTTACATTCTGTCACTCTGTACGAGCCAATCAACTTGTTATACCTCGAGTGGGACCTTATTTGGGACATTCATTCACAGTACGAACGGCTAGACTGTTCAATGCCCTTCCCAGCACTTTAAGGGTATTTAATAGTACAAATGCCACATACCGCAAGCATCTTCTGCAATACTGTCAAGATTTGGACTAACATATACCATATTTATATATATAAAATCCTAGTCACTATAATCTGATTATCATAATGCTATTTTTTAATAGGAAAAAAAAAAAAATAAATAAATAAAAAAAAAATAATAATAATAATAATTAAAAAAAAAAAAATAAAATAAAATAAAAAAATAAAAAATAATAATAATAAAAAAATACCAAAAATAAAACCATATTGTACTTAAGAGTAGGTGTCACTGAAGACGACAATAAAAGCTTTAAATATATATATTTTTTCGCAATAGTAATATTGATTTAAAAGAAAACGATTAAAAATAAATAAAAAAAAAAAAAAAAAAAAAAAGATATAAAAAAATACAAAAATAAAAATAATAATAACAATAAAAAAAAAATATATTAATAATAATTGCAAGAGTAGTTTTTTATTGAAAATTATAAAATTTTGTATTTTTTTTCTTTAGACTTAAGAAGTTTATATTTGTGATAACTTTAATTCCATACCTTTAACCATCTTAGACTATAAGTAACACTTTGTTTCGAGGAGTTATTCTTTAGTAGATGAATTGTAATTTACCTCAATTGGCCTTTAAGGCTTCAAATTACAAATAAAGATAATAATAAAAAAAAAAAAAAAAAAAAAAATTAGGAAATAGCAATTTTCCATTTTATATATGCAACTGGCAACACTAGAACCGATAGTTTGAAAGATAATTGTGAATTGTGTTGCACAGTTGTGTGTTGATCTGGTAACTCCATATACGTTTGTTTACATAGCTGTTGAAATTGTCAATTGTCCAGAACATTAAATTTACGTTAAATTTTATTTTACTATAATGAGTACAAGAAAGGTTCGTTCATTTATCAACGTATATCAAAAGAAAATTCTATACAAACACTTCCTCTCTAGAAAACATGGGTGAAATCCGTTTTCTCTCAGTTGCCTACGGAGTCCAACAGTAGTCCAAAATTGGCAGATTCCAAAACCACTAGAAAATCCACTAGAAGTTGCAAAAGGACATTAAGCAATATCTCACAACAAACACCTCAGAAAATAACAGAAGTTGTTAATTTGGATAGTGACGAAGAACCACAAGAGAATGGGACATCGTCTCAAAAATTAATATTAACAAATGAAAATTGGATTGATATCTTTGCTCCAACAAAAAGTGAAGAATTGGCAGTACATCCGAAAAAGATCCAAGAAGTCGAACAATGGCTAAAACATTGTGAGATTATGAAGAAGAAAAAACGCCCTGCCCAATTGTGTCTACTGACAGGACCCTCTGGTTGCGGAAAAACTGCAACTGTACAGGTATTAGCCAAAGAAATGAATTATAGCATACAAGAATGGACCAATCCAGTCGACCAAGAAGTAATATATAACTTGGGCGATCAAGTTTATGGAGAATCAAATTTTAAGAGCTCACAAGTAGAAGCCTTCAAAGGGTTTCTATTTAAAGCATCCCGTTACAGGTCTCTGCTTGATATGGCTGGAGGAGATAAACGCTTATTGCTCATCGAAGATTTTCCAAATTTTTTACTCAAGGACTCGTCATCATTGGAAGAAATTCTGGAGTAAGTATCGTGGCATTTTGCATTTATGTTCTTAGTGCCACTTATTTATTCCCTTTACATTTTCAGTGATTATATCATTTATGGCAAATCACCACTGGTCTTTATTGTCACTGACACCAAGCGAAGAGGCCTAAATATAAGCTATAATCTTTTCTCAGATGAATTGAAACAAAAATTCCTTATAACACACATCAACTTCAATCCAGCTGCAACAACATTAATGCAAAATGCTATGAAACGATTTTGTTCCTTAATGCGAATGCCGCCATACAATGATTTATATCGTCCACCCACAACAGAATTGATGGATTCGATTGTTTTGTCAGCCCAAGGGGATATACGAAATGCTCTTATAAATCTACATTTTTCCTCGCTGAAAGGTGCTCCACAACTATTGACGAAACCGCTTGAGCATGTTGAATCTTCCCAAGACAATAAGAAGACAACAAGAAAACGTAAATGTCAATCAACTTTAAAATCAGTGGGTCGAGATGAAACTGTGACAATGATGCATGCATTGGGCCGAGTATTTAATCCTAAGTGTAAGTTTATCAAATCATTTAAAAATGCCAAAATGGTGCATATACGTTACAAATTGCAATGTCAAGTTAGTCATTTATATTTTTTCTTAAATTAAATGGAGTTTTCTTTTCAGATACCGATTCAAATAAACTTTTGCACTCTCCTGAGGATATAGCCCAAGCATTTGTCACCGAACCAAAAAAATTTATAGACTTTGTTCATACGAATTATTTGCATCATTTTCGAGATATTGATACAGTAATAGATGCCGCTAATGGCCTCAGTTTATGTGATATTATATTGACAGAATATCGTGAAGATGCCTTAGCATTAACTGGTCTTAATCTAGGCATACGAAATGTTATGGTGGCCAATAAGCATCCTGTTACTGGCTGGATGCCTGTTAAAGGACCAAAACGTATAAATCCGGAACAATCGAAAATTCCCTCTGCTGCTGCCTCCTTATTACCAACACACCATAATATACCAAAAAGCCAATATGCATTAGAATATAAAACATTTGTAAATATTGTTAAAGCAAATAATTGAAATTTAAAAATTAAAAATATTATGAGATTTATATTTGAGAATAAAAAGATAAAGAAATTTCTCCTACTTTGATTTGGATTATTCATATTTTCCACGAACACCCATTGAAAGAGAAATTGTCTGAATTTATTTTCATTTCGATAATGCTGAAGGGCCGGCCTGAACTCGAAACATAGATTACACACATACAGAACTTGGCTAAAAAATATTTTGTTAATATCAATTTTTATTTGATAAAATAGAGAGTTGTACATTTGTAAAAGAGTCTAATACATAATAAATTAAGAAAAACCTAAAACTAATCAAAGAAAAAATGAGATAAATATTTTGTATATATATAGTGCTATTAAAATTCCCTTCGATGATATTTATCTGGATCAAAATAGGATGTGACGACAACACGATCACTAAACTTGCGGCCGGTTAAAGCCTGTTGAGCTTTTTGGCAATCCATAACAGAGTTAAATTCTACAAAAACTTTTCCCAAACCCGGTACATCCACACCATCAATGGGTCTTGGTATTTCTACACTACGAACAATACCATATTTATTGCATTCTTCTTTGATATCTTCCAGAATATCTTCATATTCTTCTTCATCGCGTAATTCATCAGGAGTGACCATATTGAGAAGGCATAATACCTCTGTGGGAGGACCAGATGTTATTAAATTCGACAAACCAGGTACCTAGGATACAAAATGAGTGAAAGTTAATAAAAATCATATAAGAATAAAACGATTTAAGTGTGATCTTACTTGTATAGTGACCGGCGCTGCAGTAGCTGTTTGACTATTTTGAGCATTTTTAGCCCCAACACTGGCCCTTTGAACTATTAATTTCTTTTCACCTAATTGCATACCATGTAAACCAGCAATGGCCTGTTATATAAATAAGAAATTTTTGATTAATTTCTATGATGTTATTATAATTTCAAAATTATTCAACCTGATCCGTTAAACTGAGATCAACATATTCGCAGAATGCATAACCTTTGCTTAGGCCAGTTGCTGCATCTTTGACCAAGTTAAAACCTCTTAACTGTCCAAAGGATAACAAAAGTTCTTTTACCTAATAAAAAGAAAATTTAAATGTAAATTAGAAATTTGGAAAAAAGTTTCTTCATAAAAAAAAAAATAAAAACAAATATTTTTGAGTTCAAGTTAATTTTTTCCAGCTGATTGTATTTCATACGTGACCCAGTGGTCTGAATATTTGTTCTTTTTTTCGAAATGACACAACTTGCCTTTGTTTCTTCTTAAAGTTTAGGAAAACAAATATAGACTGTTTGCTTTTATAGGATTGTTTGTTTGTGTTGTATTTTAATACGAAAACTATGAATTATTTTCGCATAATTTTCAAGTCTCTCTGAATATTTGTATTCGGTTTTAGTAGCAAACACATATTTCATAAAATATGTATGCCTAAGTATACAAATGCTGGCACAATTGTCGTTTGGGATCAAACTAATCTATAATAATATAAACGAAGAGAAAAAAAGATGAATCATTAAAAACTTTATACAAAAAACAAACGTTTGCTGTAAAGTAGAGAAATTTTCTTCGCTGAAATTGAATATCTCGTTAGAAACATACTGTGCTGAAAATAAGAAGATATGTTTGGCTGAAAATATTAGAAGTAGAGAATGCGTAGATTAAATGAGAAACTTGCCCAAATAAATTTATGACATATATGAATATGTAAAATAGGCGACTAACTTTAACCGATTGATTCTGATAAGAGGAGTAATCTGCTTTTGTAATTCAAATTCGTTGGCTTATTTTTTTATAAAATCCCTTGCATTGTGGAAAACTGTATACAAAAACATTTGAAGGCTTAATAGAGTACATTCCTCAAGGTATAATAACACTAGGCAAATATTTGGCCAAAATCAGTATCAAACTTTTTTCCAAGGGCATTTTCGGAATATCTGGATACCGTGTTTGGAAAGCAAACCTAACCAGTATGAGCTAAAAATTTTCAATGGCAAAATTCCGACTATTAGTTACCCCAAGATTCTCGGGATAACATTTACCCATACCGGTGGTAAAGAACGGCACATAATGCTGAATTACTTAAGTGGTGCCTCACGCTTTATGTCACAATACTTGGAATCATATGCATTGTCTCTTAGGTGCTGTTCAAATATTTAATAACTAAAATGTGAAAAAAATTGTAGCTTGAAAAACGTCCGTAGTAAATAAATTATCATTAAAAACCTGGAATACAAAAGGCTTATTTCATAGACCTTTTTCTTATAATTTATAAATCGTGTTTTCTATACTGACAAAAATCTAGTTAATGACTATCAAACCAAAGTCGAAAAAATTTTCAAAATTAATATAAAAAAACTCATAATTAATCAAAAATTGCGTCTAAATGATCACCAATAATCCACATTTAAATAATAACAAAGGGTCAAAATATCGATATTTTTGCAACTTAAAAAAAGTAAATTTGCAAATACTTCAGAATACAAACGGCCTTTCGATTTTTTTCTGATTTCAAAATTAACTTATGTGTATTAAAAACTTTCGAGTTTTTGTATCCAAAAAAACTGGTGTCATATGCTTCAACTGTATTTGCAACAAGTTGACTTTTTGTGAACATGAATGTACTACACCATTGGGTTAAGGAGCCAAAACTGCAGAAACGACATAGATAATAATTAAACCTTAACTTATTCGATTTTTTAAGAATTACATAATACTTGCACCACAAACCAAAATTAAAATAAAAATTTAGGTCCTTGAAATGTTTTCTTTTTCATGGATTTCAACCCCTTGCTCTTACCTGCTCCTCTCCCAAATAGTTTGGAAGGCCACCAATAAATATTTTGTGTGGCGAATCTGGCACCACAGTGGAAATTGTAACCACTTTAGCTAAAAATATAAAAAGAGTTCCAATTAAAGTCTCGCTTTTTATTTTATTCCGTTTTACTATACCTGCTAGTGGTTGGACGACTTTTGTATCTGCCGCTCCCGGCATAGGCTGATAATCATGGGGTCTTCTAATTTTAAGAACTTGGCCTTTGAAATTAATGCCATCAAAGGCCATTGCTTGGCTGGTTTCGTCGATGGATCTGAATTCCAGAAATGCAAAGTTTTTATCCAAATTTATTTGACAAGCCAATACCGGACTACCATCGGCTTGGGCCAATCCAACCAAATGCATTTGTTGATTGAAAAAATCCATCATTTCATCCTCAGTTACACCAAAAGGTATATTACCCACATAAAGACGACGAGCTTGTCTTGTTATCGTAGAACCGACCACAGGCACTGCGGCTTGAGGGATTTCAGGTACCGTATTAGCTGGTATCTGTCCAGAAGCCTGCATTGCTTTATACTGCATAGGAGTGATATGTTCAAAACCCGGAGGCGGAACGTCCCAGTACAATGAAGGTTTTCGCCTATACGTTTTTCGGGAACTACGACGATGATGTCTTTCCCTTGAACGGGAGCGTGAGCGAGATCGTGAAGGAGAACGATGTTTACGACCTGTAAACAAAATGTTATTACCCTGAATGTCTATGTAACATTATTCAATGCGAACCCATTATTCAGATGCGATATATCCAGTGTAACGTGCGAAATGTATGCGATTTAGATAAATCAGAAACGTAGAAAAACAACAGACTAGTAAGATAGTTTCTTTACGTAAACTGCTTCTTTATAATCCTTTCCAGAAAATTTCTTGGAGTTGTTCGTCGATTTTCTTTTCTCTTGGGTAGAAATGGTAATGCCATATTGTGAAATTTTCCTACGAAGACCCTGTGTTAAATGGTTCTAACAGGGCAGCACTTTTTAATATAAATCTAAATAAAGACGTTGGCGTTGCGTATGTGGATTAAATACATTATACCTAGTTCTGTCATTCGGGATCGATTTTTATAAACCCAAATGTCAACTCTAATTATACCCATTTTTATCTCATACCTACTAATTACTGTGTGCGGAAAACGAATACAAGCATTTATCACATTGAATGTGTCCCAAACACAGGGTTGTTAAGTTATTTGTACGACATAACCCAATAAACAAATGCAACAACTTTTCAGTTGGAGGGTAAATATAATTTTCAACATAAATTCAACTTGACTTGATATAGCTCATCTTCAATACATCTTCAAATTGTTTGCGAATTACAACCAATTTGGCAAAATGTTGACGAAAACTTTGAAAATGTGTTGAAGATAATTGGAGAAAACTTTGACAAAACACTACCCTGAAATGCAACGAAAAAACCACATGGTTTTCAATACTACTTTGGACAACAAAGTTCGTGGAAGAAATACAAAAATGTGGAAATTTTTTAATAATCAATTGAAAATGCTTATAATAATTGGTAAGTAAAACTAAAACACGAAATGAAAACTTTAAGGAAGTCACTAAACTCAAATCTCTTTGCAGAAGACTAAAATATTTGGATGCTGATTCTTGGACACATTAAGAGGCTGGCCGATGAACAATGGTAGTGGCTTATCGAGAAGAGAAAGTTTCCATAAATCAAAGTGCAACCAAAAAAACAACAACTACTGGATGATAATTCGCATCACATCGATAGTTTAATTTACATCGCATCATCGGTTTAATTTGTTATTTTGTGATTTGAAATTGCTAGAAATTTATTCCAATTATCTGGTCATCAAGTTCCTGAAAAGTGCCAGTATTTTAATAACAACAATTTTGTAACACCAACGTTCTTGAGGAAATCACGAAGTACGTGGTCAGTTGGAAGAAATACAAATTGGTAAGTCAAAATAAAAAGTGAAATGAAAACATAATGGAAATCACAAAACTCGATTGTTTTGCAGAAAACTAATATCATTGGATGGTATATTCTTGGAAGATGTTGGCCGATGAAAAACCAATGAAGGAAACAACAAAGAAAAGTTTTCAGAAAACTTACAAAGTGCAACCAATTAAAACAAAGTGCAACAATTCCTATATCAAGAACTTCTGGATGAAAATGTGCATTACATTAATTTACATCCCGTCATCAGGTTGATATTTTGTGATTTCCTCTTGCTGGAATCTATTCTAACACACAAGCCAACAAGTTCCTCGATAGTAATTATTTCAAATTGCCAGCATATTAATTAATAGTTATTTGACACCAACATTATGGAGGAAATGGAATTATACATGTAAAAATGTTTAAGATATTTAAAGTTGTATTCATGGTTTTATTTATTAATACGTTTAATAAGATAATTACATTTTGATTGGTATTATATTATTATTTTTATATATTATTAATGTTATTTTTAAGATTATTATATTTGTTAACGAAAAAAATAATAAAATTTACAAAATCCCTAGAAATTTAGTATTGACTTTCAGTTAGAACTAGGATTGACTTTCACACAAATTGTGGTTTGAAAGGATTCGCAACAATGCTCATTTTTTATTTTTCTCACGTTGAAAAATGTTTGAGAAATTATTGAGTAGCGATGCATTTTAATTTGAGGATTACAATTGAGAAATTATTGCTATTGTGTTGAATTTTACTGTTGAGGGTAATGTCTGTTTTTTGTTGAGAACGCGATTTTCTCAACAATTTCTCAACTTGAATATTACCCTAATCCTTTGAAAAAATGTTTGAAAAATTATTGAATTTTAGTATTTTTCAAACGTTTGTGTTTATTGGGATGTAACTTGCAACTTGTAACTCAACATCAATCTTTTATTAATGCATAAAAATATGTTAAATGTGATGTGATAGTCGAACAAAATGTTATATTTATGAGAATTTATAAATGTTTAATAAAATTAATAAACATCTAAACAATCGTGTTTTACTTGACCACAATGATTCTTTTACAACTATCTTAAAATGCACTTTGTCTGATTGTTTGAAGGGGCTCTTATTGGCGTCCTTCTAAATGTATTCAGAAGGGCACCTAATAATTGCACTCATGCGACACTTTTTTGTAGTAACTTGCGTGGCACAACTTCTCAATAGTGACTGCGCTTTACCGAGGAGTTGTGGATATCGTATACAACTGTTTTCGACGTAATGGGGATTCTCAGAAGCGCCCCCAAATTCAAAAAATGTTGGCAGGGTTGATAAATTCTTATAAATATAACATTTATACGACTATCACAACACATTTAACATAATTTTTTATTAATATTAGAATGATGTTAATTTACAAGCGGCAAGTTACATGTTGCAGCGTCTATAAGCCAGTGTTTTTATTTTCGATGGAGGCAGCGTGTCTGTAAAATATCTGAAAAACAATCACTGTATTCCATTTGGAAAGTCAAAAATTGTTCACCATTATGCCTTTTACAATTTTAAGCGAAATAACTATGTTTTCAGCACTTCATTATCGACTTTATTTAAATAAATTATAAGAAGCTAGTTGCGCTTGGTGTTTCACAAAATATAAAATGACTCTTGTAACAACCCAACAAACACAAGGATGAGTATTTTTCACATGTAACACCATATCAATTTGATAGTGAATCCAATATTCAACATTAATTCAAATGGCATTGCAAATTACTTGCCTTCAACAAATTTTCTAATAGGTTTGAAGCATTAAAATGAAATTTAGTTTGAAAATTTGTTGCTAATATGTTGAGAAATTGTTGCTAACGTGTTGAATTCTACTGTTGAGGGTAATGTCTGTTTTTTGTTGAGAACGCGATTTTCTCAACAATTTCTCAAATTAAATTTAAAGGTAATTCTTTGAAAAAATATTTGAAAGCTTATTGAATATAAGCATTTCTCCAATGCTTGTGTTTATTGGGAATAGTGATGGCAAACTACTTTCATGTACATTTCATACGCTTCCTGCATCACAGTTGGCGATTGTTGCAGTGTCACTTACGAGTCTGTGGTAGCGATGAGGATGAAATGGAACTTTGAAATGCTGGCAGGGCACTGTCGTCCAGATAAACTTATAGTCTGCAAGGCGCATCATATTGCGATGAAACCAAATAATAAAATGTGGAAACCTTTAGAAATGTAACCAGCATAATGAGAAGTTTTTGTATGAAACGAAATTTCATTTTGACGAAATGATGTAGAATGTGAAGATAGACATGAAACGAATTTTGACGAAATGATATAAAATTCAAGGAACCGTTAAACGCTTTTATTTAAATGACTATAAGAAATAAAAAATGGCTGACTAGAATTTGTAATAGATTAGAGCTAATATAATTCTAATATTATACACCCTGTGTTAGTTAAAGAAAGCGTTCATCCGCAGAAAAATTTATTGAATAGCAAATTTATTAAAATAAAGAAATTAGAAGATATATAGCTTTGCTGCTATAAACATAAAACCTTGTTAAAAAGTTTCTTCAACTAACATGGGATCCGATGGTATGTATTCCGAATATAGATTTTATATTCTTCTAACGAAATGTATATTTTCGTGCTCTGACCCACGCGATTATATTTCCTAATTAGACCGTGATAATAGACGACGCCACAGGAGCCGGTCTCGTTCCCGCGACCGACGTCGTTCACGTTCCCGTGATCGTCGCCGTGAAAGGGATGAACGAGGTATGGCAAATATACCTGGCGCCAGTTCAGGTCCAAGGGGTCGAGGCAATTATACCAGGCGTCGCAAACCTTCATTGTACTGGGACGTTCCGCCACCTGGCTTTGAACACATAACACCTTTGCAATACAAAGCAATGCAGGCTTCCGGTCAAATACCAGCAAATACCGTTCCCGATATACCGCAAGCGGCTGTACCCGTTGTTGGTTCTACAATTACCAGACAAGCACGTCGTCTCTATGTGGGCAACATACCATTCGGTGTGACTGAAGATGAAATGATGGAGTTTTTCAATCAGCAAATGCATTTGACCGGTCTTGCACAGGCTGACGGAAATCCAGTGTTGGCATGTCAAATAAATTTGGATAAAAATTTTGCATTCTTGGAGTTCCGTTCTACGGATGAGACGACCCAGGCCATGGCATTCGATGGTATTAATTTTAAGGGACAAAGTTTGAAAATACGCCGGCCACACGATTACCAACCAATGCCAGGAGTAGTGGATGCATCACCTATGCCACAGCCAGTCTGTAAGTAATTTTTTTTTATAAAAAACGATGTATAAAACTACTTTTTTATCCTTTCAGCCAATGGAGTAATATCCACAGTTGTTCCAGACTCTCCCCATAAAATTTTCATTGGTGGTCTACCGAATTATCTCAATGAGGAACAGGTATTTAATAATTCTTCCATGGCGGTCATTAAGAAATGGTTGACGTCATTTCTTAAATATATGACTTTGGCCTTGGCTTTTAATCCTTGATATCTTCTCACAGTACAGTAAAAAAGTGACACTTTGGATGATATATAAAATATTTAAAGTGATTTCGGGGACTGACACGACCATATTTGCAGTGTTTTTGGAAAACTGATGAAGCCAATAGCATAAAAGGCAACGATAAAATATGATATTCTTAAGTCATGTGTAGGTTTCAATGTGACATTTTTCTTTTTTGTCTATGAACCGTCTATTCCATTATTGATGAAATGGAATAGACTTTGGTTGAGTTTCACCACTCTATCTACTCTCTATTAATTCAATATAAGCAGTGATTCACACAATGTATCTCGATTATCGGCTTCTGTAAAGTCGGACTAAAAGATTATATAAAATCTGCTAAACAACAACATATATCTAAAAATATCCATTTGTCATACATACTTCTTTTATACGCCAAATACCGATGAGTACGAGCGGATTATTTATATCTGACATCCAAAGAATTTTTCCTCTTTTCCCCCAATAATTCCAGAGATCGCTAAAACAAAGATTGAAATACAATTGTTATATGTAGAAGACTTTTGTTTGCAACACCTTTGTATATTTCTAAAAAAAAAACTAAGCTCTACACATTACTCTCAAAATCCAAAAAATTTTGAGATTTTAAATCTCGTTTTTTTTATAAGGAGAATGAGTGCTGAAATTTAGTTTAGCTCAAAAAACAGGCTCAACATCTAATCAAAGTAGACTTGAAATCCCTTTTTTATAAGGCAAATGACATATAAAAAGTGGAAAGTGGGTAAAGTGGATGTTGGAAGTATAATGTGAATTAGGTATAAGTGGCTTTTGAAAGTACTACGTGAATGTTGTATTAGTTAAAGAACTGACGGACATTAGTTAAAGACTGACGGACACAAAGATGAAAAATGTTGAATTGCGGAACGTAATATCGATATCTCTCCTAGGATGAATTTTTGAAATATTTTTTTTTAGAATATAATTATTTTTGTTTCAGCGCCAATAATTTCCTTAACAGTGCAATTTCATTTTAGAATTTTTAACGTATTAAAATTGATTTACAGCTTATTAGATAAGAGAAACCAAGGCCTTATGAAATTTGTTGGAGAAATTCCTTTTGTATTTTATTTCAGCAAATGAATCTACCCCCATGATAATGGTTCATATTGGGCAAAAATATCCCTTTTAGGTTTCAGTATAAAATATAAATTGTTTTTCAGCTAACGAATTATTATGAAACTCAATGAGTGTTTAGCTTTGAATTTCGAAAATTTTTGTTTCAGCTGCACACTGGTATTTTGTGGACCTACAAATTTTAACTGCAAAAAACAATGATTCAAATGAAAAGAGGTGTTATACAAATTCAACAGAAAATCATATTTAGGAACTACTGTCATTTGTGTTTGTATGTGTATATGTAAATATATCAAACATCCAGTTTCTTTTGCAGGACATCAATTATTTCAATTTCAGCATAATGAATTATGACAAGATGCTGTGTTATTTTTATTCCAAAACAAAAACTTTATATTAATTGTTTCGTTGTTGTATTCTTGTAGCTTAGGTGGTGGTGTTTTTATTATGCTGTTATATTCAAGTTATTGAAACACATACAGACAGACATACCTAAGCAAAATTGCCCTTCGAGTCCTTTTTTCACTCTCGCTTGGCATCACAATTCATTCAACCTCTAGCAATGTAGTAGCGCAATGCCTCCAGAGCAGATTTCATACAAACTAAACGCCAATCGATCACTTTTCGAAACAAAAGCAACTCCAACCAAACAAGAAGAAGGCAAGTTTCTTTTTTGATTTTCAGGAAAACAGCTATTTTGTACATTTCCCCCAATCAAGCTAAAAAATCGAAAAACAAGGTAAAAATACTGTAAACATTAAAAAAGCCTTGTGTTCAGCAGCTACTGACAATGATCGAAATGATAATACGCGTTGGCATTTCTTTTAGGTTTCCACTGCCATTTGGTTTTAATAAACAAAGGAGGTTTTTTCGGCGTTTTAAACTCACATATTTATTTTTGTACTACCTCAAACAAAATCAAAGATATTTATCAAACCTATTATTGTCTTTGTTTCATTAGGTTAAAGAGCTTCTTTTATCGTTTGGTCAACTGAGAGCATTCAACTTGGTCAAAGACACTGGTACCGGTCTAAGCAAGGGCTATGCTTTTACCGAATATGTGGATCATACAATTACAGATCAAGTAAGTCAACATAATTGAACCTTACTTGGGATATTTAAATATTTTATTTATTTTATAGGCTATAGCTGGTCTCAATGGTATGCAGTTGGGTGATAAAAAGCTCATCGTTCAACGTGCCAGTGTAGGAGCCAAAAATGCTCAAAATAATTCCGCTACAGCAGCTCCAGTTACCATCCAAGTACCCGGTTTGGCTATGCTTGGAATTTCAGGACCTCCCACCGAAGTTTTGTGTCTATTGAATATGGTAACTCCTGATGAATTGCGTGACGAAGATGAATACGAGGATATTCTTGAAGATATCAAAGAAGAGTGTAATAAATATGGTGTTGTTCGTAGTGTTGAAATACCACGTCCCATTGAGGGTGTCGATGTACCTGGTTGTGGTAAAGTCTTTGTAGAATTTAACTCGGTTATGGATTGTCAAAAAGCACAACAAGCATTGACGGGTCGCAAATTTAGTGACCGTGTGGTAGTCACATCATACTTTGACCCCGATAAATACCATCGTCGTGAGTTCTAAGTGAATAAAAACAAGAAGGGAATAATCATCCAGAATATGGGATCCATAATAATCTAGATCCACACATACTCCCACATAACATAAATAGGTCACCGGTTATTGAGTGAACAATAAATGTTCGTATAATACTTTAAACTTTACACAAAAAAAAAAAAAACAAAAATATTCAAATTAATATCTATATATGTGCATGAGTCGGGCACTTTTTCTAGATATTTTTTTTCTAATAAATGTGTATTTCATTCTTTTATATGAATGTATAGTTGACGATATGATTGATGCTGATCCTTTCATTCGTTAAAATTTTAAGATAGTTTAATATATATATTTGCGTATAAATATACTTATATACATACATATATTTTTCGTGTGTAGCAAAAAAGCGGTTATACCAGAGAAGCAAAAAAAAAATAATTTATCAATAAAGCGTAATGACAAATACAAAAGATTTGGAGCATTTTTATTTTCAAATATGTAACTAATGTATAATAACAGGTAACGGCGATCACCTCTTCATTGCAGCCAAATTTTTTCCCTGCGAGCACCCTTTTGAGGTCTGAGAACAAGAAAAAGTCGCTGGGGGCCAGATCTGGAGAATACGGTGGATGGGGAAGCAATTCGAAGCCCAATTCAAGAATATTTGCCATCGTTCTCAATGACTTGTGGCACGGTGCGTCGTCTTGGTGGAACAACACTTTTCTTCATATGGGGCCGTTTTGCCGCAATTTCGACCTTCAAACGCTCCAATAACGCCATATAATAGTCACTGTTGATGGTTTTTCCCTTTTCAATATAATCGATAAAAATTATTCCATGCGCATCCCAAAAAACCGAGGCCATTACTTTGACAGCGGACTTTTGAGTCTTTCCACGCTTCGGAGACGGTTCACCGGTCGCTGTCCACTCAGCCGACTGTCGATTGGACTCAGGAGTGTAGTGATGGAGCCATGTTTCATCCAATGTCACATATCGACGGAAAAACTCGGGTGTATTACGAGTTAATAGCTGCAAACACCGCTCAGAATCATCAACACGTTGTTGTTTTTGGTCAAATGTGAGCTCGCGCGGCACCTAGTTTGCACAGAGCTTCCGCATATCCAAATATTGATGAATAATATGACCAACACGTTCCTTTGATATCTTTAAGGCCTCTGCTATCTCGATCAACTTCATTTTACGGTCATTCAAAATCATTTTGTGGATTTTTTTGATGTTTTCGTCGGTAACCACCTCTTTGGGGCTTCCACTGCGTTCACCGTCCTTCGTGCTCATTTCACTACGCTTGAATTTTGCATACCAATCAATTATGATTGATTTCCCTGGGGCAGAGTCCGGAAACTCATTATCAAGACAAGTTTTTGTTTCCACCGTATTTATTTATTTATTTATTTATTCAGTCTATGGAATACATTCCTTACAGACTAGCAATTCTTAAAATAAATTAAGTCTAAAATAGAATTAAAACTATTTAGGGAAATTGAAAAATCTAAATCAAAGTTATTATTTAAATTATTAAATTCTTTAAGAGATCTTAAAATTGGTTCCGAAGATCCATAGTTTGTTCTATGAGCAGGAATTGCAAAATAATCATGCTTTCGCAAACAACTCTAAAAGAGACGGACAATCTATAAATCCATTAATTATTTTATAAATAAACAAAACTGAAAACTTTAATCTACGCGATTGAAGAGAATCCAAATGAATTAGCCTACACCTAGCTTCATATGAAGGCAAAGGATCAGTAAAAGGCACAGACAATAATGCAAACTTTATAAACTTTTTCTGCAATTTTTCAATTCGATCGCAATGGACAGTATATATGGGATTCCAAACAATAGCAGCATATTCCAGCCTAGATCTCGCAAAGCTAGTGTATAGTATTTTTCTTGTATATGGATCTACGAATTCCTTAGAATTCCTTTTAACAAATGCCAACATCGAATAAGCCTTTGGCATTATATAATCTAGAAAACAGTATTCAGAAAACAGTATTTTATCAAAACACGAAATTCCTATTTTCCGTCAAATTTTGACACGAATCATTTGAAGGTTGGTACTATATAAAAATAATATGCATTTAATACTAGCAATGCAATCTATGTGTCAGACCGGGGACTTATCAGCCAACCTGTTAAGTTGGCAATTTCGCTTGAACATATCGAGATATCGCTTTCAGACCATTTTTGGACTTGTTCTTTGCTCATAGTAGATTCAGTCAACATTTCAAATGTTCTTACGGATTTAATATCATTTTTTCCACAAAACAATTTCTTTCATCCAAAGCACACGGACATACATAAGTGATATGTTTTCCTAATAAGAGTTGATTCTAAGACGATCTATGTATATCCGTCTGCCTGCAAGGGGATCGATTTCGAAAATGAGCTAGCCACGTCCACCTATCGATTCTATGTTGCGAAGTTCCCGAAAGTTATAGTATGTTCTCGCTAAAATTCAATATCATGAAATTTTGAAGTCTTCCAAACTAAATATTGACCTCATATGTCAGTATTTTCGTTTTTAATTTTGTTAGCAATGACTGCAATTTTTCAAAATATTTTGCGTATTTGGTAAAAGTAGTATTAAAGAGAAAATATTATGTAAACATTTTCTCGGAGGACCCTAGATTTCGAGATATCGGAAGTGAGTGTAAAATCGCGTTTTCAAACCGAAGAGAGTGGGCATTTGATTTGTTTAACAAAGTATTTTTTTCTTTTTCATTTTGTTATATTTTCTCTCAAATGACTTTCTATATAAAACTTCCTTCATACTATTTGCAATGTACTCGCAATATTGTTTATTTGAAAAAGGATAAACATTTAGAAGGACCCGGGACCATGGTTATGAGGTATTGTATATGAGCTTTGAATATACACTCCGAAGATAGACCTTACCGATAAAATATGGTATATATTATATTTTCTGTATAGAATCGAAAAATCTACACGCTGGCCAAAAATTGGACCAATCGAACAAATTGTACTAAAGTAGATTAAAGCTGTCCATAAAAATTTAAAAATTAATTCTAAAAATTTAAAGTTTTAAATTGTTGCTTTGGATCATAATAAATTTTGCTAAATAAAAGTTGTAATTTTCTTCTTCTTTTATAGCTTTATTATCGATTTTAACGGCCAAACTAGAACCTAATAACCACTAAATATAGACTCCGAAGATAGACCTTACCGATAAAATATGGTATATATTATATTTTGTGTATAGAATCGAAAAATCTACACGCTTGGATAATTGGACCAATCGAACAACTTGTACTAAAATAAAAATTTTAAAATTAATTATAAAGAAACTAAAATTTTTAAATTGTTGCTTTGGATCATTAAGTTATAATAATTTTTTTCTAAATAAAAGTTATAATTTTATTCTTCTTTTACAGCTTTATTATCGATTTTAACAGCCAAACTAGAACCTAATAACCACCTTTACCATTCTTTCATAATTAATTTTGAAGGAAATATACTTATTGGGACTGCTCTAACCCTTTCAAGTTATAACTAATTTGAAAGGGAATGCTCTAACCATTTCAAGTTATAACAAATTTTACCAAAAGTGTTATGATTGTATTCAACTATTGCAGTTTTATTTTTGATTTTAGCGGTTAAACTTGGATTTAGTACCAACCTTAAATCAAAAATCGTAGGAACAAATATTCATCCAATCCATTACGAGGATCTGTCTTAATGGATCAAAATTATTCCCATTTGTAGCATATTCCATAAATCACCATTGAAACAACACTCCTATCAATTCATGACAGTTATGACCACGTTCTATATTTCGGAAGCTCTCAAAACATATACAAATAATTAAGTAAATTAATAAAGTGCATTGACCAACTGCACAATCCACTTATCAGAAATCAAATACGCTCTTTTACCAAACGAACTTGCCGATTATCCCTGTTAATTGGTTGAATAATTATCATCGTAATTATCATCATAATTATCATCGAATTATTACTGGAAGTTGTTTTTTTTTGTACTTCAAAAAGCCATGAAAAGAGAGCCAGAGAGAACAAATTTGACATTTGAGAAATAGAGAAGTTGCAAATTTATACTGTATTCATTTTTTCGCGGTAAAATCTCGAAAGTGGTAGCACATAATTACCAATGTTTTTTTTTTGTCATAAACAAATTATAAGTGCAATATATTTTAAAATGCCAATTAGAAGTGTAGTAAAAGTAAGAATATGTTGACTGTTTAATTGCTATAAAAGCTGTAAATTAGTTTCGCGTTCGCTTAAATATCTGCTTTTAGCAAAGAGGGTAAAATCTATCGGTACGCAAGTTTTACATATACACACTCCAGAGACTCCTTCTGTTCGTGGATACTTCGAATCAATAGTTCCTACTGAAGAATATAAGTAAAGAGAAGATAAAACATTCCGATGAAGACATCTATAAGCAGGAAATCCTGTTCATCATTTGCTCCTATGTAAACATTAAGTACATCGTCAATCAGTCAAAGTTACAACGATTTTAACATAAAGCGGATATGAGTGATCAATAACAAGGACCGTTTCCGGTCTTAATTGAAGTATCGTTGTTTTGTGGAGATTTAAAGTTGATTTAGAAAAACCACTGTGGTTCAATGATTAGCTTGTTCGTCCTGTATAGAAATGTATCATGATCTCAATCGCAGTTTAGGGCGAATATTACATGTTAACCTATGGGACAGGTGGGACCTTCAAGTTGGGTGTCCTGAAATTTTCAAGAAAATCGGATAAATGCTGCTTTCACAGGTATTTTTAAAAACAGATACTCTTAAAATGAAGTTCGAAATAATTACGGGGTGACCATCATCCCCCATTTGGAAATTACAAACAAATGGAATAATAAAAGTTGAATTGTCCAAACGTTAGGCAAAAGGAAGGTTCCGACCAGACATCAAAAACCAAAGTATATAATCTTCCTTACATTGGCCATAAATTAGATGTTCTATGTCTATTTAAGAGATGGGCGCATTGAAATTTATCAAAAAGGAGGTAATCTGGTTCCGCCCAGACATAAAAAACGAGGTATATAATCTTCCTTACATTGGCCATAAATTAGATGTGCTATGTATATTTAAGAGATGGGCGCATTGGAATTTACACAAAAAGGAGGTAATCTGTCGTGACCAGACAAACACAAAACTATCTTGCTCCAGTGTTGGTTATGATTTGCAGTAAATTGACTTAAAGTTCGTGCTTTGATGGAAGGGTTGATTTTTTTCTGTTTGTGGCAGACTATCCGGCTTTTGATTTCAAAGAGAAATTTCAAATCTTCAATCATCGGACGCATTGTACGTATTGAACGCATGATATGTAATTCTGCCGTTAGGAAAGTAACTGTGATTGAAAAGTTAGCGTGTCCGTCCTGCATACAAAAGGGTAATGGTCCTAATTCCAGTTTAGGACAAACATCTGTGTTTTTTTTCTCGTAGTTGATGAAATTGTTACCAAGCTTCCACATGTAATTTTATTCGGGCTCGTATATAAAACAGATAAAAGTAAAAAACAATGAATTATAGTTTTTAGACATGCCTGAAATAACGGGCTACCAATACGACATAACCAAATTTGATTCATTTATGTTTTGTCTGTTTGTTTTGGTTATTGTCAAAGATGGAGACCACTTTCAAGACTTACGGCAATTTTCATGTATCTCCGTTAAACTTTAACTCCCAGTTAACAGAAAGTAAAATCGAAATATCTTCTCTCCGGTTAACTTTAACTGAAAAATTTTTAGCAGTTAAGTTCCTAACTGGCATATGGAATATGTAGATAAGATGACAGACATGTCCATAGTACGGTTTAAAATTTCGTTAGCTAACTTAGCACTAACGTAGCTTCCTGAAAATGGGGGTAAATATCAAATAATGGCTTGCTAATTTTTTTTCAGTTCAAAAAAAAAAATGGTAAAACGAAGTTAAATTTTCATCGACTTTTTGATGGGTTCAAAACGACCAGGAGGAACTTACCACCCATCGGAGGATTAAAAGGTCGATGAAACAATTTGCATAAGGGTGTTTGCAAATTTCAAATAAATGTGATACCGAAAATTAACTTATCTGCCTGTAAATTTCCAGTCAATCGGAAAAATCCTATAGTTTAAATTAGAAATACGGACAAGTCGGTCCCCCTTCCTACCAAATAAGTGTAGTCTCTATTTTTTTCGCAAGCCAAACATCTAGCTTCCCTCAAAAATGTAATTGATAGGTAGAAATATTGCCCTTTTTATTTCAAAAAGATGGTCAATACATGGTTTCCCTCCACCACCCTATTGGTACAAAGGGAATTGTTATCACATAGTGGGCGATAATAGAATTAATTAGTCGCAGTAAAATTTTATTTCAGCATACGACATTAATTTTTATTTCTTTCGAATTCATTAGCTTAAAATTCTTAAAATACGATCATTTAACAAAACACGGTATCCAGATATTCCTGGAAAAAAAGTTGGACACTAATTTTGGCCAAATATTTCTCTAGTGTGACTATACCCTTAGAATGGAGTAATGCAAATTTTATCAAAAACATTTATTAATGTTAAAAGCCATATTATAAATGTATATAAAATTGGTAAATATTCTTATAGGGGTCAGATTTTAGCACTAAATAAATACTAATCTACTAGTCTAACTTAGTTTTTCTAGTATATTCTTAATGTACATTTCCATTTCTTCACATTGTGGTAGTCCTTTGATATTTTTCAAAATGCCATTTAAAGTATCCAAAATCTCAGATTTTTGAATATTGATGGATTTAAAATGCTGACTTTCCGTTAACGTTGACAAAGCCAAAAGTAAAGCCTCCGCCTTCACATCGAAATCACTAACACATTCCAGATTTTTTGCAAGAATTTGGAAAGCACTACAGCATACAAACTGATCACGAATTATGGGAAATTGTGATGATATTGAAGATATTAAAAAGCAGGCCTTTACAAATACACGAGAGCATTGATTGCCTAAACAGTAGAGCACATTCGTGATACCCTCCGTTTTGGCGAATTCACAAGTTGCAGGCTCAAAATTCTGCATTAGCGATGAGAGAGCATATAATGTACTGGCAACTACTTGATCATTAGTTTCCTTTAAATATGGCACTAGTAATTCCATAATTTTTGTATCCACAAAATGTTGCTGGCAAAATGGATTATTCTGTGACAATTCGGCCAGAACATTTATGGCATTTGTTCGCACAACTTGATCGTCATCTTTGATGCAACGTATAAGAACGCTAGATCCTCCAATCTTTACGAAATTGTTGGCAAAATCCAAGTTATCAATATAGTCCCGTATTACATTCAACGCTTCTACTTTATCATCCTTCGATGTAGCCGAATCTTCGAGTATGTGCAATGCCTTTATTAATTCTTCAGTCACATCCACAGTCATGGATTTTAAGACATTCTCCAAAAACTGCTTTCTTTCCTCATCCAACACCATTGGAGGGCCATCAGACTTTACGTCATCTGTCTGATACTTGATAGCAAACTTTAATAGATCCTTGAGAGTTTTTGATGAAGCATCCATCGTGTGCTAAGAGAAAAGAAAACATATTGGAAATATGAGTTGCTATTCATAGAAGTTTCTGGAATTCATCTATCTTTTAGAAGACTTCTGATTCATAAATTTCACATGCCGAATTTTATGCATGTGGTGATTTTTTTTAACATTCCGTCACATTCTTAATTCATTGTTACATTGAATTTAAATATTAAAGTTCTACATACCTTTAGCTACTCCTTGGCAAAACGAATTTCAAAATTAAAACAAAATTCTTCGAATCTCAACAGCTGTTTTGCTTGCTTGTACGAGAAATGGGTTCACATCATGTGTATTTACACATGCGAGCTTCAAAGGAAAAGAGTATTGATGACAAGACCTCGATATTTTCATTTTTATAAGAGGACAAATTCAAACACTAGATGGCAGTGAAAGCATGGTATTCACCTCGTCAGGAGATTACCAAGCCAAAACTTGTTGAGCATTAAAGTTAGTCAATTCTATCAATAAAGATCGGTTATAAATAAGACAATTATGAACATATATGTGAAAACAGGGCGAACAACTCAAAGAATTTTATTAATAGTAGAAGCAGTAGAATAAACTATTCTGTCTGCTGCGTTTATGAATTTTTGTCTACTATTTTTATACCCTCCACCATACGATGGGGGGTATATTAACTTTTTCATTCCGTTTGTAACACATCGAAATATTGATCTAAGACCCCATAAAGTATATATATTCTGGGTCGTGGTGAAATTCTGAGTCGAACTGAGCATGTCCGTCTGTTGAAATAACGCTAACTTCCGAACGAAACAAGCTATCGACTTGAAACTTGGCACAAGTGGTTGTTACTGATGTAGGTCGGATGGTATTGCAAATGGGCCATATCGTTCCACTTTTACGTATAGCCCCCATATAAACGGTCCCCCAAATTTGGCTTGCGAGGCCTCTAAGAGAAGCAAATTTCATCCGATCCGGCTGAAATTTGGTACATGGTGTTAGTATATGGTCTCTAATAACCATGCATAAATTGGTTTAAATCGGTCCATAATTATATATAGCCCCCATATAAACCGATCCCCCGATTAGGCTTGCGGTGCCTCTAAGAGAAGCAAATTTCATCCGATCCGTCTGAAATTTGATACATGGTGTAGGTATATGGTCTCTAACAACCATGCAAAAATTGGTCCGCATCGGTCCATAATTATATATAGCCCCCATATAAACCGATCCCCAGATTTGGCTTGCGGAGCCTCAAAGAGAAGCAATTTTCATCCGATCCGGCTGAAATTTGGTACATGGTGTTAGTATATGGTCTCTAATAACCATGCAAAAATTGGTTTAAATCGGTCCATAATTATATATAGCCCCCATATAAACCGATCCCCCGATTAGGCTTGCGGTGCCTCTAAGAGAAGCAAATTTCATCCGATCCGTCTGAAATTTGATACATGGTGTAGGTATATGGTCTCTAACAACCATGCAAAAATTGGTCCGCATCGGTTCATAATTATATATAGCTCCCATATAAACCGATCCACAGATTTGGCTTGCGGAGCCTCAAAGGGAATCAAATTTCATCCGATCCGACTGAAATTTGATACATGGTGTTGATATATGGTCTCTAGTAACCATGCAAAAATTGGTCCATATCGGTCCATGATTATATATAGCCCCCATATAAACCGTTCTCCTGATTTGACCTCCGGAGCCTCTTGGAGGAGCAAAATTCATCCAATCCGGTTCAAATATGCAACGTGGTGTTAGTATATAGTCTCTAACATCCATGCAAAAATTGGTTCACATCGGTTCACAATTATACATAGCCCCCATATAAACCTACCCCCAGATTTGGCTTGCGGAGCCTATAAGAGAAGCATATTTCATCCGATCCGGTTGAAATTTGGAACATGGTGTTAGTATATTGTCTCTAACAACCGTGCCAGAATTGGTCCATATCGGTGCATAATTATATATAGCCCCCTGATGATGAACAAACTGCAGCTAACATTTTGCCCATGGCTAAACTTAACGAAGATCAAGTATCACTTACACTCTTGCTTAATCTCATTTAATTGTGCATATGCTCATTTACTAAATATGTATGTACTACTGGTGTGTGTATGTTTATTCATGGCTAGTATAACAGCGAAGAATATTTGGAGATGCATGTTACATTCCATTCATATAATGAGAGCATGCATTTGACTGATCTCTCAATGAAATTGAATGCTGCAGACGACGTTGCCAAATTTTCATTGATTTCATTCATCCAGTGATCGTAGTAATATACATCATATCACATTCATTCATACATATATAGTATGCAAATTATATTGTAAATTTATATACATATATATATATATATAGACATTAAATAAGAACCGTAGAGTTAGGTAAATGAATTTTTATGAATTAAAAATCGCTTTAGCTTCGCCCTTGGTAACAACTGGAGTAAATCTTGCGAATAAAGTGTCAATTGTAGTACCTTATGGTGAATCAAATCTGGTGTTTTAATTTAATTTTTCATCATAAGAGTTTGGTCCTTCGAGCCGGATTAAACCACAAGCTGATAGTTAAAATTGTGTAATTTTCCAGAATCAATTCCTCAAAAATGGCAGAAGACCTTGCTTCTTTGGTAGCATATAGGGGTAGATTGAAGGGCTCCTTAACACGTATGCTTTCAGCCTCGGAGGAACCTGTAGAGAAGTGGACGTATGAGTTAACTATTAGTAGGTTAGAGCGCTTGGAGGAAGTGTGGAAGGAATTTGAAAGAACTACTGACGAAATGTACAAATTTCGAAGGGAAAATGACTACACCGATCCCAGTACAGATTTCATAACCTACGAAGACAAGTTCATCGCCTCACGTGGAAATTTGTACACTTTGAAACAAAAGCTTGCTCCAAACGCCCCAACTTCCAACACCGATGCAATTAGTAAACTCGCTGAACAACAAGCAGAATTTTTGGAAAAATTTGGTACATCAAGTTCATCTAAATCAAGTGAGTTGCCCAGAATCAATATTCCGCAATTTTCTGGATCCTACAAGGATTGGCCGAGTTTCAAGGATCTCTTTGAAAGTACAGTCAATTCTAAAACCACCTTGACAAACACCGAAAAGTTCCATTATTTAAAATCGTTGCTGAAGGACGACGCAGCAAAAATAATTCAACATATCCCAATAACAGAGTCTGCTTTTCAAACTGTCTGGATTCGATTAAATGATAGGTACGATCGTCCAAAACATATCGTTAATTCTTTTATTGAAGCATTTATGTCGCTGCCGGCCACCATTACGGAGAACCCTACACTTTTGAGGAAATTATCGGATGGAGCAAATGAAATTATTCGGGGATTAGATGCCATTGGCCATGACGAGAGAGACTGTTGGGTTATCTACCTTCTACTTGGACGAGTCGACTCCGAAACCAAAAGTCGGTGGATTCAAGCCAGCCGTGACAACACTAAGCCAACTGTTGAAGATTTTTTAGATTTTTTGGACTGCCGGACAGAGGAGTTGGAGCTCTGCCAGCGTAAGTTTGTTCAACAATCAAAAAATAGTCACTCATCAAAAGCAGCAGTAAATTCTAATAAATGTTTGGTGAGTAACGAAAACAAGCAAAATTTAACTTGTCTTCACTGTAAAGCTCCAGATCACAATCTTTTTAAATGTCCAACCTTTCTTCAATTGTCTGCACAAGAGAGACGAAGTCTAGCTAAGAATATGTCACTCTGTTATAATTGTTTACGCTCTGGACACTCAGTTTCAAATTGTTTATCAAAAACCCGCTGCAGAAGCTGCCGTAGACGCCATCATACTTACCTTCATTTAGACAGTGTTGCTCCTTCTTCAGATTCGGCAACCGACACTACTGCTATGAATGTAGCATCGACGTCGGCAGCATCAGGCAGTTCAAATAATTCAACACCATGGTCAACGGTAGCCAATGTGGCTAATCCAAGAGATTTACCCATTTTAACCTCAGCCAATAACAAAAAAACTTGCGAGTTTATCATGCCTACAGCACTCGTTAACGTCCGAAATCGATTTGGTAAAATGGTCAAATGCAGGGCTTTGCTTGATTCTGCATCCAAGTTATCCTATATCACTGAATCCTGTATCCAACGTCTTGGTCTTTCCAGGTCACTTTCAAAAATTTTGGTGAGTGGAATTGGCTCGGTGAATGCCACGACTACTCGTGGATTATGTCAAATATACGTAACATCAAATGATTTGCAAAATGCACTCGATGCTGTTGTCCACATTATTCCTAATATTACTTCGCCTCTCCCCAATACGTCGTTTAGTCAGGAGTCTCAAAATCTCATCCATGACCTATCTCTAGCAGATCCAAATTATAATATTTCATCCCCCATCGATATTCTTTTTGGTGTAGAACATTTCTGGAATATATTCACATATGATAGACGATACGACTCTCAAGGTAACACAATAGCTGTTTCTACTATATTCGGGTGGGTTGTTACCTGTGTTGGAAATTTAACACACACCCAAAAAACAACAACACTAGTGTCAAATATAGATATTGATAAATGCCTCAGTAAATTTTGGGAAGTAGAGGAACCGGACCGCAAAATTAATTTGGATCCAGATGCTCATTATGTTGAGGAACACTTTAAGACTACACATACTAGAGATTGCAAAGGTAAATATTCTGTCCAACTACCATTTAAGGTCCCCTCCCCCACCTTTGGAAACACTGTGCATGGCGCTCTCTGTCGATTTTATGCAGTTGAGAGAAGACTGCTGAGAAATCCAGCTTTGAGGGAACAATACATAGACTTTATGCGCGAGTACGACCGACTAGGCCATATGCAACAAATCCCAGCAAATAAAGTCATTGTTGCCGACGGCAAATTATTCTATTTACCCCACCACCCAGTGCTTGGAGAGAAGATTCGTGTTGTCTTCGACGGGTCTTTTCAAGATTCGAATGGAATTTCTCTTAACAACACTTTACATATCGGCCCAAGCATTCAACGTGATTTGTTTTCCGTCTGCATTCGTTTCAGATTTAAACGTTATGTATTTTCGGCGGATATTGTTAAAATGTTTCGCCAGATTTTAGTGAATCAAGAGCACAGAGACTATCAGCGAATTGTATGGCGAGAAAATCCAAATGAGGTACTCAAACATTATCACCTGTGTACAGTAACATACGGCACTGCATGTGCCCCCTACCTCGCAGTACGTGTTTTAGAGCAATTGGCACATGACTACAAATCTATATATCCCAAGGCAGCCAAAATACTATTGGCAGACTTCTACGTCGATGACGTATTAACAGGCGGGGATACAGAAGATGAAGTCATGGAGATAAGGAATGAACTCGTAAAATTACTAAAGGAGGCTGGGCTGGAATTAAGAAAGTGGAAGTCGAACTGTAAAAATATATCGGTGAGTGATGATGACAACTTATTTTTGAGAAGTCCAAATGATGACGTCAAAAAGGTGGTTGGCATTTTTTGGAAACCCTCCAATGACATATTGGGGTATAAAATAAACTTAGTGGAAAACGCAGTCCCAACAAAACGACAAGTTTTATCGGATGTAGCTCGCATTTTTGATCCTATGGGCCTACTGTCACCAATAATAGTGAAATTTAAGATAATGCTTAGGGAGCTTTGGACTAAAAATTTATCGTGGGACGAATCTCTCCCAAAGGAACTGGCACATAAATGGATGACTTGGAGAACGGATTTAAAACTAATTGAAAATTTTGCTATTGACAGGTTCATTTACAATACTCATCATTCTCCACTAGAACTACACGGATTTTCGGACGCGTCAGTTCAAGCTTATTCTGCGGTTATATATGCTCGCTGTGTTGAAAATCTCGATTCTCCACAAGTCAAAATTATTGCAGCTAAAACTCGTGTTGCACCTATCAAGCAACGTACCCTACCTCAATTGGAGTTATGTGGTGCACTTTTATTAGCTCGTTTGCTAAAACGGGTAAAAGAAGCAGTGTGTGCTGAAAAAATTACTGTACGACTTTGGTGCGACTCCACCATCGTCCTCTCATGGCTCTCCCAACCTCCAATCAAGCTAAAAACATTTGAAGGTAATCGAACATCTGAAATTTTAGAAACTGCCCCACGAAGACTTTGGAATCACGTATCTTCAATGGAAAACCCGGCGGATTGTGCATCGAGAGGAGTGGTAGCTGCAAATTTGCTGAATTTCTCTCTTTGGTGGAACGGACCTGAATGGTTGAGAGATCCCATAATGTACAATAATGCTTTAACAAATTTCAATAAGTTTGATATATTTGCAGATCCAGAAGCCCTCAACGCTTTGAAAACGAATGCTAAAACAATGGTTACCACAATTGATAATGTCAATTTTTTGGATGAACTCATTGTACGGGTTTCGAAGTGGTCAAAACTCGTGAGAATTCTGGCTTACATATATCGCTTCTTTTATGTAACGAAGCGTAGTATTTTGTTCCAATCTGCAAGTCTTACTTTTGATGAAATACACCAAGCAAAACTGATTCTTTTAAAACACGCACAAAAGGCGTTTGAAGACGATCTGAACCAACTTAAACATAATCGTGCTATTAGGACCCACTCAAATATATTAAAACTTACTCCATTTGTAGATCAAAATGGATTGCTGAGAGTTGGTGGCAGGCTTCGAAATTCTGAACTAGCTGTTGGCACACAAAACCCAATCATTCTTCCGAAAACCAGTCGAATAACATTATTAATCTTGCAAGATCTACACGAAAAATATTTGCATCCTGGTGTTTCATCTTTATTTGTCATCGCTCGTCAGATGTACTGGATTCTTGGAGCCCGTAATATAATAAGAAGCCTAACACATAAATGCATAAAATGTTTTCGTCAGCGACAGAAAATGATTCAACAACAAATGGGTGATTTACCCAGTGTTCGTGTTCGTCAAGCCTTTCCATTCGAGAACACTGGCTGCGATTATGCTGGGCCGTTTATTTTAAAACAGCACTCTGGGAGAAAAGCCCAAAAAACAAAGGGCTATATATGCTTGTTTGTGTGCCTAGTTACAACTGCTATACACTTAGAATTGGCAACAGACTTGAGTACCGAGTGTTTCTTAGCTGCTCTTCGAAGGTTTATTTCTCGGAGAGGAAAATGTCGAAACATTTATAGCGACAATGGTCGAAACTTTTTGGGGGCATCCAAAGAGCTCAATGAAATGCACAAGGTACTTATATCTCAAAATCGTAATGAAGCAATTTCTCTCTCTTTAGCAGATGATGGCATTAAGTGGCACTTTATCCCTCCATTTACACCCCATTACGGTGGAATATGGGAGTCTGCCGTACGTTCTGTCAAATTACATATGAAGAGAGTCATTCAAAATACTGAGTTAACCTACGAACAAATGCATACTCTACTTGCTCAAATAGAAGGCGTAGTGAACTCGAGGCTTCTTGGTAGCGCACCTGATACAGAATGCGGTTATTTATCACCAGCACACTTCCTCATTGGCCGACCATGCACCGTGGTTCCAGAAGGCAATATCTCCGATATAAATCCAAACAGGCTGAGTTATTGGCAACATGTCCAAAATATGTTCCAAGGGTTCTGGAAAAAATGGCACAACGAATATTTAACAAGCCTACAACAAAGACCGAAATGGAATCGGAAACAACCTAATTTAGCCAACGGGGATATTGTTCTGGTTAAGGATAAAAATTTACCGCCGTCGAAGTGGCTGATGGCAAAGATTATTGAGACTTACCCTGGACATGACGAAATGGTTCGCACTGTTAAACTTAGGACACAAAATGGAGAAATGACTCGTCATATAACTAATCTAGCCAAACTACCCACTTTCTGAAACACCGTTTCAGGGGGGCCGGGATGATGATGAACAAACTGCAGCTAACATTTTGCCCATGGCTAAACTTAACGAAGATCAAGTATCACTTACACTCTTGCTTAATCTCATTTAATTGTGCATATGCTCATTTACTAAATATGTATGTACTACTGGTGTGTGTATGTTTATTCATGGCTAGTATAACAGCGAAGAATATTTGGAGATGCATGTTACATTCCATTCATATAATGAGAGCATGCATTTGACTGATCTCTCAATGAAATTGAATGCTGCAGACGACGTTGCCAAATTTTCATTGATTTCATTCATCCAGTGATCGTAGTAATATACATCATATCACATTCATTCATACATATATAGTATGCAAATTATATTGTAAATTTATATACATATATATATATATATATATATATATATATATATAGACATTAAATAAGAACCGTAGAGTTAGGTAAATGAATTTTTATGAATTAAAAATCGCTTTAGCTTCGCCCTTGGTAACAACTGGAGTAAATCTTGCGAATAAAGTGTCAATTGTAGTACCTTATGGTGAATCAAATCTGGTGTTTTAATTTAATTTTTCATCACCCCCATATAAACCATTCTCCAGATTTGACCTCCGGAGCCTCTTGGAGGAGCAAAATTCATTCGATCCGGTTCAATTCGATTGTGGATGGCAGTGTTTAGAAGATGTTTCTACGCAACCCGTGGTGGAGGGTACATAAGCTTCGGCCTGGCCGAACTTACGGCCATATATACTTGTTTTAATTCACACCACCATAAAATTGTAATGGGGGTATAATATTTTTTTCCGTTCGGTTTTTACCCACCACCATAGTATGGTGATGGCGATATAATAAGTTTGTCATTCCGTTTGTAACACCTCGAAATATCGATTTCCATCTATACAAAATATTCTTGATCAGGGAGAAATTATATATATAAAGATATCCGTCTGTCCGTTGTGCTGAAATTTTCCACAAGATTATTACTGTTACAATATAGCCCCCCATATAAACCGATCCACCGATTTGGCTTTTTGAGCATCTAAATGCCGCTACTTTTATTTATAGTACGGGGGCGGTTCGGAAACTTCTTAGCCTATCAATGAAAGAGAATAGATAGTTTTTCAAAAATATTTTTATTTTTCAATATAATCTCCTGAAACTTCAATATACTTAGCCCAACGCTTTTCTAGCAATTTATCCCTTGATTAAAATAGTTTTCCTCAAGGTCTTCAAAATAGCGGTTTACAACTGTAATTGAATCTTCATTTGAGGTAAAATGCTTGCCAGCAAGGATTTTTTTAGATTTGGGAGCCAGTAAAAGTCACTGGGTGCTAAATCAGGAGAATAAGGTGGGTGGTCAAGCAACTCGTACTTTAATTCGTTGATTTTAGCCATTGTTCAAATACTCTTGTGCGCTGGTGCGTTGTCTTGATGAAAAATTGGTTTTTTGTGTTGTATGCCAGGACTTTTTTCTCGAATTTGTACATTTAATTGATCCAAAAAGTTGCACATAGTACTCTGAATGTATTGGTTTGGCCCTTTGCAGATAGTCAATCAATAAAATACGTTTGAAGTCCCAAAAACCGTTGCCATAACCTTATCAGCCTATTGAATTGTTTTTGCCTTCTTTGGGACACTTCCTCCAGCTTCAGTCCATTGTTTGGATTGTTCTTTTGTCTCTGGAGTATAGTGGTGGATCCATGTCTCATCAACAGTTATGAAATCCATTTTATTTCGCTTAAAACGATCCAAACAAGCTTGAGACATGTTCATTCTTATGATCGGCTGTTAACAAATGCGGCACCCATCTTGCATAAAGCTTTTTCATCTGTAGTTCTTCATGCAAAATTAAATGGACTCGATCATTTGAGATGCCCACGATATTAGCAATTTCACGCACTTTTATTCGTCCATCATTTAATATCATATCATGCACTTTGGCTACAATTTATGTTGTTGTTGCTGTTTTTGGATGTGGTTCATCTTCAATGCTTGCACGACCACGTTTAAATTCAGCAACCCAATTTTTATACCCTTCACCACTACTGTGGTACGCCAAGAAGGAGTAATCATAGACCAACCTTTTAGTATACGGATCGGCTTAGAATTAAATTCTGAGTCGATTTAGCGATGTCCGTCTGTCTGTCCGTCTGTCTGTCTGTTGGTGTATTTTTGTGTGCAAAGTACAGCTCGCAGTTTTAGTCCGATTGTCCTAAAATTTGGTATAGGGTCCTGTTTCGGCTCAAAGACAATCCCTATTGATTTTGGAAAAAATCGGTTCAGATTTAGATATAGCTGCCATATAATTTTTCACCGATCTGGTCATAATTGGCGTGTATATCAACCTATCTTCCTCAAATTCCGTACATCCGAATATTTTATGAGTCTCGAAAAACTTGCAAAATATCAGCCAAATCGGTTCAGATTTAGATATAGCTCCCATATATAGCTTTCGCCCGATTTACACTCATTTGCCCACAGAGGCCAATTTTTTGCTCCGATTTAGTTGAAATTTTGCGTAGGGAGTAGAATTAGCATTGTAACTATGCGTGCCAAATTTGGTTGAAATCGGTTCAGATTTGGATATATCTCCCATATATAGCTTTCGCCCGATTTACACTCATATGCCCACAGAGGCCAATTTTTAACTCCGATTTAGTTGAAATTTTGCACAGGGAGTAGAATTAGCATTGTAGCTGTGAGTTCCAAATTTGGTTGACATCGGTTCAGATTTAGATATATCTCCCATATATAGCTTTCGCCCGATTTATACTCATATGACCACAGAGGCCAATTTTTAACTCCGATTTAGTTGAAATTTTGCACAGGGAGTAGAATTAGCATTGTAGCTATGCGTGCCAAATTTGGTTGATATCGGTTTTGATTTAGATATAGCTCCCATATATATGTTTTTCTGATTTCGACAAAAATGGTCAAAATACCAAAATTTTCCTTGTTAAATCGCCACTGCTTAAGCCTAGTACTAAGATAACGTTTTCGCACGAAAAACTGTTATACTCCATATAAAAAACGTTAGCGCGGAATAAATGCGAAATCTTTGTTTTGAGCATTTTCAAACACATATGTATACAACCCTGGATTTTTCGCACGAAAAAATAGGCAGGTATATTATTTCGCATAAATAAGTTAACATCCCTGGGCTTGAGACCCTATTTACGGAGATAAATGAAGATATTCGTTTTTCGCAAAAACGAACTTAGTACTAGGCATTAGTCGAAAAGTTGTAAAAATGATTCTAATTTTCCTAAACTTCTAATACATATATATCGAGCGATAAATCATAGATAAACTTTTGCGAAGTTTCCTTAAAATTGTATCGGTTCAGATTTAGATATAGCTGCCATATATATGTTTTTCTGATTTCGACAAAAATGGTCAAAATACCAACATTTTCCTTGTTAAATCGCCACTGCTTAGTCGAAAAGTTGTAAAAAAGACTCTAATTTTCCTAAACTTCTAATACATATATATCGAGCGATAAATCATAAATAAACTTTTGCGAAGTTTCCTTAAAATTGCTTCAGATTCAGAATGTTTCCCATATTTTTTTACTAATATTGTGTTCCACCCTAGTGCATTAGCCAACTTAAATTTTGAGTCTATAGATTTTGTAGAAATTTATCAAATTCTGTCCAGATCGAGTGATATTTAAATGTATGTATTTGGGACAAACCTTTATATATAGCACCCAAAACATTTGACGGATGTGATATGGTATCGAAAATTTAGATCTACAAAGTGGTGCAGGGTATAATATAGTCGGCCCCGCCCGACTTTAGACTTTCCTTACTTGTTTACTGTTGCATATGTTATGAAGGAGCACTTTCACCTAACACATTAACCATATCATTATGAATTTCTTGTCCCGATAAACTTTTTTATGTAAATATTTAATGACACTACGCATTTCTAATTTTTCCATTGTAAAAAAATTGCGGATGAGTCTTATTTTGAACACCTGTTTCTATATGAAGGAGTTGCCAGATCGAAACAAAATTTAACATGTGTTCATAACAGAGATGGAAGTTTCCAAAACACTTAACATTTTTCTGTTTATACCGAGCTTTTTTGCTAGGCTAAGAAGTTTCCGAACTGCCCTCGTAAAATATAAAATAAGAAAGAGTGTTTGCCTATTCATTTTATCCATTTCTAATGTAAGATTCGCTTGTAATACGAGAACGTATAAATAAAAATGCTGTAATAATCTGCGAAGTATTGAAGCATCTTTCCAGTTAGTAAACAATCATATGTACACGCTCACAAAAAATCGCTTCTGTAACATATACTCCCAAACCTATTTTGCTTCAAGCATATATATTTTTGGGTATTGCCCAAACATTTATATGTTTGATCTCTTCCAATATATAATATGTTTGAAAGCATATTGGTCTAAACAATATATGTTTGGGTAGTCTAAGTTCCAAACATTTTGTATTTTTGTATCCAAATTCAATAATGTTGTCTTCCAAAAAACAATATGTTATTATGTGAACATATAATATGTTTGGAAGCATTTTGCACCCAAAAATATTATATGCTTAAAAAAAATTCTCCCAAACAATATTGTGCTCAAAATTTTATTTATATATTTACAATCATAATGAATTATGAAAATAAACAGGTAATATAGGTGCTAACAACATTTTTAGATTTTCGACTGAAGATTTTCGACCTGAATGCTCAAAATTTTGTTTCTGCCCAATTGTATATTCCCCCACATCTTTCTCACTTCCACGAGATTTTTTAGTTCTTAGCACCTTTTTCTGTAATACAAACATTGTAGAAGAAATTATTCAATTGTATGATTTTTTTAATTTTAATTTTACCTTTTGCCGGACGGGGATTCGAATAGCGGACCACACAGTTTGTAAGGATCAAAGAAGTAGCTGATCAATTGCCCAAGGAAAAATAAAATGTTAATTTTGTAATAACAAGCAACAACCACCAACTTAATTCAATATCGCTCCCTGTTAAATAGCGCTCCAAGCTACTAAACACATATATGTTTATAGGCTATTTCTAAATTAATATATGTTTGCATCCAAGCATATTATATTTACAAACATTTTATGTCCCAAACATAATATGTTCTAACATATTAACATATATGTCCCAAACATGTTATGTTAGTTTATGAACATTATATGCTTGCACTCAAAAATATTGTGTTTAAAAATTTGTGTTCCAAACATATAATGTTTATAGCCAAACATATGAAAAACAGTCTTTTTCATCCGTGTAGCTACTGCTTTTCGCAATATGTGCTAGCAAATCTAACAAAGCGATCTTTGGAGATCTATTTTCCATGTAAAACAATACATTTGAATCTGTCTGCCACACTTTATTAAGTTTATCTCACGGTTTCCAAGGTCGTTTTTATTTATAAAGTTTTACAGCATGAAATTTCGCACATCGTTCTACCGTTGTGTTAATATTTCTGTAACCAGTTTGAGTTGTAATTCAATGTCTATGCATGCCGCTTGGATTAATTGAGAATTCCAAACAAAAGAAAAGAAAAATGATGGGAAATATAATCGACTATTTTTTATATTTGTAGAAGATAAACATTTTAACAAAATTGCAAAGCTGTTAGATAATGTTTTAATTGCTTACATGTCATACTAAATCTTGAGACACTCCTTAATCAGAGGATGCCGGATACAATGCTTAAATTTTCCCAGAAAGAAAATTCTATTTAGAACAGGTGTGGGGCGAATGGTACTTTGGAAAGAAGAATAGTAAATAAATAATTATACAATTAATGCCATAAACTGGACAATGTACGTAAACAGAGAAAGAAGATGTTTTACAGAAAATTCTGGCTACTGTTTTTAACAGACACTTGCCATTTAGCTAAACATCCACTGGGTGAAGAGTTTTCCTTTCTGAGCAACGAGATTTAAGACAAGTTAATGAAAGAATTTTTGGTTTTAAAATCGAATTTACGAGCCTTAAAGAAAATACTTTATAACAAAAGGGAATTTTATTTTTCAAAAATTTCGTCCCGGAGTAAAAGTATTTTTGCTTTAGGTATATAATCGGGCAGTATGCAGTGATAAGAGAGAAGTTCACTACTATATGTTATGCAGATAATTTAAACATTTTATTTGGCTGTTTAATTAATTGAATATATTTTTGTTTTTAATTCAATTAAGATTTCAATTGAAAAAACTCTGTTTATCTTCAAAAAATATAAAATAAACGTTTGAAACACGGGTATCACAAACGTTGTTCTTTTGTTACAGTTTCTTCAATATAACACCAAAATGTTTTTGCGATAAAATACATTTTCTTATAAAATCACAGTTTAAGTCGTTTATATAGACTGTTCTTTTTTGGTTTCATGTCTTCAATAAGACACATTTTAGAGTTTCATAGCAAAAATTTAGACCAAACACCAAAAAGTTTTTCTGCGGTGGACTATCCCACCTCAGTAATGCTGGTGACATTTCTGAGTGTTTCAAAGCTTCTCTAAGTGGTTTCACTCCAATTGAGCTTAACATAGAATCGGACAGCATTCAGTGATAAAAGAGAAGTTCATCACTATTGTATCACAATGGACTGCCACTATACCTAACCTAACCATAGTGAAAATTATCACATTACTGTCTTTTCTAATTATTGTATTTGGCACATCGCTTGTTAGAAAAGATGCAATTAAAGTGTTTTCTTTAAATTAATTTTCTTCAAATCGACTTGTGGGCGCCCAACTATGTGGTCTGTAAATAGAACTACGAGTACAGCATAATCTCGCTAGTCTGGACAGATATAGTTTCAATCCATGTCCAGTCTACCAGAATGTCCGGACTACAACACAAAAAATTTAACTACCTACATGGTTGGGGTTTTAACATAAAGTAGGACAATTACGGCCATTTTCATGTATCTCCGTTAGGCTTTAACTCTCAGTTAACAGAAAGTAAAATCGAAATATCTTCTCTCCGGTTAACTTTAACTGAAAATTTTTTATCAGTTAAGTTCCTACACGGATGAAAAATACTGTTTTTCATATGTTTGGCTATAAACATTATATGTTTGGAATACAAATTTTTAAACACAATATTTTTGAGTGCAAGCATATAATGTTCATAAACTAGCATAACATGTTTGGAACATATGTTAATATGTTAGAACATATTATGCTTGGGACATAAAATGTTTGTAAATATAATATGCTTGGATGCAAACATATATTAATTTAGAAATAGCCTATAAACATATATATGTTTAGTAGCTTGGAGCGCTATTTAACAGGGAGCGATATTGAATTAAGTTGGTGGTTGTTGCTTGTTATTACAAAATTAACATTTTATTTTTCCTTGGGCAATTGATCAGCTACTTCTTTGATCCTTACAAACTGTGTGGTCCGCTGTTCGCATCCCCGTCCGGCAAAAGGTAAAAATAAAATAAAAAAAATCATAAAATTGAATAATTTCTTCTACAATGTTTGTATTGCAGAAAAAGGTGCTAAGAACTAAAAAATTTCGTGGAAGTGAGAAAGATGTGGGGGAATATACAATTAGGCAGAAACAAAATTTTGAGCATTCAGGTCGAAAACCTATGTTGTTAGCACCTATATTATCTGTTTATTTCACAATTCATTATGATTGTAAATATATAAATAAATAAATAAAATTTTGAGCACAATATTGTTTGGGAGATTTTTTTTAAGCATATAATATTTTTGGGTGCAAAATGCTTCCAAACATATTATATGTTCACATAATAACATATTGTTTTTTGGAAGACAACATTATTGAATTTGGATGCAAAAATACAAAATGTTTGGAACTTAGACTACCCAAACATATATTGTTTAGACCAATATGCTTTCAAACATATTATATATTGGAAAGGATCAAACATATAAATGTTTGGGCAATACCCAAAAATGTATATGCTTGAAGCAAAATATGTTTGGGAGTATATGTTACAGAGGCGATTTTTTGTGAGGGTGCGGTTAACTATAACTGAAAATTTTTTATCAGTTAAGTTCCTAACTGGCATATGGAATAACATATAACATATAGACAAGACGACAGACATGTCCATAGTATGGTTTTAAAGTCCGTTAGCTAACGTAGCACTAACGGAGCTTCCTGAAAATGGGGGTTAAAATAATATTTGTACAGAAACCGACTATCGAAGACTTTTTTTAGGGAGGTTCGAGTGTAATTTACATTGGGTTTAGTGAATTACTCGAATTTATTCCGGCTGATAGTTTTGCTGTAAGTAGAGGATGCTGATGAGGAATGTGGTAATTCCGGAACGGCTGTCTATCCAACCATCTTGCATTCTATAGGTCTTTGCCCAAATACATTTGACAAATTTACGTCTCCTCTGTTGGTTAAGCTACTCATGTAACATACATACTCTACATAAGCATTAAATGGATGCGGCAGTTTCGGCGATCACCTCTACATTGCAGCCAAATTTTTTCCCTGCGAGCATCCTTTTGAGGTCTGAGAACAAGAAAAAGTCGCTGGAGGCCAGATCTGGAGAATACGGTGGGTGGGGAAGCAATTCGAAGCCCAATTCATGAATTTTTGCCATCGTTCTTAATGACTTGTGGCACGGTGCGTTGTCTTGGTGGAACAACACTTTTTTCTTCTTCATATGGGGCCGTATTGCCGCGATTTCGACCTTCAAACGCTCCAACAACGCTATATTGTAGTCACTGTTTATGTTTTTCCTTTCTCAAGATAATCGATAAAAATTATTCCATGCGCATCCCAAAAAACAGAGACCATTACTTTGCCAGTGGACTTTTGAGTCTTTCCACGCTTCGGAGACGGTTCACCAGTCGCTGTCCACTCAGCCGACTGTCGATTGGACTCAGGAGTGTAGTGATGGAGCCATGTTTCATCCATTGTCACATATCGATGGAAAAACTCGGGTGTATTACGAGTTAACAGCTGCAAACACCACTCAGAATCATCAACACGTTGTTGTTTTTGGTCAAATGTGAGCTCGCGCGGCACCCATTTTGCACAGAGCTTCCGCATATCCAAATATTGATGAATGATATGACCAACACGTTCCTTTGATATTTTTAAGGCCTCTGCTATCTCGTTCAACTTCATTTTACGGTCATTCAAAATCATTTTGTGGATTTTTTTGATGTTTTCGTCGGTAACCACCTCTTTCGGGCGTCCACTGCGTTCACCGTCCTCCGTGCTCATTTCCCTCCGCTTGAATTTTGCATACAAATCAATTATTGTTGATTTCCGTGGGACAGAGTCCGGAAACTCATTATCAAGCCAAGTTTTTGCTTCCAACGTATTTTTTCCCTTCAGAAAACAGTATTTTATCAAAACACCAAATTCCTTTTTTTTCACAATAACAAAAGTTGCTTTACAAAAGACGCTCTATCTCACAAACTAATTGACTTACAGACGTCAAATTTTGACACGAATCATTTGAAGGTTGGTACTATATAAACATAATATGCATTTAATACTAGCGACGCCATATATGTGTCAGACCGGGGACTTATCAGCCAACCTGTTCTGCACTAACTTATAATATCCTGTTCCACAGTGTGGCGCAGGGTATTCAAATTTAGTGCCAGAGAAATGCGTCTTCTAAGCAAAAGATTTAGTAGTATTCTACGGATTTAAAATCTCAAGACAAAATTTTTTTCAGTGCAGGGGCTATACCTTATATAAACCAATCCTCAAGAAGTATTATTGCAAAGTTTAATGGCGACAGTGTTTTTTCGGAAACTATCGAGTGGACTAACGGACGAATATGGCTAGATCGTATTGCTCTTATGGTGGACAGATAAAGTTAGCTATTTCTGCAATTCTGCACTCCACTTATTCTGCAAACTTTTTGTAGTTATTGCAGATGTTTCTGACGTGTCTACCAAAATATTTCTTTGACCGTAATGTCTCAATTCGTCAGTTAATTGTGTGGAGATGAAATAGCATAATCACTTTAGTAAACATAATGGTCAGAAAAGAATATAGTCATCACCAAAAATGTTATGATTAGATTTTTCAAATAATTCAATTGTTGTTTAATTAATTATTGAAATATCATATGGATTTTTCCAAACAAAAGAATGTGACCATCGATACGCCTCAAAGGAAAAAAAACAAGTTTATTTTAATTTTTTCACTTGCAGTTTCGAATACTAAATACTATTTTTAACTGCTGTCCAAAACCAGCTATAAACTCCTAGTTTATATTATATTGGGAAATGTGTCACCTGACATATGGGTGCTTCACTTTTTAATTATACCGGAATATTTTTTAAATTCCCATACTAGTATTTCCTTTTGTATTTAAAACTATAAGCTTAACAAAATAACAAAAATTGTGAATACAAAGTTTCAAGTATTTCTTCATATTTTTCCACAGAGATAAACAAAATAAATAAATAAAAAATTTTACATTTGTATGCAAATGCTTCCCCCTTTTTTATGTCGGATGAGTCAGCTTAAGTTTGAGGTATCAGAAATCATGATAGTCGTTGTCATCCTTATAGTCAGCCACCATAACACCTTCATCATTGCCCCGTCATCATCGTCATCATGTTAGCAATGCTGATTTCTTGTTCAACACCGTGTCTTTTGCTTTTGCTATTCCTATCTACTGCAATCTAGGAGTACACTTACTTTGCAATGCCATTTTGCAAATCATCATGCAAATGCGTTAATTATTACAACAATTGAAAACTCCAAATCATAGGGAAAAAATCTCTTCGGCAACATTTACAAGTCTATTGTCTAGTGCAAAAGTGCAAGAGGATCGAAACTGAAAAAAAAAAATGCAAACAGAAATACAAGACCGCAATATGCAAAACTGAAGCAAGCCGGATGGTTCAAGTGCTTACAACAAGCAGTACTTGCAATAGCAACGAGAAGTTATAAATTATACATAGGGAAAATTTTATTGGAATTACCATACGTAGTAAAGTATAGAATAAATTAAATTTAAATTACTAAATTAAATTCAAGTAGGCCCAATAAGAAGAATTAGGAAAATGCTTATACTCAAACTGTTTTCCAAAAATTTTTCACAAGATTAGGTTAGAACTCAACTTGAGAAAATCGTCCATTGTGAAACCACAAGTGGTAAATGAGTGCTGCCCGATTCTATGTTTAGCTCAATGACAAGGTATCTCCTTTTTATAGCCGATTTCGAACGGCGTTTGAAATACTCAGGAATGCTACCAGCATTACTGACAGGGTTTAACCCACAGCTGAAAAACTTTTCGTAGTTCGGTCGAACTGGAATTGAATACATGACCCTGTGTATGCAAGGCTTCGTACAAAGTGCAATGTCACATTTCAAATAATTATATTATATTTTATATGAAAATGGTTTTCACGGTAGAATAAAAAATAACCGGATTAAACCGGTTAATATTTCTGTTTCTAAGGAGAATTTATAATTTAGATATAATAAGCGCCACTGGCGAAAATTTTTTCTTTTTTAAACCGGGTATAGATGTAAATCAATTAACATTTCCGATTCTAAGAACAATGTAGATGTAAAATGTATATACCGTCGAAAGTTCGGCCATGTCGTATCATAGTAAACATCCACCACGGATTCCGTATAAAGTTCTACTAACGACACACAATCGAATTACTTGGGTTGTGGTGACAGTAGCCGACCTCATCTTAACATTGTTTAGTCCATATGGAATCTAAATTATTAAATACATATAAAAACAACTTTGGTTCCTGATCGCTTTGTATAGAGAAGTTTATTAATAATTATGAATCGATATGAACCAGTTTTCGCATGGTAACTAGAAGACCACATTTTAACCGGATCGGATGAAATTTGAGAAATCTGGGGATCGGTTTATATGGGAGTTATATATAATTATGGGCCAATATCGATCAAGTTTTGCATGGTTGTTAAAAATCATATACTTACATCCAAGAGGATCCGGAAGTCAAAACTGGCGGTTGGTTATATTAGGCTATACCTAAATGGTCTAACATATATTGCAATACCTACATAGATAATAACTACCAAGTTTCAAATTCTAAGACGATATAACGACGTCCTTCTATTTGACTGTCTGTCTTCTAAAAGGGGTACTTCATAAATTTTCTACAGAAATAAACTTTTGACAAAATTTTCTACAGAAATAAAATTTTGACAAACTTTTCTATGGAAATAAAATTTTGATAAAATTTTCTATAGAAATAAAATTTTGACAAAATTTTCTGTAGAAACAAAAATTTTACAAAATTTTCTGTAGAAACACAATTTCGACAAATATTCAATAGAAATAAAATTTTGACAAAATTTTCTATAGATATACAATTTTGACAAAATTTTCAATGGAAATACAATTTAACAAAATTTTCTAGAGAAATAAAATGTTGACAAAATTTTCTATAGAAATAAAATTTTAACAAAATTTTCTATAGAAATAAAATTTTGGCAAATTTTTCTATAGAAATAAAATTTTGGCAAATTTTTCTATAGAAATAAACGTTTGACTTAATTTTCTATAGAAATAAAATTGTGACAAAATTTTCTATACACCGAAACGAAGTGAACTGTTTTATAGGAAGAATGAACTACCTCGCACGAAAATTGAACTAAATTTTACTCCACATTTTGAGATTTCCACAAAGCATTGTTAAAACCAGGAAATTTTAATGCCCTGTTGTACTTTTTAACTGTAGTTCACGAAATTACATAGTCTCATAGAAGAAAAAATTAACTAAAAGTAAAGAAGAAAATAATTGGCGCCAAATCATGACCATTTTAACCATACAGTAGTTCATTCTTACTATTTTTGGGAATCGTACGAAAATCTTCGTTTGATTTAGTTCATATTGAACTTATGTGTACGGTCATTGAACTTTCTACTCACGTTTAGTTCATAAAATTTCTGAGACATACATAAAACAGATTCCATTAAGCTGTGGAAAATTTCGATAAAAATAATAAAATTCAACTACAAGAAAATAAATTTTTTCCAATACAAATAAGTTAAATTTACGGATTTTTTTTTTCTGTGTAGAAATAAAATTTTGACAACATTTTCTATAGAAATAAAATTTTCACAATATTTTCCATAAAAATAAAAGTTTCTATAGAAATAAAAATTTTCCATAGAAAAAAAATTTTGACAAAATTTTCTAAAGAAATAAAATTTTGACAAAATGTTCTACAGAAATAAAATTTTGACAAAATTTTCTATAAAAATAAAATTTACACAAAACTTCCTATAGAAATAAAATTTTGACAAAATTTTCTATAGAAATAAAATTTTGACAAGATTTTCTTTTTATAAATAAAATTTTGACAAACTTTTCTAGAGAAATAAAATTTTAACAAAATTTTCTATAGAAATAAAATTTTGGCAAATTTTTCTATAGAAATAAAATTTTGGCAAATTTTTCTATAGAAATAAACGTTTGACTTAATTTTCTATAGAAATAAAATTGTGACAAAATTTTCTATACACCGAAACAAAGTGAACTGTTTTATAGGAAGAATGAACTACCTCGCACGAAAATTGAACTAAATTTTACTCCACATTTTGAGATTTCCACAAAGCATTGTTAAAACCAGGAAATTTTAATGCCCTGTTGTACTTTTTAACTGTAGTTCACGAAATTACATAGTCTCATAGAAGAAAAAATTAACTAAAAGTAAAGAAGAAAATAATTGGCGCCAAATCATGACCATTTTAACCATACAGTAGTTCATTCTTACTATTTTTGGGAATCGTACGAAAATCTTCGTTTGATTTAGTTCATATTGAACTTATGTGTACGGTCATTGAACTTTCTACTCACGTTTAGTTCATAAAATTTCTGAGACATACATAAAAAAGATTCCATTAAGCTGTGGAAAATTTCGATAAAAATAATAAAATTCAACTACAAGAAAATAAATTTTTTCCAATACAAATAAGATAAATTTGCGGAATTTTTTTTCTGTGTAGAAATAAAATTTTGACAACATTTTCTATAGAAATAAAATTTTGACAAAATTTTCTATAGAAATAAAATTTTCACAATATTTTCTATAAAAATATAAGTTTCTATAGAAATAAAATTTTTCCATAGAAATAAAATTTTGACAAAATTTTCTAAAGATATAAAATTTTGACAAAATGTTCTACAGAAATAAAATTTTGACAAAATTTTCTATAAAAATAAAATTTACACAAAACTTCCTATAGAAATAAAATTTTGACAAAATTTTCTATAGAAATAAAATTTTGACAAGATTTTCTATAGAAATAAAATTTTGACAAGATTTTCTATAAAAATAAAAGTTTCTGTAGAAATAAAATTTTTCCATAGAAATAAAATTTTCTATAGAAATAAAATTTTGATAAAATATTCTACAGAAATAAAATTTTGACAAAATTTTCAATAGAAATATTTTAAGAAAGTTTTCTATAGAAATAACATTTTGACAAAAATTTCTATTGAAATAAAATTTTCTATAGAAATAAAATTTTGACAAAATTTTTTATAGAAATAAAATTTTCACAAAATTTTCTATAGAAATAAAAATTTCTTTAGAAATAAAATTGTGACAAAGTTCTCTACAGAAATAAAATGTTCTCAAAATTTTCTATAGAAATAAAATTTTGACAAACTTTTCTATACAAATAAAATTTTGACAAAATTTTCTATACAAATAAAATTTTGACAAAATTTTCTATAAAAATAAAAGTTTTTATAGAAATACAATTTTTCTATAGAAATAAAATTTTGACAAAATTTTCTATAGAAATAAAATGTTGGCAAAATTTTCTATAGAAATAAAATTTTTACAAAATTTTCTATAGAAATACAATTTTGACAAAATTTTCTATACTCGTAGAAATAAAATTTTGATACAATTTTCTATAGAATAAAATTGTGACAAAATTGTCTATAGAAATAAATTTTTGACAAAATTTTGTATAAAAATAAATCTTTTTTCTGTTTATACCGCGTTTTTGTACTAGGCTAAGAAGTTTCCGTACTGCCCTCTTAGAAATAAAATTTTGATACAATTTTCTATAGAATACAATTTTGATACAATTTGCTATAGAATAAAATTTTGACAAAATTTTGTATAGAAATAAATTTTTGACAAAATTTTCTATAGAAATAAAATTTGGAAAAATTTTCTATAGAATAAAATATTGATACAATTTTCTATAGAATAAAATTTTGACAAAATGTCCTATAGAAATAAAATTTTAACAAAATTTTTTATAGAAATAAAATTTTGACAAAATTTTTTATAGAAATACAATTTTGACAAAATTTTTTATAGAATAAAATTTTGACAAAATTTTCTATAGAAATAAAATTTTAACAATTTTTTTTAAAAGACCAGTAGTAAATAATTTTGTTGAAGACTTTCTCAAAATATTAAAATATTTTGTCAAAACTATTGTACCATAAGTCTGATATCTGCTCAAAACTGTATGCACAAAAGGTAGTAAATCATTCTCGGGGGTACTACAGCACTGACCAAGGTGAAAAAGTATTGAAAAAAGTACTATAGTACTGCATTTTCCATCCCTGCGGCGAGGGCGACTTCAGGAATAAGGGTGATTATCTCTGAGTCATGGTGGTTGGCATTTAAGATTCGGCCCGGCCAAATTTAAGTACGGCATACTTCTGATTTTTAACTAAAACCAGGATTAGACAGGTTGTAAAACTAGGTTCGGTAGATACATTTGATTATGAGGGACAGGTGGAAAAATTTAAAAGGTTATTTAGTACGTTTTTGAGATGTTTTTAAATACACCAGTTCCAAAAAACACATTTCAAGCCTTACATCCGGAACGGATACATCGGATATGGATCTCGTCAGTTCCTAGCTAATGATGCGCATTTCAATGTAATCGGTTCACGATTATTTACTTACATTATCGAACCGAATAAATGGTTACCATGTTACTTCCGCCAGGACAAATAATTGTTGCAATCTACTCTTACGCTTATAAACAAAGTGCTGTAGCACAATCTCACATTAACTTCTAAAATAAATATTATATAAATATTAAAAGTATTTTTTGATTTATTTAAACTATTTTTTATTATTACTATTTATATTTAGTCCAGTTCAGCCAATCAAAATTGCTTTAAAACTTCCTTCGTTGTCTGCGCGTATTCTTTCGACAGCTGATCAAAAAAAAATATTTATTTCCACTTTGAGCATTTATCTCCTAACAATTTTTCTTTGTGTAAGACAATACAATGCTTTAAACCATTAATCAATTTGGTGAGGTGCTTTACTTACATTTTGATTTCACTTAACATCTCGATGATGGCAACTTATCACTGTTGTGGTTTCAATCTTTGGGGGTAGTTCCAATTAACGACCAAGAAGCATGGGTTAATGGTGGGTTTCGTTCGAATGCAAATTATATACAAAACAATAGATCGTTTTCTACACTATATTGTACAATAACAGAAATAGCGATATATAAATGTAAAGATTCACCAGATTCAATTCGCACAATGGAAAAATATTTTGTTTAAGGTGAGTAATGATTGCAAAAAGACTTTATATTGTTTATTACATAGGGAACAAATGAAAAAAAAGTATATAAAAATTATAGTTTTTAAATAAAATCAATCGAATAGATACAGTTGTGAATTAGTATATATTTGTTCAAATTGTCTATCTTTGGCTCGAATTATGGCCATCAGTCTCAATTTGATCAAACACCAAAAAGTTTTCCAGCGGTGGATTAACTCCTCTCAGTAATGATGAGTGTTTCAACGCTCTTCTAAGTGGTGTCACCGCAATGTGGAACGCCGTTCGGACTCGGCTATAAAAAGGAGGTCCGTTATCATTGAGGTAAACATAGAATCGTGCAGCACTTCAGTGCTAAGAGAGAAGTTCGTCACTGTGGTATTACAATGAGCCTGAAATATCGGACAGCCCCTATACCTAACCCATGACTATCAAAGCCATCACATGTTGCACTAAAGTGGCTCTGCGGTATATTGGCCTATTCTCGGTTAAGCGCCTTCTTGAGATTATGGCCACTTTGGCATATTTTAGAGCCAAGCTTATTCTCCAAAATGTCACAGGCGCAAAAGTCCAACGGATTGAGATTCGTAGATTTTTGTGGCCATTTTGCGGTTGAAATGAAGCGAGGAACCTTCTTTTTAAGCAACTATTGGTTGACGTGTGCTGAGTGCGATGGTGCTGGAGTCCTGTTGGAATGTCTGGCCTAACACGCACATCTATGTACTTACACGTACATCCATATGTGTGTGTACACTGGACATTGCCCTTCAGTTTTTTTGGTGCCAATTGACCCCTTTTTCCAAGCAATTGGAATTTTATACCGGTCATGGGACTGGTTGTATTTAGCCAATTGGTAGCCACTTCATGAATTTGTCTCTAGACCACAATGAACCTATCCCCTAACCGGTTCAAATGTCTCTATCACAGGGTTAATTAACACATTTCTGGCCCTTTTGAATCTATAACAGGGACAGTTCTATTTTTAGATTTTTTTCAGTTATATTTTCCATACATTTGTTCATTTTCTACCAATATCACAAACATTTAAATTGACGTTTCAACGCTGGGTGTTCAATGGCGTTTGTGGCTGACTGCGTTAAGGCGTTTTGTTATGCTGCCAGTAAACCCAGGTTCAAAACCTGGCCGGAGCGAAAAAGTTTTTCAAATTGTAAAAATTAGATAAAATAACATAAGACAAATAAAAAAAACATTGATAGAAATAAGAAGTAAAATTGGTGGAAAATTTAGTTTTTTTAGAACTGTCTCTCTAACATGTCTATTTGAACTGGTTAATTGGTGGGTTGAAAACAACCGGTTAAAGGATTGGTTTGTAGGTATCTATGTGGGGGTCAATTGACCCTTCCTATGACAACCCCATGTTAATTTCACCGGTCACCTAACCAGTTAAAGGACCTGTACCGGCTATAAAGGACAGGTGAATCGACCGGTTTGGGACCAGTCCCAAGAACTGAAGGGTAATTAACACATTTCTGGCCCTTTTGAATCTATAACAGGGACAGTTCTATTTTTAGATTTTTTTCAGTTATATTTTCCCTACATTTGTTCATTTTCTACCAATATCACAAACATTTAAATTGACGTTTCAACGCTGGGTGTTCAATGGCGTTTGTGGCTGACTGCGTTAAGGCGTTTTGTTATGCTGCCAGTAAACCCAGGTTCAAAACCTGGCCGGAGCGAAAAAGTTTTTCAAATTGTAAAAATTAGATAAAATAACATAAGACAAATAAAAAAACATTGATAGAAATAAGAAGTAAAATTGGTGGAAAATTTAGTTTTTTTAGAACTGTCTCTCTAACATGTCTATTTGAACTGGTTAATTGGTGGGTTGAAAACAACCGGTTAAAGGATTGGTTTGTAGGTATCTATGTGGGGGTCAATTGACCCTTCCTATGACAACCCCATGTTAATTTCACCGGTCACCTAACCAGTTAAAGGACCTGTACCGGCTATAAAGGACAGGTGAATCGACCGGTTTGGGACCAGTCCCAAGAACTGAAGCGTGGACAACGTATGAAATACGACGAAACGGACTGAACAATTTCTCCGGAATTGTCGAATTGTCCGTGTGGCGATGGCCCGAGGCCAGTGACACTCTGCATATCGGGCGAAATAGCTATATCTAAATCAAAACCGATTTAAAATTTGGCACATTCGACGACTTACGAATGTACTCCTTGTGTAAAAATTGAAGCAAATCAATATAAAACTCCGGCCTCTGGGGCCATATAAGTGCACATGGAGCGAATGATATATATGGGAGCCATATCTAAATCTAAATAAACCAATTTGGCTAATATTTTGAAAGTGTTATGAGACTCACATCCAGTTGCAAGGAAATTGATGAAGATCGGTTGATAAACACGTATATTATGACCAAATCAGCTATATCTAAATCTGAATAGGTTTGAGACAAACTCAATAGGGATTATTTTTGAGCCGACCTATTCCAAATTTGAGGACGATCGGGCTTGAACTACGAGCTGTACTTTGCACACGAAAATACATGAACAGACAGACGGACGAACATCGCTAAATTGATTCAGAATTTAATTCTAAGACGATCGGTATACTAAACGATTGTCTTAGGGTTTGATAACACTAGGCAAATATTCGACCAACATGAGTGTCAAACTTTTTTCCAGGACCATTTTCGAAAAACTGGATATGAGTTTTGGAAAATATAATAACGAATTCGTTTTTGATTTCTGTCAAATATTTTCCCAGTGTGACCGTACCGTTAGACTAGTCCTTGGCGTTACATACAAATGCACAAACCCTGTACCAAAGAAGTGTTGAACGGTATAAATAATACACCCAGAAAAAAGTGTCTTCGAAACTAAAGGAAAAAATGTTCATCAATTTAGTTTAGCCATTTTATTTCCATTCAGTTAAATTTTTGTGTGAAATAATAAAATTTACTTGTTTCAGTAAAAAAATCCTAAACTGAAAGCAGTTAGGAATAGTTCATTAACTAGAATAAGGCATGGCATTTTACTAATACTGTTTCCTTCGCTGGGTATAAGAATTTACTACTGAAAAAGAAAATTTTATTCACTGATAACAAAGCATTCGTAAAAATAAACAAAAACCGAACTAAAACCAAGTTTCCTCAAATTTAGTAAGATTTCTTATAAAATGATAATTCTGACTTCCTTTATTATAGAAAGCTTATCATATATTTTTGAAAATTGGATTTTCAGTAAATTCCACTTTGATCCAGTATACACTGAAATGCGATTTTTTGCTTAGCGTAGAAGACGCATTACTCTGATTGATATAAAGCTTTTTGTTCTTGACCAAAAGTCGATAGTCTTTTGAATGAAGTCATTTTGTTCTTTACATAAAAGATAATTTTGTTTGTCTAGTTTATTTCAAAGACGTTTTTTTACTTGAAACATGTCATAATTTCTACTTGAATTCGATTGTAAATTTGGAAATTTAAATTGTCGTTGACATATTTTAAAGGACTTTGATAGCACATGAAGAAAAAAATTGAAAAAAAAAGAATTAATTAAAATTTGTTTCCTAGAATCAGATACGCAAAAATCAAATTTGAAAGAGAATTGTGTCTTAAAAGTGACACAATTTATCCGCTTCTTTGGGCCGGAATCAATACAAAAATTCGTTAGTGCAAAGACAAAATCTTCGAAACTGGTCATCGTTTTTTTTTTTTCAATGTTATAAACCCTTAAAATTGAATGCCGATATTTTGATATATGACAATGATGTTATGCCCTAATTTTGCAAAATCCTATAAGTAGGTAAGTATTTAATGATTATTTTTTACTCAAATTTATTTTCTGGACCTCGTATCCATTAAACTAATTGCTTATAAAAATGGTATACTTTATTTTTTACTGGACCATTTTATGAGGTGATCAAGTCATCACAGATGAAATAAGCGAAAGTCCCTCGACTATGAAATATTCCTTAGCTGTACATGGCCACTTCTTCTCTAAACACAGCACATCACGCGATATTATGAATTATTGAACGAAAAGAGGAGAAGAAAAAAAAAATTACAAACAAAAGACCGAAATTGCGTCTGTGAAGTAATTAAAAGCACAACTATAAAGCGATCTATGTACCCACAACAATTCAACATATTTTATATTTACAATGCCTCGGCCAACGTCAACGGTGGTGCCAGCCATTATTGTTCAAATAACAAGCAACTTATAAATAACAGTATTCTTCTGCAGCGGTGACTTGTTCAACACTGTTCCAGACATGTCTGCTGAGGTGTTATGAGTGGTAAGATGTGCTCTAGAGTATTTCACCGTTTCAGTACTCAAATACTCGCGATTGGAGTGTTAATGCTACAAATGCACATGCGCATTTTTGTTTACTTGTGCGCATGCTCAATCCATTCAACTCGACAAGTAAACTTGTACATATCCTCAATGTTGGCAAGGGTGACAATATGATTGTTGTCTTGTGTGGGGAACATTATTGTGTGAGAGTTGCCAAGGCATGTTTTTTTATACCCTCCACCATAGGATGGGGGTATATTAACTTTGTCATTCCGTTTGTAACACATCGAAATATTGCTCTAAGACCCCATAAGGTATATATATTCTGGGTCGTGGTGAAATTCTGAGTCGATCTGAACATGTCCGTCCGTCCGTCTGTTGAAATCACGCTAACTTCCGAACGAAACAAGCTATCGACTTGAAACTTGGCACAAGTAGTTGTTATTGATGTTGGTATTGCAAATGGGCAATATCGGTCCACTTTTACGTATAGCCCCCATATAAACGGACCCCCAAATTTGGCTTGCGACTGCTCTAAGAGAAGCAAATTTCATCCGATTCGGCTGAAATTTGGTACATGGTGTTAGTATATGGTCTCTAACAACCATGCAAAAATTGGTTCATATTGGTCCATAATTATATAGACCCCATATAAACGGACCCCCAAATTTGGCTTGCGATTGCTCTAAGAGAAGCAAATTTCATCCGATCCGGCTGAAATTTGGTACATGGTGTTAGTATTTGGCCTCTAACAACCATGCAAAAATTGGTCCATATAGGTCCATAATTATATATAGCCCCCATATAAACCGATTCCCAGATTTGGTTTGCGGATCATCTAAGAGAAGCAAATTTCATCCGATCCGGCTGAAATTTGGTACATGGTATTAGTATATAGTCTCTAAGAACCATTCAAAAATTGGTCCATATCAGTCCATAATTATATATAGCCCCTATATAAACCGATCCCCAGATTTGAAGTCCGGAGCCACTTGGACGAGCAAAATTCATCCGATCCGGTTGAAATTTGCAACGTGGTGTTAATATATGGCCGCTACACAAAAATTGGTCCATATTTGTTCATAATCATGCTTGCCACTCGAGCAAAAATAATCTAGCAAAATTTTATTTCTATAGAAAATTTTGTCAAAATTTTAAATCTTTTGAAAATTTTATAAAAATTTTATTTCTATAGAAAATTTTGTTAAAATCGTATTTCTATAGAAAATGTTGTCAAAATTTCAATTCTATAGAAAATGTCAAAATTTTATTTCTATAGAAAATTTTGTCAAACTTAATTATATACGTATTTAATGTGCCATTTTAAGTTTAATATATACCACGTATGGACTACGTGGTATATATTACGGTATTAGGAAGTTTTAAGATACCTTGTCATCGGCAAAAGTTACCGCAACTAAAGTAATTCGATTGTGGATGACAGTCTTCAGTAGAAGTTCCTACGCAATCCTAGGTGGAGGGTACATAAGCTTCGGCCTGGCCGAACTTACGGCCGTATATACTTGTTTATTTTTTTTTTTTTTTTGGTTTGATCACCAATTAACATGGTCTCGAAAATTATAGTATCAATCACAGTTTTAATTAAACTTTTATCAAAAAATTATTCATAAAAAAATTGATTTGATTTGAAAATTTTAATTAATGTTTTAATTATTTCAATCAAAAATTGGATTGATGTCGATTGGAAAACTCAATCAGTTTTTTAATTGATTCAATTAATTAATTTTTTAACCTTTTATTTAAATCAGTTAAACAATTATTTGAGGAAAGATGTATTTAAAAATAGTTTATTCGTTGACATTTTAAAGAAACTGTTAATAAAATAAATAATCGGGTTTCACAACCGAAATAATTCTGAATTTTAAACTTGGTATGAGTACATAAATCTCATGGTGTGTAAAGGTTAGGTTAGGTGGCAGCCCGATGTATCAGGCTTACTTAGTATATTCAGTCCATTGTGATACCACATTGGTGAACTTCTCTCTTATTACTGAGTGCTGCCCGATTCCATGTTAAGCTCAATGACAAGGGACCTCCTTTTTATAGCCGAGTCCGAACGGCGTTCCACATTGCAGTGAAACCACTTAGAGAAGCTTTGAAACCCTCAGAAATGTAACCAGCATTACTGAGGTGAGATAATCCACCGCTGAAAATCTAGGACAGTGTCCTTCATATGTTGTAATCAATTTCGAGAATGTTGCACTTTTTTCCCAATCGAAATCGCCATAAAATACTAAAATAAAATTTAAGAGTATTTTAAACTAGACAAACAGAAAAAAACTTAATTATTTAATTTCTCTGTACTGTGGAATGATTGATTTAAAAATAGTTTAGTCGTCGTCGTTTTAAAGAGATTAAATTGGTTATTTTTATTATCAGGTTTTCCAAAAAATAAGCAAGTAAACCAAAATAATACTGACTTTTTAACTTGGTAGGGGTATATAACAGGTTGGCTGATAAGTCCCCGGTCTAACAAAGAAAAACACATTTTTTTTCAAAATTCGTTTTTATTATTCAACATAGTTCCTTCAGAGCGATACAACGATTATAACGACCTTCCAATTTTTTGATACCATTTTGGTAGTACTCCTTCGGTTTTGCCTCAAAATAAAGGGTGATACGGTCAAAATTTGGTCAAGGGAAAACGCGTGTAAATCGGTGAAATCGTTTATTTAAAAAATCAAATTAAATTTCTTTTTCAAGTTCAATTAGTATAAAATTCAGGAAAAATATTCAGTTAGGCTTTCGCTTTTCCAAATCCGAATTGCCGGGCCTCGCGCTTGACACCTGCCATCAGATTTTGTACAGCCACCTTGTCCACCTTCTTCGCCGCAGAAAGCCAGTTTGCCTTGAACTGCTGCTCGTCCTTAGCAGTTTTTTTGGTCTTCTTTAGGTTCTGCTTGACAATAGCCCAGTATTTCTCAATTGGGCGGAGCTCTGGCGTGTTGGGAGGGTTCTAGTCCTTGGGAACCACCTGCACGTTGTTGGCGGCGTACCACTCCATGGCCTTTTTACCGTAATGACAAGATGCCAAAACAGTACGGAACAACCGTTTTTCTTCAGGAAAGGCAGCAGACGTTTATTCAAACACTCTTTCACGTAAATTTCTTGGTTGACAGTTCCGGAAGCTATGAAAATGCTGCTTTTCAAGCCACAGGTACAGATGGCTTGCCAAACCAGATATTTCTTTGCGAACTTTGACAGTTTTATGTGCTTGAAAATATCTGTTACCTTTCCCCTTCCTTTTGCCGTATAAAACTCCTTTCCCGGAAGCTGGTTGTAGTCGGCTTCGACGTAGGTTTCGTCGTCCATTACCACGCAGTCAAACTTCGCCAGCATCGTCGTGTACAGCCTCCGGGATCGCGCTTTGGCCGTCGTATTTTGTTTATCATCGCGATTTGGAGTCACTACCTTCTTGTAAGTCGATAGTCCGACTCGTTTTTTTGGCTCGATGCACGGTTGTAGACGATACACCCAGCTTATTAGCGGCATCTCGGAGAGAGAGGTTAGGGTTTCGCTTGAAACTACCGGCAACTCTCTTTGTCATCTCAGCGGCTTCGGGGTTTCGATTTGCCCCCGATCCAGACTTCCTGGCTGTCGACAAACGTTCCCCAAACACGTTAATTACATTTGTAACGGTTGATTTGGCAACTTTTAGCGATTTTGCCAGCTTTGCGTGCGAGTAGCTCGGATTTTCGCGATGCGCGAGCAAAATTTCGACAACTGAAGAGTGAATTCCAAAATCAAAATAGGAGCAACATTCTACACACACACACCTTCAAAATGAGGAGTGTTCAGGTTTTTTAAATGCAAAATTGAAAGAAATACATCAAGTTTATATTGACCAAATTTTGACCGTATCACCCTTTAGGCCTCAGTTTCGGCGATCACCTCTTCATTGCAGGCAAATTTTTTCCCTGCGAACATCCTTTTGAGGTCTGAGAACAAGAAAAAGTCTCTGGGGGCCAGATCTGGAGAATACGGTGGGTGGGGAAGCAATGCGAAGCCCAATTCATGAATTTTTGCCATCGTTCTCAATGACTTATGGCACGGTGCGTTGTCTTGGAGGAACAACACTTTTTTCTTCTTCATATGGGGCCGGTTTGCCGCGATTTCGACCTTTATACGCTCCAATAACGCCATATAATAGTCACTGTTGATGGTTTTTCCCTTCTCAAGATAATCGATAAAAATTATTCCATGCGCATCCCAAAAAACAGAGACCATTACTTTGTCAGCGGACTTTTGAATCTTTCCACGCTTCGGAGACGGTTCACCGGTCGCTGTCCACTCAGCCGACTGTCGATTGGACTCAGAAGTGCAGTGATGGAGTCATGTTTCATCCATTGTCACATATCGACGGAAAAACTCGGGTGTATTACGAGTTAACAGCTGCAAACACCGCTGAGAATCATCAACACGTTGTTGTTTTTGGTCAAATGTGAGCTCGCGCGGCACCCATTTTGCACAGAGCTTCCGCATATCCAAATATTGATGATATGACCAACACGTTCCTTTGATATCTTTAAGGCCTCTGTTATCTCGATCAACTTCATTTTACGGTCATTCATAATCATTTTGTGGATTTTTTTTGATGATTTCGTCGGTAACCACCTCTTTCGGGCGTCCACTGCGTTCACTGTCCTCCGTGCTCATTTCACCACGCTTGAATTTTGCATACCAATCAATTTTTGTTGATTTCCCTGGGGCAGAGTCCGGAAACTCATTATCAAGCCAAGTTTTTGCTTCTTCAGAAAACAGTATTTTATCAAAACACGAAATTTTTGTTTCCCATTTTTTTTCACAATAACAAAAGTTGCTTCACAAAAGACGCTCTATCTCATAAACTAATTGACTTACAGACGTCAAATTTTGACACGAATCATTGGAAGGTTGGTACAATATAAAAATAAGATGCATTTAATACTAGCGACCGGGGACTTGTCAGCCAACCTGTTAAATCTTATGGTGTTGGGAGCCACCGTGGTGCAATAGTTAGCATGCCCGCCTTGCATACACTAGGTCGTGGGTTCGATTCCTGCTTCGACCGAACACCAAAACGTTTTTCAGTAGAAGTAGAATTTGGTTGAAATCGGTTCAGATTTAGATATATCTCCCATATATAGCTTTCGCCCGATTTACACTCATATAACCACAGAGGCCAATTTTTAACTCCGATTTAGTTGAAATTTTGCACAGGGAGTAGAATTAGCGTTGTAGCTATGCGTGCCAAATTTGGTTGAAATCGGTTCAGATTTAGATATAGCTCCCATATATATGTTTTTCTGATTTCGACAAAAATGGTCAAAATACCAACATTTTCCTTGTAAAATCGCCACTGCTTAGTCGAAAAGTTGTAAAAATGACTCTAATTTTCCTAAACTTCTAATACATAAATATCGAGCGATAAATCATGAATAAACTTTTGCGAAGTTTCCTTAAAATTGCTTCAGATTTAAATGTTTCCCATATTTTTTTTACTAAAATTGTGTTCCACCCTAGTGTCTATAGGGTGAGTCTATACACGGATGAAAAAGACTGTTTTTCATATGTTTGGCTATAAACATTATATGTTTGGAAGACAATTTTTTAAACACAATATTTTTGAGTGCAAGCATATAATGTTCATAAACTAGCATAACATGTTTGGGACATATATGTTAATATGTTAGAACATATTATGTTTGGGACATAAAATGTTTGTAAATATAATATGCTTGGATGCAAACATATATTAATTTAGAAATAGCCTATAAACATATATGTGTTTAGTAGCTTGGAGCGCTATTTAACAGGGAGCGATATTGAATTAAGTTGGTGGTTGTTGCTTGTTATTACAAAATTAACATTTTATTTTTCCTTGGTCAATTGATCAGCTACTTCTTTGATCCTTACAAACTGTGTGGTCCGCTGTTCGAATCCCCGTCCGGCAAAAGGTAAAATTAAAATAAAAAAAATCATACAATTGAATAATTTCTTCTACAATGTTTGTATTACAGAAAAAGGTGCTAAGAACTAAAAAATCTCGTGGAAGTGAGAAAGATGTGGGGGAATATACAATTAGGCAGAAACAAAATTTTGAGCATTCAGGTCGAAAACCTATGTTGTTAGCATCTATATTACCTGTTTATTTTCATAATTCATTATGATTGTAAATATATAAATAAATAAAATTTTGAGCACAATATTGTTTGGGAGAATTTTTTTAAGCATATAATATTTTTGGGTGCAAAATGCTTCCAAACATATTATATGTTCACATAATAACATATTGTTTTTTGGAAGACAACATTATTGAATTTGGATGCAAAAATACAAAATGTTTGGAACTTAGACTACCCAAACATATATTGTTTAGACCAATATGCTTTCAAACATATTATATATTGGAAGAGATCAAACATATAAATGTTTGGGCAATACCCAAAAATATATATGCTTGAAGCAAAATATGTTTGGGAGTATATGTTACAGAAGCGATTTTTTGTGAGCGTGTAGGTTTTGTAAAAGTCTATCAAATTCTGTCCAAATCGAGTGATATTTAAATGTATGTATTTGGGACAAACCTTTATATATAGGATGTGATATGGTATCGAAAATTTAGATCTACAAAGTGGTGCAGGGTATAATATAGTCGGCCCCGCCCGACTTTAGACTTTCCTTACTTGTTTTAAATTTAATTTTATTGAGAAGATAAATTTTTTTGTTGAAAATTTTCCATAGACAAAAGCCTATGGTATCCCTGCTTACTGAGCTCATTGAGTAGTAAAATTGTTGTTATGATCAGCCAACTTCTTCTCCTTCTTTTATACTCTCTTCAGTCACATTTTGTGTGGTGTGGAGCTAGACAAGGTGCAACCAGAAGTGTTTCTGCTTTGGCTACCACCACCAATAGCCAATAGCAATGAGCCCAGATTAACTTTTACTTTAGTTTCAGACGTGTTTTCAAAGCGAACACATCGTTGTAACGGATTTAAGTAGTGTCTTTCTCGAAGAAATTAATCAGAAAACAGTTATTTTTATTTTTTATTTAAACTATATCGAAAGTGAATCAAAAAATATCTGAAATGTATGTGTTACAGTGATTTGAACATAAAAGAAAATATTAAAACAAAAATAATAAAAAATATTTATATAGCATTACTATGATATTAAAATATAGGCATTAAAATTAATTAGAAAAGCTGCCGCAGGATAAATCGTTAACCTCTAATTTAAATTTGAAAAATTTTCCACTAGATTTTTTTTATTATATAAATTGTGTGAATATTTTCAGTTTTTTGTTGATCCTCATGCAGGTGATCTCAATCCGGTTTTCCTTCAATTGTTTGCAATGTTGCTATTCAAACTAGTTTTACTTTTATCGCATATCCCTGAAAGTGGTTGCTACCATGGGGATTTAATTGAACCATTTTAAACTAAATCTCATATACAAAGATTTATTGGGAAAATGTGGATATTATTATGAGTCATACTCATGATTTTTGTGAAATTTTAAATTTCTTTATAATAGCATTGATATTTATGGACTCCTCTAATTCCTAATACACATGACCAGCTGGTCATATGTATTTGACCTATATGCCTTTGGCTATTGCCAAATATCAAAGATTAACCTACCGGTTCTCCTAAAACCAGCCGGTAGAACGATGAATTTGTGAAAATTTCATTGGAATTTTCTTTTTTTTTTTCATTTGTGTATCCCAGCAGGAATCCTCGTAATACCGGTAATATGAAACCATAATCAAAGATTATAGATTACAGAAGATGGGAGATTGGCTACTGAGCACATCAAACCATTTACCACATTAGTTTAATACTCGAACCAAACGCGTATACGATAAGTATTGACATAGCATTAAAATGCAAATAAAACGAAATTAAGAGCACGAAATAAATTTCCATAAAGGGGAAAATGTAATTTTTTTCTTGTTGCCTAAAATTTAACATTGTTTCATTAAGAAAATTACATTTTTCATTTAAAAAATAAAAAAGAAAAACAACTAAAAGATTACAAACATGTATTAAACTAATCTAGTAAATGCAACATTTGGTATGACGCAAGCCAATTTCCTATCTTCCTCAAATCTATAATCTTTGACCATAATGACCTACTTTGTTGAAGTAGTAGTAGCCAAAATATAAATGGGAGGTACTCAGTCCGAAATTTCAAATATACAAAAATACACCTTTGTCAACATTATTTTCAATTCTCCAAATTTATAGGTGTACATAAAATAATTATATAAATTTTCATTGGAGATTTCTCATGGGGAAAATACGGTCAAAAATTGGTCAAGGGAAAACTCGTGTACATCGGTGAAATCGTTTATTTAAAAAAATCAAATTAAATTTCTCTTTCAAGTTCAATTAGTATAAAATTCAGGAAAAATATTCAGTTAGGCTTTCGCTTTTCCAAATCCGAATTGCCGGGCCTCAGCTTGACACCAAGCTTGTCAGCTTGTCCACCTTCTTCGCCGCAGAAAGCCAGTTTGCCTTGAACTGCTGCTCGTCCTTAGCAGTTTTTTGGTCTTCTTTAGTATTTCTCAATTGGGCGGAGCTCTGGCGTGTTGGGAGGGTTCTTGTCCTTGGGAACCACCTGCACGTTGTTGGCGGCGTACCACTCCATGGCCTTTTTACCGTAATGGCAAGATGCCAAATCCGGCCAAAACAGTACCGAACAATCGTGTTTCTTCAGGAAAGGCAGCAGACGTTTGTTCAAACACTCTTTCACGTAAATTTCTTGGTTGACAGTCCCGGAAGCCATGAAAATGCTGCTTTTCAAGCCACAGGTACAGATGGCTTGTCAAACCAGATATTTCTTTGCGAACTTTGACAGTTTTATGTGCTTGAAAATATCTGCTACCTTTCCCCTTCCTTTTGCCGTATAAAACTCCTGTCCCGGAAGCTGCTTGTAGTCGGCTTTGACGTAGGTTTCGTCGTCCATTACCACGCAGTCAAACTTCGTCAGCATCGTCGTGTACAGCCTCCGGGATCGCGCTTTGGCCGTCGTATTTTGTTTATCATCGCGATTTGGAGTCACTACCTTCTTGTAAGTCGATAGTCCGGCTCGTTTTTTGGCTCGATGCACGGTTGTAGACGATACACCCAGCTTATTTGCGGCATCTCGGAGAGAGAGGTTAGGGTTTCGCTTGAAACTACCGGCAACTCTCTTTGTCGTCTCAGCGGCTTCCGGTTTTCGATTTCCCCCCAATCCAGACTTCCTGGCTGTCGACAAACGTTCCCCAAATACATTAATTACATTTGTAACGGTTGATTTGGCAACTTTTAGCGATTTTGCCAGCTTTGCGTGCGAGTAGCTCGGATTTTCGCGATGCGCGAGCAAAATTTTGATACGCTGCTCTTCTTGCTTGGACGGCAATAGGAGCAACATTCTACACACACACACCTTCAAAATGAGTGGTGTTCAGGTTTTTTAAATGCAAAATTGAAAGAAATTCGTCAAGTTTATATTGACCAAATCTTGAACGTATCACCCTTTATCTCTTTCAGAAAAAACTGGCAACCGCGCTAAGAAGTGTCACCAGTTTACTGAGAAATTATAAACCATCGCTGAAAAACTTTTTGATGTTTTGGATTGAAACCACGACCGCTGTGGTTTCGAATGAGCTATTATCCCCTTAATCGATTCGAAACGCTTTCCCGAAATTTATTACGTGCTATATACTGAAAAAAAGCATGCCCGGTTGGCGTACTTGATTTTGGGAAATAAATTTTAATTAAAACAATTTTAACGACAACTTAAATGTTTATGTTCATACTCGACTACAGGTACACCCTCAAAAAAAAAAACGGTTCTGTAACATATACCCCGAACACATTTTGCTTTAAGCTTATATATTTTAAGGATTGGTCCAAACAAAATATTGTTTGTATTGTTCAAGCATATTATGTTTTACCTTAGGGCATACTCTGGTAGAAAAAAATTTTAATGAAATTTTCTTTGTGTGGACATATTTTTAAGGCGCCAATTGGTTACTTCCATTATTTTACTTGCAGCCTACTCTCTAGGTCTCTCTTTCTAAACACATATATGTTTATAGGCTATTTCTAAATTAATATATGTTTGCATCTAAGCATATTATGTTTACAAACACTTTATGTCCCAAGCATAGTATGTTCTAACATATTAACATATATGTCCCAAACATGTTATGCTAGTTTATGATAATGTTCAGAATGCACTTAAAAATATTGTGTTAAAAAATTTGAGTTCCAAACAAATTATTTTTACACCCAAACATATGAAAAACAGTATTTTTCGTCCGTGCAGAAATAATGCTATATTTAAGGTAAAAAACGTCTTTACATTAAAGTGTTAAAAAACATCTCCTGTTTTTAAACGCTTTTTAGTTTTGTAGGCAAGATGTAAAAAGTCGACAAATTTAGAGATTGTTTCATTAATTAAATTAATAAAATTAAAACCAAGCCAGGCCTTAGTAAAACGAAATTGTCTTTCATGTTAGAACGCCCAATTTTAAGTCGAATCACATAACTGTAAGGACCAAGCGTATCCATTGAAAAGTTTATCGACTTTTGGACAAGGAAAACAACTATATCGGAGAAATGAGCCTTCTATGCTAAGGAAAATTCGCATTCGAAATCTTTGACGACAATATGTTTTTAGTGTATATGTTATAACGGTTTATGTTCCCATAAACATATATTTAAATGTGTACTTATTTGGACAACATTTTTTAGACTCTCTTAAATCTCTTAAAATTTAAATCCACCCACACACAAACACAAAAAATCAGATTTAATCACAAAATTAATTGATCCAATTATTTTTTTTAATTGAAATGTCTTCAATCACGAAAATGATAGTATCAATCACAGTTTTAATTGAGCATCTTGATTGAGCATACATGATTAAAAGATTAATTGATTTCATTAGCAAATTTCAATTAATTTTTTAATTGATTCAATTAAATTTTTAATTGATGTTGATTGCAAAATTCAATTATTATTTTAAATTAAAAACGAAACAATTTTTAATCGCTATACTATATTTCAATCACTTTGTATAACTATTATTAATCCTTTTTAGTTTGTTTCAAAAATTTATAGTTAAAAAAAAAAAATTATTAAGAATTTAAAAAATATCAGGTTGGCTGATAAGTCCCCGGTCTAACAAAGAAAAACACATTTTTTTGTCAAAATTCGTTGTTATTATTCAACATAGTTCCCTTCAAGAGCGATACAACGCTCTTGAGCGATTCCAATTTTTTGATACCATTTCGGTAGTACTCCTTCGGTTTTGCCTCAAAATAAGCCTCAGTTTCGGCGATCACCTCTTCATTGCAGCCAAATGTTTTCCCTGCGAGCATCCTTTTGAGGTCTGAGAACAAGAAAAAGTCGCTGGGGCCAGATCTGGAGAATACGGTGGGTGGGGAAGCAATTCGAAGGCCAATTCATGAATTTTTGCCATCGTTCTCAATGACTTGTGGCACGGTGCGTTGTCTTGGTAGAACAACACTTTTTTCTTCTTCATATGGGGCCGTTTTGCCGCGATTTCGACGCCATATAATAGTCACTGTTGATGGTTTTTCCCTTCTCAAGATAATCGATAAAAATTATTCCATGCGCATCCCAAAAACAGAGGCCATTACTTTGCCAGCGGACTTTTGAGTCTTTCCACGCTTCGGAGACGGTTCACCGGTCGCTGTCCACTCAGCCGACTGTCGATTGGATCAGGAGTGTAGTGATGGAGCCATGTTTCATCCATTGTCACATATCGACGGAAAAACTCGGGTGTATTACGAGTTAACAGCTGCAAACACCGCTCAGAATCATCAACACGTTGTTGTTTTTGGTCAAATGTGAGCTCGCGCGGCACCCATTTTGCACAGAGCTTCCGCATATCCAAATATAGATGAATGATATGACCAACACGTTCCTTTGATATCTTTAAGGCCTCTGCTATCTCGATCAACTTCATTTTATGGTCATTCAAAATCATTTTGTGGATTTTTTTGATGTTTTCGCCATAACCACCTCTTTCGGGCGTCCACTGCGTTCACCGTCCTCCGTGCTCATTTCACCACGCTTGATTTTTGCATATTTTCTAAAATAAAAAATGATCTATATGCCTGATGCAATTATAATCTGAAATAATTTTTTAAAATTAAAATAGCTTCATATCACGCAGAAGCGATGAATTTAACATGGGCTTGTCATAGGACGGAAGTCCTCCATTTCAGCAGCCGTTGCACTGAATTTGCATCACTTCTTTAGGTGCGATCCGAATTCAATGAATTCCTACGAAGGTAAATAGGTCGAAAGATATATATGGGAGCTATGGTTAGGTTAGAAGGTATAGTGGCAGATCGATATTTCAGCCTCACTTAGACTATTCAGTCCATTGTAATACAGTGGTGAACTTCTCTATTATCATAGAGTGCTGCTCGATTCTATGTTTAGCTCAATGACAAGGGACCTCATTTTTATAACCGAGTTCGACAAGCGTTCCACATTGCGGGCAAACCACTTAGAGAAGCTCTGAAACACTCAGAAATGTCACCATCATTACTGAGAGGGGATAATCCACCGCTGAAAAACTTTTTGGTGTTCGGTCAAAACTGGAGTTGGACCCTATGTATGCAAGGATAGAATGTCCTCCTTGCATAGGATAGCATGTCCTCCATTGCATCACGTTAGAGCTATATCTAAATCTGAACTGAATTCAACCAAATTTACAACACTAACAAAATTTAAACCCTGGCTTCTGGATGTATATCGGGTAAAAGATATATATCTAAACAAGTATATACGGCCGTAAGTTCAGCCAGGCCGAATCTTATGTACCCTCCACCGTGGATTACGTAGAAACTTCTACGAAAGACTGTCACCCACAATTGAATTACTTGGGTTGGGGTATCTTAATACTTCTTAACATCGTTTTCTATATTGTGAGTTAGTCCATACGTGGTAGAGAGCCTGGATTGAAATTCTTCTTAACATCGTTTTCTATATTGTGAGTTAGTCCATACGTGGTAGAGAGCCAGAATTGAAATATGGGGGTCGCTTATATGGGGGCTATACACAATTATGAACTTGATATGGACCAATTATTGTGTGATTGGGGATCGATTTATCTGAGGGTTATATATAACTATAGACCGATATGGACCTAGTTAGGCATGGTTGTTAACGGCCATATACTACCACAATGTACCAAATTTCAACTGACTCGGCTCAAATTTGCTCCTCCAAGAGGCTCCAAAACCAAATCTCGGGATCGGTTTATATGGGGGCTATATATATTTATGGACTGATATGAACCAATTCCTGCATGGTAATTGGATACCATATACTGACATCACGTACCAAATTTCAACCGAATCGGATGAATTTTGCTCTTCCAAGGGGCTCCGGAGGTCAAATCTGGGGATCGGTTTATATGGCGGCTATATATAATTATGGACCGATTTCGACCAATTTTTGCATGAGTGTTTGAGGCCATATATTAACACCACGTACCAAATTTCAACTGAATCAAATGAATTTTGGTCCTCCAAGAGGCTCCGGAGGTCAAATCTGGTTATCGGTTTATATGGGGGCTATATATAATTATGGACCGATGTGGACCATTTTTTGCGTGGTCATTAGAGACCATATACTAACACCATTTACCAAATTTCGGCCGGATCGGATGAAATTTGCTTCTCTTAGGGGCTCCGAAAGCCAAATCGGGGGATCGGTTTATATGGAGGCTATATATAATTATTGACGGATGTGGACCAATTTTTGCATAGATGTTAGAGACCACATACTTACACCATGTACCACATTTCAGCCGGATCGGGTGAAATTTGCTTCTCTTAGAGGCTCTGAAAGCCAAATCGGGGGATCGGTTTATATGGGGGCTATATATAATTATGGACCGATGTGGACCAATTTTCGCTTGGTGTTAGAGATCATATGGTGACACCATGTACCAAATTTCAGCCGGATGGATGAAATTTGCTTCCCTTAGAGTCCTCGCAAGCCAAATTTTATGGTCCGTTTATATGGGGGCTATACGTAAAAGTGGACCGACATGGCCCATTTGCAATACCATCTGACCTACATCAATAACAACTACTTGTGCCAAGTTTCAAGTCGATAGCTTGTTTCGTTCGGAAGTTAGCGTGATTTCAACAGACGGACGGACATGCTCAGATCGACTCAGAATTTCACCACGACCCAGAATATATATACTTTATGGGGTCTTAGAGCAATATTTTGATGTGTTAATCAGACCGATTTCGTCCGAAAACAATCGAACTCTATTCTAACCCAAAACACATACTTGTGTCAAATTTGAAGTCGATTGGACTCAAACTGCGATTTAGACTTTGATTACAAAAATTTGTTCACAGACAGACGGACATGGCTAAACAAACTCAGGGGATGGCCCTTGCAAAATAACCAAAGACAGCATGTGTCTACCTCGTCACCTTCTGGATGTTGCAAACATATGCACTAAAGTGTGGCGCAAGGTATAAATAAGGGATTGTAATGATAATCGAAAAGTCGATTTTTGTTAAATTATTTAAAATTTTGAAAGAAAGACATTTTCCTGCAGTGGAAATTTTTGAAAATAAAACTCACTTTCGACTTATTCTAATATTGAACATCGTAGTATTTGATTTTTGATGAGTTGTCAGTATTAAAGATCAAATCTCCCTTTCAATTCAAATTTTACTTTATAACTTAAATTTTAGGACAAGCAATTTACACAATATTAAAGTCAAATTCATTTAAAATACAAAAATTTGAATTAAACTAAGAATAGTATACCACATAAAGAGAACGACAATTTGACATGATATCTGTATCCTAATTTAAATGTTCTAAAGCCTAGATTTAAAATTTTTAAAGAAGCCGCAAATCTTTGGATCCAATTAAACTTTTTTTTTAAGTGTACAAATGTGACATTTCTGCAACTGTTCTACTTAACCCAATTGTTTGTATGGGAGAAGAGAAGTTTTTTTTTCTAAAAACCTTAGATTTTTATATACAAAAACTTTTCTTTCTTTCTTTGAGTGTACTCTTCAATGGAAAATAACTCAGTTCTTTTAGGACATTTCCAGCTTTATTTTTGTTGTAGAGAAAAACGTTACCTCTGTATACTTACCCTAATGTCAATCCATCATAACTGGAAGCACTTTAGTTTTGTTTTTTTTTTTTCGTTGAATGCCTGTTTTCAAAATATGTCCATAGCCTATTCAAAAAGCCAAATCACAACTCTATGTGCTTTCAAATGTACCGTGTCCTTATGAGCATGGAGACATGTCTGAAGAAAATCGTTGTCGTTTAAAGAAATCATTTCGGGTGTACAATTGAAGGAATGTGGTTTTGAAAGACCATTAAACTACTTTTGCTACTGCAATTCATGGCGCAAACAAAGAGTCCACCACCAAAACAAAAAAATGCGTCCAAAATTGTAAATCACCAACTAAAGTGCATTTGTTGCTGGAATGTATTTGGGACAAACATGCAACTCTGATCATGGTAATGATGATTGTGGTAGGTAGGAGAGTTTATGGTAGCGCCATAAAATGTGACAAATGCCAGGCACTCTAATGTACGCTAAAAACTGCTGGTTATTATTTTCTTTGGTGCTTGATTTGAAAAGAAAAATGCAGTGAACCGCAAATAATTTGAAATATTTTTTTTGTGATTTTTTCTTAATTTTATTTTTATGAATTTGTGTTACTGCTGCTAACTTGGTTGGTCGAGTGGACGACACCTTGAGGAGCTTAGTTGGAACCCGCTGGCTAACGGACAGACTGGCTGGCTCTAAGTAATCGTCATGCATAGTAATTTCACCAAAGAAATTCACTTACAAGCCACATTTATTATTGTTTGAATTGAGTTTTTGTTGTCGGTTTCATTTCTTATAATAATATTAAAAAAGATTTAATTATATCGTATAATTACAATAACTCTGCTGCTGCTGGTGATGATGACAGACACAGCTATGGCAATGGTAACGATCATAGTGAATTCGTCTTTTCATTGTTTCACAAGTATTTTGAAAAGAAAGTACTCAAGTTTTTTTTTTATATTTTCTTCAGTGGGTGATTGACACAATGAGTGATGATTTTGAAGAAACAAAAAAACTAAAACCTCATCAATGGCTTGAAATGGAGGTGGTGATAGAAAAACAAAAACAGATAAATTTAATTTTATTTTCTATTGTCCAATAGCCTCACAGGCACAGCATGATTTGGAATAAAAGTTACACTAGCATACAAAGATTTAGGTTAGGTTAGATTAATGTGACAATAAAATGGTTTGTTTTGTAATTATAGACGTATTACGTTTTATTGTTTTTATACCCTCCATCATAGGATAGGGGTATATTAACTTTGTCATTCTGTTTGTAAAACATTGAAATATTGCTCTAAGACCCCCATAAAGTATATATATTCTGGGTCGTGGTGAAATTCTGAGTCGATCTGAGCATGTCCGTCCGTCCGTCCGCTAACTTCCGAACGAAACAAGTTATCGACTTGAAACTTGGCACAAGTAGTTGTTATTGATGTAGGTCGGATGGTATTGCAAATGAGCCATATCGGTCCACTTTTACGTATAGCCTCCATATAAACGGACCCCCAAATTTGGCTTGCGATTGCTCTAAGAGAAGCAAATTTCATCCGATCCGGCTGAAATTTGGTACATGGTGTTAGTATATGGTCTCTAACACCATGCAAAAATTTGTCCATATCGGTCCATAATTACATATAGCCCCCATATAAACCGATTCCCCGATTTGGCTTGCGGAGCCTCTAAGAGTACCAAATTTCATCCGATCCGGCTGAAATTTGGTACATGGTGTTGGTCTCTAAAAACCGTGCAAAAATTGGTCCACATCGGTCCATAATTATATATAGCCCCCATATAAACCGATCCTCAGATTTGACCTCCGGAGCCCCTTGGAAGAGCAAAATTCATCCGATTCGGTTGAAATTTGGTACGTGATGTTAGTATATGATATTTAACAACCATGCCAAAAGTGGTCCATATCAGTACATAATCATATATAGCCCCCATATAAACCGATCCCGAGATTTGGTTTTGGAGCCACTTGGAGGAGCAAATTTCATCCGAGTCAGTTGAAATTTGGTACATTGTGCTAGTATATGGCCGTTAACAACCATGCCTAACAAGGTCCATATCGGTCTATAGTTATATGTAGCCCTCAGATAAATAGATCCTCAATCACACAAAAATTGGTCCATATCAAGTTCATAATTGTATATAGCCCACATATAAGCGACCCCTATATTTCAATTCTGGCTCTCTACGTACCGTGCAAAAGTCCATATCGATTCGTAATTATTTGTAGACTTACCTATACATACCTTTTTTGTCTAATATATACCACGTATGGACTAACTCACAAAACGATGTTAAGAAGTTTTAAGATACCACAACCCAATTAATTCGATTGTGGATGACAGTTTCGTAGAAGTTTCTACGCAATCCATGGTGGAGGGTTCATAAGGTTCGGCCTGGCGGAACTTACGGCCGTATATACTTGTTTTTCTTCATGTGTTATCGAAGTCCTTTAAAAACGTGTTACCGACAACTTAAACCTTAGTCAAACGAAATTTACTTTCCTGTTAAGATACCCATTTTCAAGTCGAATCACTTAACTATAAGGACGAAACGTCTTCAAGAACTTTTGGACAAGGAAAAACTTTATATTAGAGAAATGCTTCTTCTATGCCAAGCAAAATTCGCATTCGTATTTTAACGACATGAAATCTGTGGCGTCACGACAATATTTTTTTCCAGTGTTTTTCAATTCTCCACTTTTTTGGCTCGGAATCAATACCAACATTATTTGTGTAAAGACAAAATCTTTGAAACCGAGGTTGTTTTTTTTCAGTGTTGAATTAAATTGGCTTTTGTGCCATATAGGGTTCACATTTTTTGAGTGTATCAAGCACGATTTGTTCCATAATAAAGTTTACTATAGAGCAATTGTACATGTCGTATGAATCTATGTTAGTCATATATTGTGAAAGTTACTATTTAATATTTATGAATCCAATACAAAACAATTGTGCAACTGTTTTTTCATTATGTATTTGTATATTTCGATTCAATCAATTTCATCTTATTTCTACCGTTATCAGTTTGGCATAACGACATTCCGATTTGAAATCGATAATATGTGTTTATATGGTCTTTTGTGTGTGTGTCTTGTAATACTTATTTCTCGTTTTATCCATTTTTCTTTTGCAGTTTGTTTCAGTTAACTATCGGTGCGTGTAATACTTTTGCTAAAACTGTGTTAAGAGGTACATGTGCGTGCATTGTCTAACTTCAAAGTCCTGACAACAAAACTGATTGCATTTTCCAAAACCCATCGAAGTGAATAAACAACTCTACCATCAGAGTCAACATGATGCTGCAACATTTCAAAACAACAGCTGTATTGGCAACATTTTTAATTGGTAAGTAAACTATCGTGTAAACAAGTGAGTGAATACTACAAATAAATTTATTTTGAATTGGGAGCCATTGACCTGTTGATGAGTGATTTGAGTATTTTAGGTACGCACTCACATACATATGAATTTACCCGTTTTTACGGGAAGTATGAGTTCTCATCAACGCTCAACACTCTATTTTTGGTTGTGCAGGTACTGTTTTTTCGTATATCCAGTAATGCATTGTACGTGCCATGAATATTTTTGGGAATATTAATTATTTCGTTTATAATAGAATGGTGCTATGAATTTTCAATTCCTTAGTGCATTACTTAACCCTTACACGAGTTTTTTCTCATTTCCATGTTCAAGGTCTCCTAGTACATAATTAAAATTCATTGGAGATTGTTTAGAGAGGAAATTGGTAAATTGAAATAAGTGATTGTTTATTGAAAATTACATATTATTTTCCCAACACGAACAGATTGATAACGAATAATGTTTAGTTGTGTGCACTATCTGATTATCGTTTTTGTTTTATGTTATTGTATGGTTACACTGGATACATATTTAACAAATAAGGAAACAGTGTTGCCAACTCCTCAAGGCGAAAAAGCACCAAAAATATATTATAAATTCTAACATACCACCTTCCACCACAAAATCGAAAATTAAATGCTCTACTATAAAAATAAAAAATAAAAAAAAAAAACAAAACAAAACTTCCGAAGATGTATTATAGAACTTTTGTGAATTGAATTTTAAGAAGTTAAGGTGGGTATTACGATCGAGTTTAGCCGATCGTAAAATAGTCATTTTTTCACAACTACTTTTCTTTAATAAATCGTTTTAAGGAATACAAACTTTGTGAAAATTTGCTTTTGGCTATTCCCCATCAAGTTATAATAAAATTTGCAGCAAATATACATAATTTTATGCCCATTTTTACTGATATAGTTTTCACTTTAGCGGCAAAACTCAAACTTAGTACTCACCATTAGGAACCGCTATTCAAGTATACACCTTGATCCGTTTAAATGCTTTCGTCCAATTCATTTTGATCAGTGATTATTTTCAACTTTCAAAATATTAATATATGGAAAGAGTCTATTGCTTATTTCAGTTGTGCGTGCTTTTGTGAATTTAACGTTTTTAATGACATCTTTACCAAATTCAAAAATTCGACACTCATCGCTCGACTTTCCAACAGAATACCCTAAGCAACAATATTAATTAAAAATAATCAATACCAACTTCATAACAATCAAATTCTATATTTGACAATAAATTTGAGTTTCTTCGGCTCTTGAAAGTCTAATCAAAATTTTTGTATCAATTAAACTTAATACTGTTCAAAATAAAAAAAGCACCAAAAGCACTAAATGAAAATGCCAGAAAGCACCAAGTTGGAAATGGTTGGTTGCAATTCGATAATTACAATGAGGAAATGATGTCAGTAACTTATTGTTTGTTACAAGAACAATGTTTTGATTATTTTCCCCATTATACATTCAACACGACCATAAAAAAGTTCACAGGATCAAAACGAAATTCCCATAACCATTCAATTGGTTACAATAACCAATGCCGATAAATTTGATTTTATGCTGCATAAAATTGTTGAGCTAACCACCAGCATAGTGAGACCTACATCATGGGAATCAACAAATGGTTGGTACAACCAAAAGTTGAGTATACTAATAGAATCTTAGTTCAATTATAGGACGGGCGTAAGGTAGTTGTTGCAACAAATAAATATTTATATCAACATCGACATGGTAAATGGTATGACGCTACAAAATTTGCAAAACGGAGAACAGCATTTACTTGATAATAGTCCGCAATACATTGAATAAATTTTATCCCATAGAAAAGAAGTTGCCTTCATGTAAATTTCGCACCGATTTATAAAAAAGGAATATTACAAAAGTTTCCATAAAAATTGCAGGCTTCATACACCAACAAACACAAATACTTTTTACGGCAAGCGAGCTTTTTTTATTGTATTAAGAATACACTCGTCCTGTAAGTCGATTTGTATTTATATATAGAGGCTTAAGGAAGAAATTTCTGGCAAGTATATATTGAATTAGGTTCTGTAGTTCGACCACATAATTGCAACCTAATAACCTGTCATTGGTATACGAACATTACCTATAAAAAATTGTAAATTGTAATGTAAATTGATCTCACATATATGTAGATCAAAAGCCTTTGTTGTTAGCACCTTTTGTATTTATCTTCGTAGTTTATTATGATTGTAAATCTTGTAATAAATTAATAAAATCTCAATATAATCTGCCCTTTCATTTGATATTGGAAGTTGGTTAGGATAATAGTAAAGAAAATCGAGGGCGGTTGCACCAACAAACAAAACAATTAATATGAAATTGCGACAACCAATGCAAAGTTGATCCAACATACTACCATGTAGTTACAATTGTCAAATGTTAGTTGTGCTGACAGATATCATTGATAGTTGATGGAACCACCTGCTTTCGGTTGGCAAATAATTCGGTTGAGGCAACGAATTTGTTTTCTGTGTGTACATCAAAAAGCACTAAATTTGGTGCTTAAAGCACCAAATTGGCAACACTGTAAGGAAAGCCAAAAGTCGGGCGGGGCCGACTATATTATACGCTGCACACTTTGTAGATCTAAATTTTCGATACCATACTACATCCGTGTAATGTGTTGGGGACTATATAAAGGTTTGTCCCAAATACATACATTTAAACATCACTTGATCTGGACAGAATTTGATAGACTTCTACAAAAACTATAGACTCAAAATTTAAGTCGGCTAATGCACTAGGGTGGAACACAATGTTAGTAAAAAACAAGTAAGGAAAGTCTAAAGTCGGGCGGGGCCGACTATATTATACCCTGCACCACTTTGTAGATCTAAATTTTCGATACCCATCACATCCGTCAAATGTGTTGACGGATGTGATAGGTATCGGCTATATATAAAGGTTTGTCCCAAATACATACATTTAAATATCACTCGATCTAGACAGAATTTGATAGACTTCTACAAATCTATAGACTCAAAATTTAAGTCGGCTAATGCACTAGGGTGGAACACAATGTTAGTAAAAAAATATGGGAAACGTTTAAATCTGAAGCAATTTTAAGGAAACTTCGAAAAAGTTTATTTATGATTTATCGCTCGATATATACGTATTAGAAGTTTAGGAAAATTAGAGTCATTTTTACAACTTTTCGACTAAGCAGTGGCGATTTTACAAGGAAAATGTTGGTATTTTGACCATTTTTGTCGAAATCAGAAAAACATATATATGGGAGATATATCTAAATCTGAACCGATTTCAACCAAATTTGGCACGCATAGCTACAATGCTAATTCTACTCCATGTGCAAAATTTCAACTATATCGGAGTTAAAAATTGGCCTCTGTGGTCATATGAGTGTAAATCGGGCGAAAGCTATATATGGGAGATATATCCAAATCTGAACCGATTTCAACCAAATTTGGCACGCATAGCTACAATGCTAATTCTACTCCCTGTGCAAAATTTCAACTAAATCGGAGCAAAAAATTGGCCTCTGTGGTCATATGAGTGTAAATCGGGCGAAAGCTATATATGGGAGATATATCCAAATCTGAACCGATTTCAACAAAATTTGGCACGCATAGTAACAATGCTAATTCTACTCCCTGTGCAAAATTTCAACTACATCGGAGATAAGAATTGGCCTCTGTGGTCATATGAGTGTAAATCGGGCGAAAGCTATATATGGGATATATATCCAAATCTGAACCGATTTCAACCAAATTTGGCACGCATAGCTACAATGCTAATTCTACTCCCTGTGCAAAATTTCAACTAAATCGGACCAACAAATTGGCCTCTGTGGTCATATGAGTGTAAATCGGCCGAAAGCTATATATTGGAGCTATATCTAAGTCTGAACCGATTTCAACCAAATTTTGCACGGATAGCTACAATGCTAATTCTACTCCCTGTGCAAAATTTCAACTAAATCGGTCCGATTTACACTCATATGACCTCTGTGGTCATATGAGTGTAAATCGGCCGAAAGCTATATATGGGAGCTATATCTAAATCTGAACCGATTTCAATAAAATTTGGCACATTTGACTACCCTACTAATTGTACTCCTAGTGCAAAATTTCAACCAAATTGGGGTAAATCTCTGGCTTCTGGGACCGTATTAGTCCATATCGGGCGAAAGATATATATGGGAGCTATATCTAAATCTGAACCGATTTCAATACATTTTGGCACACTTGACTATAGTACTAATTGTTCTTCTTGTGCAAAATTTTAAGTAAATTAGGGTAAAACTCTGGCTTCTGGGGCCATATAAGTCCATATCGGGCAAAATATATATATGGGAGCTTTATCTAAATCTGAACCGATTTGTTCCAAAATCAATAGGGATCTATTCTGAGCCAAAACACATACTTGTGCCAAATTTGAAGTCGATTGGACTAAACCTGCGACCTAGACTTTGATTACAAAAATGTGTTCACGGACAGGCGGACAGACGGACATGGCTATATCGACTCAGGAGCCCACCCTGAGCATTTTTGCCAAAGACTCCATGTGTCTATCTCGTCTCCTTCTGGGTGTTGCAAACATATGCACTAACTTATAATACCCTGTTCCACAGTGTGGAGCAGGGTATAAATATGGGAAACGTTTAAATCTGAAGCAATTTTAAGGAAACTTTGAAAAAGTCTGGGACCGTAACATATGCACTAACTTATAATACCCTGTTCCTCAGTGTGGCACAGGGTATAAAAAGTAATATGCAATCCGACTTTCGTGGGACCGTGCAACGAGGTTTTCACGTAGGCTGAGGTAAGCTCTGTAAGGACTAGGGCTGACATTCGGGATCGATTTTTATAAATTCCGGGATCCAGGATTTCAAAATATAGAATCACGGGATCCCGGGATTTTTTTTTTCGGGATACCGAAATTTTCAGGATTTATTTTAAGTAATAACATTCTACAGCATCAAAATATAGTTGTACATTAAACCAATTTAATATGTCGACAAAAAGTACCACTTTTATCACCGTTTTTCGACTACAGTTCTATTAAATTAATTTTTACCAAACAGTTGAGGGAATAAATGTAGTCTATTCTAGTACATGCCAAGTTCATATGTGATTAATTTTCATTTTTAACAACAAAAATTTTATAAATACGCATTTGTTTTGTTGTTTCGTATACAAAAAAACGAAAATTAAAAAATAAAATTGCCAAAGGAGTATCAAGGAATGGTCGTATGAAGTTGGTATGTACTAAAAAGTTGTTCATAATTTTATAGGCTACATTTCTTCGAAAAAAGAACGGTGTTAAACAAGGTAATTTTTTCGACATATTTGCAATTTTGAACATGAAGATGAAAATTTTCCGAATAGCTTTTTTGTTAGCCGGGTCAAGAACTACAACTTTGCTGAATACCTCAAAAATAAATTCACAGCATTTTTCGAGCTGTGGCAAAAAATTGCTGAAAATCGAATTTGACGACAAAACTTTAGAGGCCCATAAAAGACGAACGGCAACCAATCTAGCAAAATCCGGAAATTACTTTTCTCCTCTCATCGAGTACTTTCGGCTGGGATAAGTGATTTTTTGTTTGGATTCAAAAAGTTGAATATTGCGTCACAGTGTTAATAATATAAGGCAAAAAATATTAAAAATAATTTTTTTGGCCCACCGGCGGTAGTGAACCTAGTTTGGCTACCGGCTAAGATCAAAAGGATGCGTTTATAACATACACCTTGCAATCATGTACTGTTTTAAATGTATTCGAAATATGTAGCAAATATATTAACCAACAAATTTTAGGTTTCTGATCCGATCATTTGAATTGAAATTCAGTAATAGTAAGCAGACTACTTCTTAGTCCCAATTTCACCAGCACCAAATTCATTGTCAAAAAAAAAAAAACAGTATTTTCATCTTCGAAATAATCAACAGCATCTTATTTCACAGCTGAGCAAACTTAAGCCCTCGTCGCCATATTCGATGAGTGTAGAAAATTAAAGAAAAACTTTTATTCGTTACATCTCTTTCGGTTTGAAGTCATTCCGTTGATTACAAAATTGAGCATTTTATTTTCTTCGTAATTTTGCCAAGCATTTGGTTGATTCTTTCAATGATTATTTGGCCCATAGCTATAAAGTTGTTGTTAGAAATTTTCATTTATTTACATTTTTTTGTTAAATTATGAAAATTCAATTGAATTGCTTGTTTTTAAGATAATGATGGTGGTGGTTTTTGACTATGTATTTGCTAAGCCATGCATAAAAGACGAAAAATATTTTCTTTTAATAAAATTTTCGCTGTCGACCATGAAAGCAAGGGGTCACGGTGGCATACCCCTTAATTTAATTCGATACAATAGACAGGCGATTTGTGTTAATCGTATTTCTTGAATTTTTGGAAAATTTTAATTATTTAGTTTAGCTTGAATGAAAATGATAATGGTGTACAAATATTTGAAGATATTTGGTGGGATGCTTAGTTGAGAAACTAAAAAAAGTTGAAGTGGATCCCAAAGTTTTAAATTTGTTAAAATAATCAGATATTAATTTGCAGCAAAATACGCGTTTTTTATGGTCTATTTTAGGATTTCAAGATTTTAGGACGTCAAGATTTCAAATTTCAGGCTTATTGGATGAAAACTACGGTTTCTATAAGCCCAAGACCCCAAATCGGGAGATCGATCTATATGGGGGCTATATCAAAACATGGACCCATACACGTCATTTTCGACACACGTAGTTGTGACCCCACAATACCTCTAAATTTCAATTTCAGGCAAATTTGATAAAAACTACAAATTTTAGAAGCCTAAGAAGTAAAATCGTGATATATACCGATATATGGAAGCTATATCAAAACATGGACCGATTCTCACCGTTTTCGGCACACATCTTTATGGTCCTAAAATACTTCTAGATTTCAAATTTCAGGCATATTGGATAAAAACTACGGTTTCTATAAGCCTAAGACTCCAAATCGGGAGGTCGGTTTATATGGGGACTATATCAAAACCTGAACCGATATAGCCCATCTTCGAACTTGACCTGCCTGCATACAAAAGACGAGTTTGTGCAAAATTTCCGCACGATTACTTCATTATTATTGACTACTGTAGCGTGATTACAACATACAGACAGACATACGGACATGGCTATATCTTCTTAGAATTACTTCCTGATCAAGAATATATATACTTTATATAGTCGGAAATCGATATTTCGATATGTTACAAACGGAATGACAAATTTATTATACCCCGGTCACCATTCTATGGTGGTGGGTATAAAAATTGGATTTAAAAATCGTTAAAATGTCTTTAGCGCTGTACGAAGTTCAAGCCATGTAAAATTTTAGCAAAAGTTATTCATTTGAGAGACTTATGAACTCAATTTAAGCGAACTTCTTCCATTTTAGGAAAATATGAACTATTTTATTTTTTAAGTAAAATTTTACACTATATTTGTATAGTTAGTAAAAAAATTATTCAAAGAAGGAACATTTGCTAATTTTGGGCAAAATTTAACTAAAATCAACTAATCTTCAGGAACTAAAATAAAGTTCAGTTGGCATTAGCGCCTCCTTTGCGTGTACACCCTGAAAAAAAATGCCCTCGAAACTAAAGGAAAAAATGTTCATCAATTTAGTTTATTCACTTTATTTCTATTAAATTAAATTTCTGTGTAAAATAATAAAATTTACTTGTTCCAGTAAAACATCCTAAACAGAAAGCAGTTAGAAATAGTTCATTAACTAGAATAAGCAATGGAATTTTACTAAAATTGATTTCTTCTCGGGGCATAAGAATTTACAACTGAACATGAGATTTTTAGTCACTGATAACAACGCATTCATTAATATGAAGGTTAGGTTAGGTATAGTGGCATCCCGGTATTTGAGGCTCACTTAGACTATTCAGTCAATTGTGATACCACATTGGTGAACTTCTCTCTCATTAATATGAAGAAAACCGGGTTTCCTCAAATTTAGCATCATTTTAATCATATTTTCGTCATGTAAATATTGGTATATTCCAAACATATAGTGCTGTGGTTGCTGATCTTTTTGTCCTATGTACTCATATCCCTGGCACTGAGGTAAACACTGAACATTTCAGTGGATTTGTGATACGAACTGAAGGGGCAATAAAACATTAGGATATGACGGAGGAAATCGTTGTGGCAAACACCTCGTAGTAAGTCTACAAAAGGAGAACTAACATTTTGTGAAATTGGTGATTTATTTTTTAATATAGTTTCATTATAAGTCCATACTATGATTCAGCTTTTTAATTAGTCTAGTACTCGTAGTACAGTGGTTTTCTCCTCAGATAAGATAAACTTGTTGTGCTCTTTAACTTTTTACTTCCATCGTAGCTTTCTTTTATTCAAGGAACTCTGTGTCCTTAACGAATTCTCAAATTTGTTTCCAGTCCCAGTTTTTCAAGCTGTGCCAGATCCCGAATAACCTCTTTATTATCGATATTGTTAAGTAGTAAAGACTGGGTAGTGACAAAGGTTCCAAGTCTCATTATCATCAAAATACGCCCTACGTGCAGCCAGTGTTGCCAGTATTGGGGATATCCCCAATTTCGGGATATCTTTTCGTGAATGGGGACGAAATTTCTGAGTTGGGGACTTGGGGATTTGGTAGGGAATTTTCATAAATTTGGGGATTTTTGTGGGGATGTTTTCAAGAAATTGGTTTAATCTTTTTTAAAAATTTTTTATTTCTATAGAAAATTTTGTCACAATTTTATTTCTATAGAAAATTTTGTCACAATTTTATTTGTAGAAAAATTTGTCATAATGTTATTTATATAGAAAATTTTGTCAAAATTGTATTTCTATAAAAAAAATTGTCACAATTTTATTTCTATATAGATTTTTTTTATACCCACCACCATAAAATGGTGACGGGGGTATAATAAGTTTGTCATTCCGTTTGTAACACATCGAAATATCGATTTCCGACTATATAAAGTATATATATTCTTGATCAGTGAGAAATTCTAAGACGATATAAGCATGTCCGTCTGTCCGTCTGTCTGTCTGTCTGTCTGTCTGTTGTAATCACGCTACAGCCTTCAATAATGGCGCTATCGTCCCAAAATTTGGCACAGATTAGTTTTTTGTTTGCAGGCAGGTCAAGTTCGAAGATGGGCTATATCGGTCCAAGTTTTGATATAGTCCCCATATAAACCGACCTCCCGATTTGGGGCCTTGGGCCTATAAAAACCGTAGTTTTTATCAGATTTGCCTGAAATTGGAAATCCAGAGGTATTTTGGGACCATAAAGAGGTGTGTCGAAAATGGTCCGTATCGGTCCGTGTTTTGGTAGAGCCCCCATATAGACCGATCTCCCGATTTTGCTTCTTAGGCGTCTAGAAACAGTATTTTCTATCCGATTTGACTGAAATTGAAAATCTAGAGGTATTTTAGGACCATAAGGAGGTGTGTCGAAAATGGTGTCCATCGGTCCATGTTTTGATATAGCCCCCATATAAACCAACCTCCCGATTTGGAGTCTTGGGCCTATAAAAACCGTAGTTTTTATCCAATTTGCCTGAAATTGGAAGTATAGAGGTATTTGAGGACCATAAAAAGGTGTGCCGAAAATGGTGCCCATCTGTCCATGTTTTGGTATAGCCCCCATATAGACCGATATCCCGATTTTGCTTCTAGGGCTTCTAGAAACTATATTTACCATCCGATTTGCCTGAAATTGGAAATCTAGAGGTAGTTGAGGACCATGAAAAGGTGTGCCGAAAATAGTGCTCATCGGTCGATGTTTTGATATAGCCCCCATAGAGACTGATCTCCCGATTTTGCTTCTTGGGCTTCTAGAAACTATATTTTCTATCCGATTTTCCTGAAATTGAAAAATCTAGAGTTCTTTTGGGACCATAAAAAGGAGTGCCGAAAAGGTGTGCCGAAAACGGTGCCCATTTTTTGGTATAGCCCCCATATAGACTGATCTCTCGATTTTTACTTCTTGGACGTCTGGAGACTATATTTTCTAGCCGATTTGTTTGAAATTGAAAATTTGGGGGTATTTTAAGATCGCAAATATGTGAGTAGCAAATGGTGCCTATCGGTTCATGTTTTGGTGTAGCCCCCATGTACACCGATCTCCCGGCTTTATTTCTTGGTCTTCTAGAATCCGTAGTTTTTATCCGATTTGCTGGAAATTAGTAATCTATTATTCAACGATTGTCTCTAAAATTTGGGTCAAAAGAAAACTTTGCTTGTCTAAAATTACGTTTCTCAAAAAAGAAAACACTTCTTTCTGGGTATAGCAGGCGCACTGATCATGAAAATTGCTTCAAACTGAAAGTAAAATTTCCAGATTTTACTCATCGTATTTAAATAATGGTCGAAAAATCTACATATTTAAGATTTTAAATCAAGGCGTAATTTCATCATATACACGATATGTTTATAATTTCTCTAAAACTCAAACAAAATTGGTTCTCATAAATCCAGAATCTGATCTGGTCCTCATAGGTAGAATCTTTAAAGTTTGTCTTCGGGAACTGACTTGCTTGGGAGAAGATTTGTCATCAAACCCCCTACAATTCGATATATTATCAAGTAACCCACTACGACGAAGAGTTTTCAAAGTAAACTACCATATTTGATTCATGGTGGTGGGTATTTAAAATTCGGCCCGGCCGAATTTACTGCTTTATATACTTGTTTTAAATTGAATTTGCCATAATGTTATTTTTATAGGGAATTTTGTCAACCTTTTTTTCTATAAAAATGTTGTGAAAATTCTATTTCTGTATAGAAAAATTTTTCAAAATTCTATTTCTATAGAAAATTTTGTAAAATTTTTATTTCTATAGAAAATTTTGTCAAAATTTGTATTTCTGTAGTAGTTTTTCAATATTATATTTCTATAGAAAGTTTTGTCAAAATTGTATATCTATAGGAAATTTTGTCAAAATTTTATTTCTATAGAAAATTTTCTCTAAATTTTATTTCTATAGCAAATTTTATCAAAATTTTATTTTTATAGTACATTTTTCAAAATTTTCTTTCAATAGAAAATTTTGTCAAAATTTTATTACTTCAGAAATTTTGTCAAAATTTTATTTCTATAGAAAATTTTTTAAAAATTTTATTTCTATAGAAATTTTTGTCAAAATTTTATTTCTATAGAAAATTTTGTCAAAATTTTATTTTTATATAGACAAATCTTTCTCTATTGCTATAGTACATTTTTCAAAATTTTCTTTCAATAGAAAATTTTGTCAAAATTTTATTACTTCAAAAGTTTTGTCAAAATTTTATTTCTATAGAAAATTTTGTTAAATTTTTTTTCTAAAGAAAATTTTGTTTCTATAGTACACTTTTCAAAATTTTATTTCTATAGAAAATGTTGTCAAAATTTTGTTTCTATAGAAAATTTTGTCAAAATTGTATTTCTATAAAAAAAAATTGTCACAGTTTTATTTTTATGTAGAATTTTTTTTCAAAATTTAATTTTTATATAGGAAATTTTTTTTTCTATAGAAAATTTTGTGAAAATTCTATTTCTGTATAGAAAATTTTGTCAAAATTTTTATTTCTGTAGTAGTTTTTCAAAATTATATTTCTATAGAAAATTTTGTCAAAATTTTATTTCTATAGTACACTTTTCAAAATTTTATTTCTATAGAAAATTTTTGTTAAAATTTTATTTCTATAGCAAATTTTCTCAAAATTTTATTTATATAGAAAATTTTATCAAAATTTTATTTCTATAGTACATTTTATCAAAATTTTATTTTATAGTACATTTTTCAAAAATTTCTTTCAATAGAAAGTTTTGTCAAAATTTTATTACTTCAGAAATTTTGTCAAAATTTTATTTCTATAGACAATTTTGTAAAATTTTTATTTCTATAGAAAACTTTGCCAAAATTGTATTTCTATAAATAATTTTTTTTCAAAATTTTATTTCTAAAGAAAATTTTGTTTCTATAGTACACTTTTCAAAATTTTATTTCTATAGACATTTTTGTCAAAATTTTATTTCTATAGAAAATTTTGTCAAAATTTTATTTCTATAGAAATTTTTGTCAAAATTTTATTTCTATAGAAAATTTTGTCAAAATTTTATTTATATAGAAAATTTTGTCAAAATTTTATTTCTATAGAAAACTTTGTCAAAATTGTATTTCTATAGAAAATTTTTTCAAAATTTTATTTTTATATAGAAAAATTTTTCAAAATTTTATTTCTATAGAAACTTTTGTCAAAATTTTATTTCTATAGAAAATTTTGTAAAATTTTTATTTGTATAGAGAATTTTGTCAAAATTTTATTTCTATAGAAATTTTTCTCTAAATTTTATTTCTGTAGAAAATTTTATCAAAATTTTATTCCTATAGCACATTTTTCAAAATTTTATTTCTATAGAAAATTTTGTCAAAATTTTATTACTTCAATAATTTTGTCAAAATTTTATTTCTATAGAAATTTTTTTCAAAATTTTATTTTTATATAGAAAAATTTTTCAAAATTTTATTTCTAAAGAAAATTTCGTCAAATTTTTATTTCTATAAAAAATTTTGTCAAAATGTTATTTCTATAGAAAATTTTGTCCAAATTTTATTACTTCAGAAATTTTGTCAAAATTCTATTTCTGTATAGAAAATTTTGTCAAAATTCTATTTCTGTATAGAAAATTTTGTCAAAATTGTATTTCTATAGAAAATTTTGTCAAAATTTTATTTGTATAGAAAATTTTGTCAAAATTTGATTTATATAGATATTTTTATCAAAATTTTATTTCTATAGAAAATTTTGTGAAAATTTTATTTTTATAGAATATATGTAGAAAATAATTTGGTGTTTGGTATGTAGAACATCATTTGGTTGATTCTTTCAATGATTATTTGGCCCATAGCTATAAAGTTGTTGTTAGAAATTTTCATTTATTTAAATTTTTTTTTTGTTAAATTATGAAAATTCAATTGAATTGCTTGTTTTTAAGATAATGATGGTGGTGGGTTTTGACTATGTATTTGCTAAGCCATGCATAAAAGACGAAAAATATTTTCTTTTAATAAAATTTTCACTGTCGACCATGAAAGCAAGGGGTCACGGTGGCATACTCCTTATTTTAATTCGATACAATAGACACAAGCGATTTATGTTAATTCTATTTCTTGAATTTTTTGAAAAATTTTAATCATTTAGTTTAGCTTGAATGAAAATGATAATGGTATACAAATATTTGAAGATATTTGGGGGGATGCTTAGTTGAGAAACTAAAAAAAGTTGAATTGGATCCCAAAGTTTTAAATTTGTTAAAATAATGAGATATTGATTTGCAGCAAAATACGCGTTTATATCTAAGCATTAAAAATAACAGAAGGGATATGGAAAGCCTATTTTGAATCCAATATAAAAACGAGAACATTTGGATAATCTCGAGATGTATAACGAAAGGAATGATAAATCTATTATAAATACCACACCAAGAAAGGTGAACGCACCAAAATGTAGGTTTCTTTTAGAAAATGTTGTCAACATTTTATTTCTATAGAAAATTTTGTCAAAATTTTATTTCTATATAGAAAATTTTGTCAAAATTTTATTTCTATGTAGAAAATTTTCTCAGCATTTTTTCCATATACAGAATTTTCTCAAAATTTTGTCAAAAGTTTATTTCTATAGAAAATTTTGAAGTACATTTGCAAAATCTACGAAAACATCAAAAATTCTACAAATCTACCAAACAATAAAAAATCTACCATTTCTGCTAGAATTCTATCATCTTTGGCAACGTGTCTACCACCCAAATTTACTACTTGAATATTTAGAAGCAAATTTTCGTTCATAAATACAAGGTGACCGAATTCATATCTCCAGCATTTGGAAGACGGTTACCAGTCTCTTGATGTTGTGGTTCGAAATCTTGATTTTATTGCAGCTTGCTGGATTTGACAAAATTGTTATTTTTAGGTTATTACTGATTTTCTACAGCCGAGCCGTTTGCTTTATTTTTTTTTTTTTAAACTTGTCAAAAATATATTTTTGTGAGGAATTTATATTGAAATTTGGGATTTTTGTGGATGAAAACATCATAGTTTGGGGACAAGAGCCAGAAAAATACTGGCAACACTGCGTGTAGCATCCTTTGCTGCTACTATTCGACACAGATGTGCTCTCAATTCTACACCCTCAAAAAAGATCTCTTCTGTAACATATACCCCAAACACATTTTGCTTCAAGCACATATATTTCAGGATTGGTCCAAACAAAATATTGTTTGTATTATTCAAACATATTATGTTTCACCTTAGGGCATTCACTGGTAGTAAACAATTTTAATGAAATTTTCTTTGTGTGGATATATTTTTAGGCGCCAATTGGTTACTTCCATTATTTTACTTGCAGCATACTCTCTAGGTCTCTCTTTCTAAACACATATATGTTTATAGGCTATTTCTAAATGAATATATGTTTGCATCTAAGCATACTATATTTGCAAACATTTTATGTCCCAAAACATAATATGTTCTAACATATTAACATATATGTCCCAAACATATTATGCTAGTTTATGAACATTATATGCTTGCACTTAAAAATATTGTGCTAAAATATTTGAGTTCCAAACATATAATTTTTACATCCAAACATATGAAAAACAGTCTTTTTCGTACGTGTAGATGCTCGGTTATTAACCTCACGGCCCTCCTGACTGTCGTCCCATTCTCCTTGTATTACAGCATTCATGATCTGAAAACGTAATGGTAAGAATTAAAAAAACAAAAAAACACGTTACCGTAACTCGAACCCGGATTGTCTGCTCCATACGCGTTAACAGTTGCCTTAGCACATTGCAACACTGACGAAGTTGCCATAAGAACGTCTAACGAATATTTCAAGACTTTTCATGACCAAAGAAAAACGAAAGTTGTTCATGAAATCGTGAACACTCGTGGACGAAACGGTGAACATTCCGTTTTGATTTTTCGGGAAAGTTTCCTTTTGTTACCAACCGTTCATTGTTACCATCCGTTCACGATTTTGAAGCGTAATTTTTTCTTTGCGTTCTCTAAGTTCACTTCCCTATGTGCCCTAGCCAGTTCATTTGCCTTTACGTTTCTTCTTTTTTCTGCATGTCCCGCCAACCATATGATGTGGATCCTGCCGTATCCCGAGTATTTGTTAATCATGCTTTTCCATTCTAATACGGGTCGCGATCGAACCATAATGTCTGTTGAAATTATTATTAGATTCGTATAAATTTGACTCTAAAAAGGGTCATTTCACTATTCGGCACAAAAAAGTTTATATAAGTCCATCCAATGCATATATTTTTCTTTTGAAAAGGTGTGCCACTTTTTGTGCCACCTTTTATGGCGAGTGATGCATTTTTTTTTTGGTTCTGCCGAACTCAGAGGTGTTTTTGTTTTCTTTTTATTTCAAGAACATTTCATTTAGTAATACTTTTGTTATTAATTTATTATGTTTGTATATATTTTAATGATTATCCCATATATTAAATTGTCTTGCCTTATTAAAATACTAAATGTTTTTTTTTGAACTTTTTGTAGGTAAGTGACACCTTGAAAATCATCATTGTATCACATAAAATGTAAGTACATACTTATTAACATTTTTCAAAAATTAAGCAAATATTCTAGTAGAGCGGCATACCCTAATATACACATTACAAATATTCATAGTTCACATGAAGTTGAGTGGGTTGAATGGTTCAGTTGAGCTCATTTGTTGGCCGAGTTGAAGGTTTTGTAGTATTACAATTTATTCCGTCCAAGTGGCCAATGTTGTGTGGTTTTTCCTTTTGGTGTTGTGGCCAAGACTCAATGGGAACTTTTTTTCTCTGTAGAATATACCACCTGAGTATTTTGGCAGAAAGTAAGGATAAAATTTGGAAATGTTTGTTGTTTTATTTTTTGTGAAAAAAAAAAACATTTTTTCCACCAAAATAATTTTGCTCTATATCTCTCTGTCTACTCTCCCCGAAACCAAACCAACAATTCGGTTATATTGGTATTGAGCTTGTAGTCATTTCGCGCTTAGTGCAAACCAACGAATAGTTTTTGGTGGCCTTCCTTTTGGCAAAAATAATACAAAAAAAAAACTGAAACTGGAACTGAGAGATGTAACCAAGGAAAGTTAGTTGTCCGAAACCATTGAAGGACGGAAGGATAACAGTTTCTCGCGATAGGACATAGATTTGCAATTTAAGTTTTGTAATCGAAAATGGAAATGGTGGCTTTTTTTCGATTTAGTCCGAAATGCTTTGTGATGTTTGTTTTTTTTGGAATGATATACGCAAAAGTTTCAAGTTGTTGATTTGAGGGGAAGGAAAGTTTAAAATTGAGGAAAAATTTATAAACATGCAAAAAAATGTTTTTTTCTGCACTGAAAAAAATATTGTTTTGAGCCTAAAAGTTTTCTTGCTCTTCAAATGTGAATTCGAATTTTGCTTAGCATAGGGTGGCTGATGTGTGTTGCAACCATCTTCAGGTAGCTATCATTTCTATACCCCTCGTCTTTATTCCACAGACAGCTTTACAAAAGCATTTGGAGCTATTGCTTTCAAACATAAAGTTATTCGTTATGGAATTCAAACGTGATCGTATGATTATTTTATATTATGTTGGAAAACTGCAAGTCCAGCATTTAAATGTGAATAAATCTCTTGTTCTTGTTCGCTCAGAAAAAAAAAACAAAGCAAACCTCGGGGGTCAATTTAACTCTCTTTTATATCATGGAATTACAATGTTTTGAGAAAGTGTCCTTGATTTTAATAAGTTTTTCCTTACGTTCGTTAAATGAACTAAAAATGTACACCTTCAATTGGTCACTAGAACTTAATCGTCGTTGCTGGTAATGGGATGGGCCACCGTAACGGCCGATGGTTGCTCCCCGGTCGCATTCATCTACCTTGGGGTCAAAATAAACGCCGAATATTAACGGAAAAATGTTCTAAATGCAGTAATGGACAGACAAACATTTCGACCGCAGATCATGAACATTCCAACAGAACTCAGCAGCGTCGCACACAGCATGCGTCAAATAAAAATGAGGTTCATCGCTTCTTTTCTACCACACAAGGCCATCAAAATCTCCGGATATCAATCACGATTGCCACAGTTGGTAGAATTCTAAATGGTAGATTTTTTACTGTTTGGTAGATTAGTAGAATTCTTGATGTGATGGTAGATTTTACAAAATATTCCTTTCTGACTAAGGGGTACTTTACAAATTTTCTATAAATTTTTTTTTTGACAAAATTTTCTGTAGGAATAAAAAATTGACAAAATATTCTAATTTTCTATAGAAATAAAATTTTGGTAAAATTTTCTATAGAAATAAAATTTTGACAATATTTTCTATGGAGATCAAATTTTGGCAAAATTTTCTAAAGAAATAAAATTGTGATAAAATCTTCTATAGAAATAAAATTTTGGGAAAATTTTCTATAGAAATAAAATTTTGACAAATTTTTGTATAGAAATAAAATTTTGGTAAAATTTTCTATAGAAATAAAACTTTGGTAAAATTTTCTATAAAAATAAAATTTAGGTAAAAATTTTCTATAAAAATAAAATTTTGACAAATTTTTCTGTAGAAATAAAATTTTTACAAAATTTTCTATAGAAATAAAATTTTGGGAAAATTTTCTATAGAAATAAAATTTTGACAAAATTGACAAAGTTTTGTATAGAAGTAAAATTTTTACATAATTTTCTATAGAAATAAAATTTTGAGAAAATTTTCTATAGAAATAAAATTTTCTATAGAAATAAAATGTTGACAAAATTTTCTATAGAAATAAAATTTTGGTAAAATTTTCTATAGCAATAAAAGTTTGACAAATTTTTCTAGAGAAATAAAATTTTGGTAAAATTTTCGATAGAAATAAAATTTTGGTAACAATTTTCTATAAAAATAAAATTTTGACAAATTTTTCTAGAGAAATGAAATTTTGGTAAAATTTTCTAAAGAAATAAAATTTTGATAAAATTTTTTATAGAAATAAAATTTTGGGAACATTTTCTATAGAAATAAAATTTTGACAAATTTTTCAGTAGAAATAAAATTTTGACAAAATTTTCTATAGAAATACAATTTTCACAATATTTTCTATGGAGATAAAATTTTGACAAAATTTTCTATAGAAAGAAAATTTTGAAAAAAGTAAAATTTATAAAAGTTAAATTTTGACAAATTTTCTTGAAAAATAAAATTTTGGCAAAATTTTCTAAAGAAAAAAATTTTGATAAAATTTTCTATAGAAATAAAATTTTGGGAAAATTTTCTATAGAAATAAAATTGTGACAAAATTTTCTATAGAAATAAAATGTTGACAAAATTTTCTATAGAAATAAAATGTTGACGAATTTTTTAGAGAAATAAAATTTTGACAAATTTTTTTATACAAATAAAATTTTCTACAGAAATAACATTTTGACAAATTTTTCTGTAGAGATAAAATTTTGGCAACATTTTCTATAGAAATAAAATTTTGACAAAATTTTCTATAGAAATAAAATTTTGACAAAATTTTCTATAGAAAGAAAATTTTGAAAAAAGTAAAATTTATAAAAGTTAAATTTTGACAAATTTTCTTGAAAAATAAAATGTTGGCAAAATTTTCTAAAGAAAAAAATTTTGATAAAATTTTCTATAGAAATAAAATTTTGGGAAAATTTTCTATAGAAATAAAATTTTGTCAAAATTTTCTATAGAAATAAAATTTTCTACAGAAATAACATTTTAACAAATTTTTCTGTAGAGATAAAATTTTGACACAATTTTCGATAGAAATAAAATTTTTACAAAATTTTCTATACAAATAAAATTTTGACAAAATTTTCTATAGAAATAAAATGTTGACGAATTGTTTAGAGAAATAAAATTTTGACAAATTTTTTTATACAAATAAAATTTTCTATAGAAATAAAATTTTGTCAAAATTTTCTAATAGAAATAAAATTTTGACAAAATTTTCTAATGAAATAAAATTTTGACAATATTTTCTACAAAAATATAATTTTGACAAAATTTTCTATAGAATATAATTTTGACAAAATTTTCTATAGAAATATAATTTTGACAAAATTTTCTATAGAAATAAAATTTTGACAAAATTTTCTATAGAAATAAAATTTTGACAAAATTTTCTATAGAAATAAAATTGTGACAAAATTTTCTATAGAAATAAAATTGTGACAAAATTTTCTATAGAAATAAAATGTTGACAAAATTTTCTATAGAAATAAAATGTTGACAAAATAAATGTTTTTATAGAACTAAAATTTTGACAAAGTTTTATGTAGAAGTAAAATTTTGACATAATTTCCTATAGAAATAAAATTTTGACAAAATTTTCTAGAGAAATAAAATTTTGTCAAAATTTTTTATAGAAATAAAATATTGGCAAAATTGTCTATAGAAATAAAATTTTGACAAAATTTTCTATAGAAATAAAATTTTGCCAAAAATTGGACAATTTTATTTTCTATAGAAATAAAATTTTAGTAAAATTTTCTATAGAAATAAAATGTTGGTAAAATTTTCTATAGAATTAAAATTTTGGTAAAAACTTTCTATAGAAATAAAATTTTGAAAAATTTTTCTGTAGAAATAAAATTTTGACAAAATTTTCTATAGAAATACAATTTTGACAAAATTTTCTATAGAAATACAATTTTGACAAAGGTTTCTATAGAAATAAAATTCCGAGAAAATTTTCTATAGAAATAAAATGTTGACAAATTTTTCTGTAGAAAGTAAATTTGGAGAAAATTTTCTATAGAAATAAAATTTTGATAACATTTTCTATAGATATAAAATGTTGAGAAATTTTGTTTATTTATTTATATATTTACAATCATAATGAATTATGAAAATAAACAGGAAATATAGGTGCTAACAACGTTCACTGAAAAAAATATTGTCGTGAGGTCAAAAATGTAATATGAAGTTTGTTTAATTGTCCAAAAGTCGATAAACTTTTCAATGAAGTAATATTGTCCTCATAATAAGTGATTTCATTTAATAATTCAGAAAAATTCTTTAAATGTAATGAAATTGACGTTAAATTTGTTGTCTTTGACTACAAAGCAAAAAACATATTTAAGTGATATTAAAAACATATTTACGTGATATTAAGGATTACGCAACCTATATTTTAGGATGCGAAATTTACAAAATATTAAGTAAAATTTCTTTAAAAAATTTCTTCGTTATTTTAAATAAATTGCATCTTTGGCTCGGAATCAATGCCAAAATACTTAAGGGAAGGTCAAAATCTTTGGATCCAAGTAAATTTTTTTTTGAGTGTAGACATGTTTTTCAACACTTTAGTTGAAAGACGTTTTTTACTTGAAACATAGCATAATTTCTACTGGAAGTCGAGTCTTAATTTGGAAAATAAAGTTGTCGTTAACTCGTTTTTAAAGGACTTTGATAGCATATGAAGAAAAAAAACTGAAAAAGCGAACAATTAAAATTTGCTTCCTAGAAGCAAGTATTCTCCGCTTCTTTGGCTCGGAATCAATACCAAAATTTTTAAAGTAAAGACAACCCCCCATATTCATAAAAGTTAACGTAAACTTTATACCTACTATTACCATACAAATTCATTCGATACATTGTCAGTAAATTATTATGAATATGGGCAAACACCTTTGGAACCGGGCATGCTTTTTTTTCAGTGTAGGCTTTTGACCTCAGAAAATTTTCCATATAATAAAATGTTAAGAAAATTCTCTATAGAAATAAAATTTTGACAAATTTTTCTGTAGAAATAAAATTTTTACATAATTTTCTATAGAAATAAAATTTTGATGTATGGCACGGCGAATTAAAAATGCTTAAAAATAAATTTCATGTAGTGCTACCATATTGCTGAATGACCAACTAGCCACAAAAACAGGAGTTTTGGAAACCCTCGGTTCAATATTGTTTCCGGCCATCGATCATTTCACGGCTTTAATTGAAATGAAACAAAGCTCTATTAAAGACATTCGAGAAAAATAGACATGAATGAAGCCATAGGTTTTTTCCCATTATGTGTGTCCTTTATCCAAGGGTAAACATCTTCATCGAGCCTATGTATCGAGTTTCCATGGATCACATTCAGTTTGGCACTCGTTTCATTCATCAAGCCTATCATATAACTTCTTTCACCCACCATTTAGTCGAACCCTTCGTTCTATGTCATTTTCCCGTTTAATGGTTACATTATGGCCACCATTAACAACCATGGATCATGACCAGTTCGTTGTTCATCAACGATTGCAATCATTAAAATGTTTTGGTTGCCCTAAAGCCAAATAGTAGGAAATGGATATTCGAAGAAAAAAAAACAATCGTTCAACCCAATGATTTAACCTATAGCTGGTTTTGGGGGATGCAAGCAACCATTAGACACATAAACAATGTCCTTTTATCGCCATTTCAATGTAAAAGGGGGGAGGTCGAAGTTTATTTGAAATGTAATTACACAATAACAACAACAGCAACAACGACGATGATAGCGCGAAGTAATTGGAATATTTTTCGATTGAAGACCTTGAAATAAAGATATTCTTAAGTGAAGGACAATAAAATTGAAAATATATACGAAATTCCTAGAATTATTTATTTTTCATGGCCCTTTTGTATTTGGATTTTCTGTTAGAGGAGAGAGTTATGCAAAACAAAAAAAAATATTTTTAATTTTGCCATTGTTAATTTGAAATTATTTTGCTATGCTTACAAATGTAATTAAAAAATATAATTAATTTACAGCTCAGTTTAGTCTTTTGGAAATCCATAACTCGTCCACTTGGATCAAAATATTTTGAACTTTACTTCAGAATTTTGATGTTAATTCAGAGTGGCTTCTCTAAAAAAATATTTTTTTTATTGTTTTGTTGTTTATGCATTTCAGTCTTTTTATAGAAACGTAAACTAACGACTGTCATTCCCAATAGAATTATTTGCACTGAAAAAAATTATTGGTTTTTTCCTTGTCCAAATAAAATTTAGCAATGAAGTCGTTTTGTCTTTATAATCAAGCGATATTAAGGATAAATTTCTTTAAAATAATGAAATTTTAATTTAAAAAAGTTTATAATCTTAGCTTCAAGAAGTTTTGCATTAAACGTAAACCTTGGAAATGTCCATTCTTCCGTCAAAGTCGTAGGTCTTTGATGCAAACGTGCAAGAAAATCTAAATTGTGTGGAAGTTTATAATCTTAGCTTCAAGAAGTTTTGCATTAAACGTAAACCTTGGAAATGTCCATTTTTCCGTCAAAGTCGTAGGTCTTTGATGCAAACGTGCAAGAAAATCTAAATTCTGTGGATTTTTCCCCATTTACCCGAATGAGTATCAGAAGTAAAATCTAGAAATTTCACTTTGACTTTCGAGCAATTTCGATCATCAGTGCGCCTTCTATACTCTCTAGAAGTGGTCTATATGGGGGATTGCCAAATAAATTCGTCACAGGTCTTTGTGGGCCTAAAATAACTCTGGGTTTCCAATTTCACATAAATCGGATAAAAATTGCGGTTTGAAGAAACCCATGAAGTCAAATCGAACGATATGAGGGCTGTACCAAAACATACGGGGGCCTATACCATAACATGGACCGATATACACCATTTTCGGCATAGCTATTTGGGGTCTCAATGTCTCTGGATTTCCGGTAAATTTCAGGTAAAAAAACTATAGTTCCTAGAAGCAACAACAGTCAAATCGGGGAGTCGGTTTATATGGTGGTTGCATTAAAACCTTAACCGATATATCCCATCTTCGAACTTGACCTCTCTGCAGATAAAAACAAGTATATACGGCCGTATGTTCGGCCAGGCCTAATTTATGTAGCCTCCACCATGGATTGCATAGAAACTTGTACTAAATACTGTCATCCACAATCGAATTACTTGGGTTGTGGTAATCTTACCGATGACAAGGTATCTTAAAACTTCTTAACATCGTCTTCTAAATTGTAAGTTAGTCCATACGTGGTATATATTAGACAAAAGGAGGTATTTATAGGGAAGTCTACAAATAATTATGAACCGATATGAACTTTTGCGTGATATTAGAGAGCCAGAATTGAAATATGGGGGTTGCCTTATATTGGGGCTATATACAATTATGAACCGACATAGACCAATTTTTGTGTGATTGGGGGTCGGTTTATCTGGGGGCTGAATATAACTATAGACCGATATGGACCTAGTTAGGCAAGGTTGTTAACGGCCATATACTAACACCACGTTCCAAATTTCAACCAGATCGGATGAATTTTGCTCCGGCAAGAGGCTCGGGAGGCTCTGGTGATCGGTTTATATAGGGGTTATAACATATATATTTATGGACCGAAATATATAAATTTTTGCATGGTTGTTAGAGATTATATACTAACACCATGTAGTAAATTTCAACCGGATCGGATGAATTTTGCTCCTGTAAGAGGCTCCGGTGGCCAAATCTGGTGATCGGTTTATATGGGGTCTATATATGATTATGGACCGATATGGACCAATTTTTGCGTGGTTGTTAGATACCAAATACTAACACCACGTACCAAATTTTGAACCGGATCGGATGAAATTTGCTTTTCTAAGAGGCTCCGCAAGCCAAATCTGGTGATCGGTTTATATGAGGCCTAAAGGGTGATACGGTCAAAATTTGGTCAATATAAACATGACGTATTTCTTTCAATTTTGCTTTTAAAAAACCTGAAAACCCCTCATTTTGAAGGTGTGTGTGTAGAATGTTGCTCCTATTTTGATTTTGGAATTCACTCTTCAGTTGTCAAAATGCCGTCCAAGCAAGAAGAGCAGCGTATCAAAATTTTGCTCGCTCATCGCGAAAATCCGAGCTACTCGCATGCAAAGCTGGCAAAATCGCTAAAAGTTGCCAAATCAACCGTTACAAATGTAATTAAAGTGTTTGGGGAACGTTTGTCGACAGCCAGGAAGTCCGGATCGGGGGAAATCGAAAACCGGAAGCCGCTGAGACGACAAAGAGAGTTGCCGGTAGTTCCAAGCGAAACCCTAACTGCAAATAAGCTGGGTGTATCGTCTACAACCGTGCATCGAGCCAAAAAACGAGCCGGACTATCGACTTACAACAAGGTAGTGACTCCAAATCGCGATGATAAACAAAATACGACGGCCAAAGCGCGATCCCGGAGGCTGTACACGACGATGCTGACGAAGTTTGACTGTGTGGTAATGGACGACGAAACCTATGTCAAAGCCGACTACAAGCAGCTGCCGGTACAGGAGTTTTATAAGGCAAAAGGAAGGGGAAAGGTAGCAGTTATTTTCAAGCACATAAAACTTTCAAAGTTCGCAAAGAAATATCTGGTTTGGCAAGCCATCTGTACCTGTGGCTTGAAAAGCAGCATTTTCATAGCTTCCGGGACTGTCAACCAAGAAATTTACGTGAAAGAGTGTTTGAATAAACGTCTGCTGCCTTTCCTGAAGAAACACGGTTGTTCCGTACTGTTTTGGCCGGATTTGGCATCTTGCCATTACGGTAAAAAGGTCATGGAGTGGTACGCCGCCAACAACGTGCAGGTGGTTCCCAAGGACAAGAACCCTCTCAACACGCCAGAGCTCCGCCCAATTGAGAAATACTGGGCTATTGTCAAGCGGAACCTAAAGAAGACCAAAAAAAACTGCTAAGGACGAGCAGCAGTTCAAGGCAAACTGGCTTTCTGCGGCGAAGAAGGTGGACAAGGTGGCTGTACAAAATCTGATGGCAGGTGTCAAGCGTGAGGCCCGGCAATTCGGATTTGGAAAAGCGAAAGCCTAACTGAATATTTTTCCTGAATTTTATACTAATTGAACTAGAAAAAGAAATTTAATTTGATTTTTTAAATAAACGATTTCACCGATTTACACGCGTTTTCCCTTGACCAAATTTTGACCGTATCACCCTTTATATATGATTATGGACCGATATGGACCAATTTTTGCGCGGTTGTTAGATACCAAATACTAAGACCACGTACCAAATTTGAACCGGATCGGATGAAATTTGCTTCTCTAAGAGGCTCTGCAAGCCAAATCTGGGGGACGGTTTATATGAGGGCTATACGTAAAAGTGGTCCGATATGGCCCATTTGCAATACCATCAAATTTCAAGTCGATAGTTTATTTCGTTCGGAAGTTAGCGTGATTTCAACAGACGGACGTGGCTGGATCGACTCAAAATTTCACCTCGACCCAGAATATATATACTTTATGGCATCTTAGAACAATATTTTGATGTGTTACAAACGAAATGGCAAAGTTAATATACCCCCATCTTATTGTGGGTATATTAACTTTCGTTAAAAAACGAATCTATGCCAAATTTTAGGATAATAGCGCCGTTACTGAAGGCTCTAGCGTGATTACAAGAGACAGACGGCCATTGTTATATCGTCTTAGAATTTCTCCCCGATCCAGAATATATATCCTGTATATAGTTGGAAATTTATATTTCAATGTGTTACAAGCGGATTGACTAACTTATTATATCCACATCACCATTCTGTGGAAACTCCAGAAACGATCGGTAAGGTGAAAGTCCGATTTTATCGAAATCAAATCCGCAGTGACAGAAAACGTGCTCGCCAGCTGAGCATACACTGAAAAATAGCATGCCCAGTTCCAAAGATTTTGTCCCTACACGACTTCAAGTAGAAATTATGCTATGTCTCAAGTAAAAATCGTCTTTAAAATAATGTGTTGAAAAACGTCTCCTATTTTTAAACGCGTTTTTGCTTTGTTGTCAAGATGCAAAAAGATAACAAATTTAAAGACAATTTCTTTAATATTGAAGATAGTAGTCAAATAAAATTTTCTTTAATTTTAAGAAACCCCTTTTTAATTTGAATCACATAATTATAAGGAATAAAAGGCTTTATAGAAAAGTTCATCGTCTTTCGGACAAGGAAAAAACTTTATATCAGAGAAATGCGTCTTCTATGCTAAGCAAAAAACGCATTCGTATTTTAATCTTTGGTCTCACGACAATATTTTTTCAGTGTATTGAACAGTGAACGTGGACTAAAGCTATTATAATTCCAAAAAAGTTCAAGAGCTCTCCGATGCACCAAAACGTTAGACTAGGAAGAGCCAAGGAGTAGCTTCGCACAAACAGTTACCGAATTTGTTTTTTTTTCGGCGAGAGCCCATTCCAAATAGATCAGTTTGTGAACAAACTAAATGGATGGGGTTGCTTGCCAAAGAGGTCACCTTCGGTTGACCACCACAACTCAAGCGCCTTCGATGGTAAAGGTGTGGGCATCCGTAACGGCCATATTTATCACAAGTGGGTTCAAGCTTCATCGCACGCAGCACGCGTCAGCCACACGCTCACAAAAAATCGCTTCTGTAACATATACTCCCAAACATATTTTGCTTCAAGCATATACATTTTTGGCTATTGCCCAAACATTTATATGTTTGATCTCTTCCAATATATAATATGTTTGAAAGCATATTGGTCTAAACAATATATGTTTGGGTAGTCAATTTCCAAACATTTTGCATCCAAATTCAATAATGTTGTCTTCCAAAAAACAATATGTTATTATGTGAACATATAATATGTTTGGAAGCATTTTGCACCCAAAAATATTATATGCTTAAAAAAATTCTCCCAAACAATATTGTGCTCAAAATTTTATTTATTTATATATTTACAATCATAATGAATTATGAAAATAAACAGGTAATATAGGTGCTAACAACATAGGTTTTCGACCTGAATGCTCAAAATTTTGTTTCTGCCTAATTGTATATTCCCCCACATCTTTCTCACTTCCACGAGATTTTTTAGTTCTTAGCACCTTTTTCTGTAATACAAACATTGTAGAAGAAATTATTCAATTTTATGATTTTTTTTTATTTTAATTTTACCTTTTGCCGGACGGGGATTCGAACAGCGGACCACACAGTTTGTAAGGATCAAAGAAGTAGCTGATCAATTGCCCAAGGAAAAATAAAATGTTAATTTTGTAATAACAAGCAACAACCACCAACTTAATTCAATATCGCTCCCTGTTAAATAGCGCTCCAAGCTACTAAACACATATATGTTTATAGGCTATTTCTAAATTAATATATGTTTGCATCCAAGCATATTATATTTACAAACATTTTATGTCCCAAACATAATATGTTCTAACATATTAACATATATGTCCCAAACATGTTATGCTAGTTTATGAACAGTATATGCTTGCACTCAAAAATATTGTGTTTAAAAATTTGTGTTCCAAACATATAATGTTTATAGCCAAACATATGAAAAACAGTCTTTTTCATCCGTGCAAGTATGGCATAAAAAGGAGATCCTTCGCTTCATTTCTACCGTCCAATGGCCACAAAAATCTTCGGATATCCATCCGTTAAAGTTCTCCGCCTGGGACATTTTGGAGAGCACTAAAAAATACAAAAATGCCGATCATCTCAAGATGGTGCTTCGCCCGGAAAGGGGCCAAAATAGCGCAGAACAACTTTTGTGCAGCGTGTAATAGCTGCTTAGTCTGATTTTAAAACTTGAATTTTTCTTTTGAAAAATAACATTTACAAAGAAATGAAACAAGTATAGCTCTTGACTATATTGCACTACATATCAGTCACCATGTAGAGCAATATTTTGATTCGATATTTCTTCAGATCCATATAAATTCACAATTTGTATTCAGTTTGGGGTGATCACGTTTGCTCCAAGGCTATGATACATACCCAATGTATATCATCTGTTGAAGAGCATTAGAACTAAGTTGTAACGTTTCAAGCAAGTAAGGTCATAGAATCATGGCCACTGCAATATTGAATACCACAACTGTGTCGGTGTGTCATTACAAATTTCAACAAATGCTCTTTATGTTCTATTGCATCCTGGAAGCCCTTTAGACAATTATCTCAAGTTTGATGATGCCACGATAGCGTTTAGATCTTGAGCATGGAAACCACCGTCATCAACGCAGTACCGATAGCAATTAAATTTTAATTGTTTTCAATTTTTCACAAAGTTTTACATGGAAAACCACTTGGAACACCAGTTACATTGCTTGCCTTCTTTTTCTTGCTCACTGTGTTTCTTCCATCCTTCCATCCATCCATCCATCATCTATTCATTTTCCATCTTTTACTTGCCACACTTATGTACTTGATTTAATTGTCATATTGTGTTTTCTTCCTGAGGTCTTTTTTCCTCTTTGGTTTCTTTGTTCAGAGATTTTTTTTTAGTTTTCATTTCTGTTTTGAAATTTAAAAAAAAAGTCAAAGAGCAATCTTACTAAACAGAGGGACGGACAGACGGACTTACAGAATGGACACATAAGGAGATAATGTGAAAGAGTGGTAAGTGTAATTCATTTAAGTAATGACCATATCCAGCCATACACTATCGAATGCAACATAGTTTTGCGGTTGGGATTTTTCTTTTAATGAAAATTTCTTGTTTACCAGTTTACCACAGAATCTTTGTAACCAAAGGACAGATAATTGTCTTGTTGAATTGATTCTAATCGATTAAAGCTTTAGTATCTATGAGAAGATTGGTTGTTACAATGCGAAGCAATATGTTTAAGAAAACAAGTATATACAGCAGTAAGTTCGGCCGGGCCGAATCTTAAATACCCACCACCATGAACCAAATATTAGGGTTTCCTTTGAAATTTCAGGAGGGCTTGAGGGCACTTCCGGAAGATAAATTTAAAGATTTCACCTATGAGGACTACATCAGATTCTGGATTTATAAGAACCATTTTTGTTTGAGTTTTAGAGGAATTATTAACATCTCTTGTAAGTGTGCAAGAAAATTATAAAATAACGTCTTGATTTGAAATCTTAAATCTGTAGATTTTCACCCGAGAAGTAAAATTTGGAAATTTTACATTGAGTTTCAAGCTATTTTCATGATCAGTTGGCCTTCTACACCCTCAAGAAGTGAAGTCGGTCTATATGGGGCATTACCAAATGGACCGATAAAAACTTAATCCGATACACGTTTTTGTGAGCCTAAAATACCAGAATATTTACAATTTCAGGCAAATCAGATAAAAACTACGGTTTCTAGAAACCCAAGGAGTTAAATCGGGAAATCGTTCTTATGGGGCCTATACTAAAATATGGACCGATACTCACCGTTTTCGGCACACCTCTTTATGGCGCGAAAGTACCTCTAGATTTCCAATTTCAGGCAAATTGGATAAAAACTTCAGATTCTAGAAGCCCAAGAAGTAAAATCGGGAAATCGGTCTATTGGGGGCTATACCAAAATATGGACCGATGGTTAGGTTAGGTTATGTGGCAGCCCGATGTATCAGGCTCACTTAGACTATTCAGTCCATTGTGATACCACAGTGGTGAACTTCTCTCTTATCACTGAGTGCTGCCCGATTCCATGTTAAGCTCAATGACAAGGGACCTCCTTTTTTAGCCGAGTCCGAACGGCGTTCCATATTCCAGTGAAACCACTTAGAGAAGCTTTGAAACCCTCAGAAATGTCACCAGCATTACTGAGGTGGGATAATCCACCGCTGAAAAACTTTTTGGTGTTCGGTCGTAGCAGGAATCGAACCCACGACCTTGTGTATGCAAGGCGGGCATGCAAACCATTGCACCACGGTGGCTCCCAAAATATGGACCGATACTCACCATTTTCGGCACACCTATTTATGGTCCTAAAATACATCTAGATTTCCAATTTCAGGCAAATTGGATAAAAACTACGGTTTCTATAAGCCCAAGACCCCAAATCGGGAGGTCGGTTTATATGGGCACCATACCAAAACATGGACCGGTGCTCACCATTTTTGGCACACCTCTTTACGGTTATAAAGTACCTCTCGATTTCCAAATTCAGATAAATTGGATAAAAACTGCGGTTTCTATAAGCCCAAGAAGTAAAATCGGGAGATCGGTCTATATGGGGGCTATACCAAAACATGGACCGATACTCACCATTTTTGGCACACCTCTTTATGGTCCTGAAATACTTCTAGATTTCAAATTTCAGGCAAATTGGATAAAACTGCTGTTTCTATAAGCCCAAGAAGTAAAATCGGGAGATCGGTCTATATGGGGGCTATACTAAAATATGGATCGATACTCACAATTTTTGGCACACGTATTTGTGGTCCTACAATACCTCTAGATTTCCAATTTCAGGCAAATTGGATAAAAACTACGATTTCTATAAGCCCAAGACTCCAACTCGGGAGGTCGGTTTATATGGGGACTATATCAAAACCTGGACCGATATAGCCCATCTTCGAACTTGACCTGCCTGCAGACAAAAGACGAGTTTGTGCAAAATTTCAGCACGATTGCTTCATTATTGAAGAATGTAGCGTGATTACAACAGACAGACAGACAGACAGCCAGACAGACGGACAGACGGACATCGTTATACCGTCTTAGAATTTCTCCCTGATCAAGAATATATATACTTTATATAGTCGGAAATCGATATTTCGATGTGTTACAAACGGAATGACAAACTTATTATACTCCCGTCACCATTCTATGGTATGCCCGTCTTGCATACAAAGAGACATGAGTTCAATTCCAGTTTCAACCAGACACCAAAAATTTTCCAGCGGTGGATTATCCCCTCTCAGTAATGCTGGTGACATTTCTGAGTATTTCAAAGCTTCTCCAAGCGGTAGTTTTTTACTGTTTGGTTTTTTACTGTTTGGTGGTTGGTAGAATTCTTGATGTTTTGGTAAATTTTGCAAACTATTCCACTCCAAATAATACGTAATTTAAAAATTTTCTATAGACATAAAATTATGACAACATATTCTATACACATAAAATTTTGACATAATTTTCTATAGAAAAAAAAAACAAAATAACAATTTTCTATAGAAATAAAATCTTAACAAAATTTCCTATAGAAATAACATTTTGACAAAATTTTCTATAAAAATAAAATGTTGACAAAATTTTCTATAGAAATAAAATGTTGACAAAATTGTCTATAAAATTTTTTTTGATAAAATTTTCTAGAGTCATGCAATGGCGCATGGAGAAAGTCGTAACAAGAAGTACGAATCATGTACTTTATTTCTATAGAAATAAAATTCTATAGAAATAAAATTTTGTCAAAATTCGATAGAAATAAAATTTTCAACATTTTATTTCTATAGAATTTTTTCATAATTTTATTTGTATAGAAAATTTGGTCAAAATTGTATTTCTATAAAAAATTTTGTCACAATTTTATTTCAATAGAAAATTTTGTCAAAATTTTATTTCCATATAGAACATTTTGTCAAAGTTTTATTTCCATAAAAAATGTTGTCAAAATTTTATTTTCATAGACAATTTTGTCAAAATTTTATTTCTATAGAAAATGTTATCAACATTTTATTTTTATAGAAAATTTGATCAAAATAATATATACCCAGCAAAAAATTTTGGAAGTTCTTCCAAAGACACAGCTTTAAAAGCACTTCCAAAATAAGTACTCCTAAAGATGTTCTTTATTTTAACTACACAGGAAGTTCTTTTAATTCAATTATTTATAAATCGCTTTTTTCTTATTTTTAATGGGTAAATTTATTTTTTTATACCCTCCACCATAGGGGTATATTAACTTTGTCATTCCGTTTGTAACACATCGACATATTGCTCTAAGACCCCATAAAGTATATATATTCTGGGTCGTGGTGAAATTCTGAGTCGATTTAAGCATGTCCGTCCGATCGTCCGTCTGTTGAAATCACGCTAACTTCCGATCGAAACAAGCTATCGACTTGAAACTTGGTACAAGTAGTTGTTATTGATGTAGGTCGGATGGTATTGCAAATGGGTCATATCGGTTCACTTTTACGTATAGCCTCCATATAAACGGACCCCCAGATTTGGCTTGCGGAGTCTCTAAGAGAAGTATATTTCATCCGATCGGGCTGAAATTTGGTACATGGTGTTGGTATATGGTCTCTAACAACCATGCAAAAATTGGTCTACATCGGTCCATAATTATATACAGCCCCCATATAAACCGATCCCCAGATTTGGCTTGCGGAGCGTCAAAGAGAAGCAAATTTCATCCGATCCGGTTGAAATTTGGAACATGGGATTAGTATATGGTCTCTAATAACCATGCTAGAATTGGTCCATATCGGTCCATAATTATATATAGCCATATAAACCGTTCTCCAGATTTGACCTCCGCAGCCTCTTGGAGCAGCAAAATTCATTCGACCCGGTTCAAATTTGGAACGTGGTGTTAGTATATGGCCGCTAACAACCATACCAAAATTGGTCCATAGCGGTCTATAGTTAGGTTAGGTTAAAGTGGCAACCCGATTAAGTTTCAGACTCACTTAGATTCAGTACATTGTTATATGTAGCCGATCCCCAATCACACAAAAATTGTTCCATTATGGGTAATCATGGTTGCCACTCAAGCCAAAAATAATCTACCAAAATTTCATTTCTATAGACAATTTTGTCAAAATTTTATTTCTACAGTAAATTTTGTAAAAATTTTATTTCTATAGAAAATTTTGTAAAAATTTTGTTTCTATGAAAAATTTTGTCAAAGTGAATTATATACGTATTCAATCGGTCTTTTTTAATTTAATATATTCGATTCGATTGTGGATGGCAGGGTTTAGAAGAAGTTTCTGCGCAATCCATGGTGGAGGGTACATAAGCTTCGGCCTAGCCGAAAATTCGAAATCCATTCAAGAAATATTGCGAATTTTTCGAAATATTTTAATTCATACGTTTCACCCAAGCATTAGAATTCATTAACAATCATAAAAAAATTACAAAATTTTTTTATTTGGCAAAATATAACATTTTTTAATTCACATCCAAAACACTGAATTCGAATCACAGCGTAAGAACTGATGCAAATTCAGTGCAACGGCTGTTGAAATGGTGGACATCCGTTCTATGACAAGGCCATGTTAAATTCATCGCTTCTGCACCAATTTGGCACTACTTCCGGATCCAAAAAGAACATTTTCACTACTTTTTTGGTGACGCTTTTTTTGCTGGGTATATATAGAAATTTTTGTCAAAAGTTTATTTTAATAGACAATTTTGTCAAAAGTTTATTTATTTTATCTTTAATTTTTTTAATTTATTATTCGAGCTTAATGGACAATTTTAGATTAAGGAAATTTTTATTAATGAGATACAAATGCCTATACTGTACATGTTTCGGTTCGGGCGAATGAACCTTTCCACAGACTTCAGTATAGATCTGGCTGGGATAGATAACTCAATTTTGGTCCTTTTATGCTAACTCCTTATGAAGAAAACATTTGGGGATTATCCTCTTACAAATTGATTCATATTTACTCCCACTGTTTATTTATTTTATGAAGAATTCTACAAATCTACCAAACAGTAAAAATCTGCCATTTTTGGTAGAATTCTACCAAATGTGGCAACCGTCGATGAAAGTCCTTTTTAAGCCATTCTCTTTTAATGTCCGTGGGGTGCGGCCTAATTGTTTGTCTGCCCAGGACACCAATACTGCCTTTAGGATATTCAGAAGCGTACATTTTTTATTGACCTCTTTGACAAGTAAACTCGAAACTGCTCATGGCTTGGAATGGCTTCTCATTGGAGAAAACTAAATTCGGTAACTGGACACTTCGTGAAAGAGAAGCAACTTTTTTGTGCATTGGTGGGTGGATTTAGTCCAAGTTCAGTTTTCAATTTGTGTAGCATACGATGGTACGAATTTCGTACTACGAAAAACCAATGATTTATTCACATTTTAGTATTGGAGGGCCCTCAATACATATCATTGGTGAGTGGATTTAGTCCAAGTTCTGTTTTCCATTTATGTAGCATCCCAGCAAAAAAAGAGCTTCCAAAAAAGTAGTTTGGATCCCCAATCTGTGATCCGGAAGTAGTGCAAACTTGGATCATCTCCAATGAATTTTACATGGGCTTGTCATAGGACGGAAGTACTCCCTTTTTGGATCCTTTGCATTGCTTTAGAAGTTGTGCCCTGGAAGTTAATTTGAATGAAGAAATTTAAAACGCGAAAAAAATTTTTTTAAACCAATTTAATTTTTTTTCAACCATATTTTTTATTACACTATTATTTTCCTATTACCTAATTTTTTACAATTTGAAAAACTTTTTCGCTCCGACCAGGGGTTGAACCTGGGTTTGATGGCACCATAACAGAACGCCTTAGCACGCTCAGCCACAAACGCCATTGAACATAAAGCGTCGGAAGGTCAATTCAAATGTTTGTGATGTGTTCGTAATACGACACCAAAGAATAACATTCTAATTGCTTCTCGAGATGTTCTTTATTAGTATGAACGAAAAAATAAGAAACGCAGGTTCAAATCTCACCAGAGGCATTTTTTTACCAAATATTTTTCAAAAAAAAATATTTTTTTATGTTTTGCATCGTTTTTATTTTTATTTTCGGCATATATTTTTGTATAAATATATTTTTTTCTATTAAAAATCAAAAAAAAAAAAAAAAATTAAAAATCCTCGTAATTTGCAAACCCTTCTCAAAAGAACTTCCATGGAAGCGAAAAAGTCAAACGGCACAGGTTCAAATCCCAGCGGGGATGCAGTTTATTTTTTTTATTATTATTTTTTTACTTATTTTTTAATTTTCTATTTTTTTAATTTTCTATTTTTTTTGTGAAATTTAATTGTCAAAAAAAATAGCCTTATTGCGTACTTTCTAATACTTGTCCACAAGGACTGCATCGGAAGTAGAAAAAAATCATTGGGGGATCCCAAGATGCGCTTTAGAAGAAATGATTGTGGACTTGTCCAAAAGGACTGCATCGGGAGTGGAAGAAAATAATTGGGGGATCCCACGATGCGCTTTAGAAGAAATGTTTGTGGAACAACTTCCAATTTTTTTTGCTGGGATACAATGGTACGAATTTCGTACTACGAAAAACCAACGATTTATTCACATTTAAGTGTTGGAGGGCCCACAATACATATCAGCCACTTTAGCTTGGTAATAAGACATTTTTTTTAACTTGAAGCGTTACTATTGTGCTGTAAGTCGAAGAGAGGTTAGTTTCCTAGGCGAATGGAGTCATTGGTGAATTGCCTCTCGGAAACAAGACTTTGTGGCCTAATTGAAGTCATTCGCTTTTACCTTACCATTTACGAAGACTCCCGTTCTATTTGCTTTCCATGAGAATGTTTTTTGAAAGACCACCGTTTGTGCAACTTGTTAACGTTACCACGTATTCTACCACTGTATGACAACAGCCAGTCACTTAGCCCTGCCAACGAAACATCACCTGATCACTTTGCTATGAAAACATCTATGCCTATAGCAAAGACTCCATTGCATCCCAGCAAAAAAATTTGGAAATTCTTCTAAAGTCACAACTTTATAACCATTTCCAAAAATGTTCTCCCAAAGATGCTCTATTTTAACTACAAAGGAAGTTGTTTTAATTCAATTTTTTATAATTCGCTTTTTTAATATTTTTAATGGGTAATTTAAACTTTTTTATTTCAAATAGATTACAAACAGAGTAAGAATTAATGAAATGGTACAAATTATTCAAATTTTGTCGACAAAAATGTTAAATTAATTCTAGAAAAATTGCGAATGTTTGAAGTCAAACTTTTCAGACAAGCGTTAGAATACATAAAAAAATCATAACAAGTATAAACGGGCGTAAGTTCGGCCAGGCCGAATCTTATGTACCCTCCACCATGGATTGCGTAGAAACTTCTACGAAAAACTGTCATCCACATTCGAATTACTTGGGTTGGGGTATCTTAAATCGTTTTCTAAATTTGAGTTAGTCCATACGTGGTATATATTAGACAAAAAGGTATGTAAGTCTGCAAATAATTACGAATCGATATGGACTTTTGCACGGTTCGTAGGGAGCCAGAATTGAAATATGGGGGTCGCTTATATGGGGGCTATATACAAATATTGATATGGACCAATTTTTGTGTGATTGGGGATCGATTTATCTGAGGGCTATATATAACTATAGACCGATATGGACCTAGTTAGGCATGGTTGTTAACGGCTATATCCTAGCACAATTTTAACTGACTCCGATGAAATTTGCTCCTCCAAGAGGCTCCAAAACCAAATCTCGGGATCGGTTTATATGGGGGCTATATATGATTATGGACTGATATGGACCACTTTTGGCATGGTTGTTAAATATCATATACTACCACCACGTACAAAATTTCAACCAGATCGGATGAATTTTGCTTCTCCAAAAGGCACCGGAGGTCAAATCTGGGGATCGGTTTATATGGGTGCTATATGTAATTATGGACTGATATGAAACAATTCCTGCATGGTTGTTGGACACCATATACTAACATCACGTACCAAATTTCAACCGTATCGGATGAATTTTGCGCTTCCAAGGGGCTCCGGAGGTCAAATCTGGGGATCGGTTTATATGGGGGCTATATATAATTATGGATCGATTTCGACCAATTTTTGCATAGTTGTTAAAGACCATATACTATCACCATGTACCAAATTTCATCCGGATCGGATGAAATTTGCTTCTCTTAGAGGCTCCGAAAGTCAAATCGGGGGATCGGTTTATATGGGGGCTATATATAATTATGGACCGATGTGGACCAATTTTTGCATGGCCATTAGAGACCATATACTTACACCATGTACCAAATTTCAGGCGGATTTGACGAAACTTTCTTCTCTTAGAGGCTCCGCAAGCCAAATCTGGGGATCGGTTTATATGGGGGCTATATATAATTATGGACCGATGTGGACCAATTTTTGCACAGTTGTTAGAGACCATATACTAACACCATGTACCAAATTTCAGGCAGATTTGACGAAACTTTCTTCTCTTAGAGGCTCCGCAAGCCAAATCTGGGGATCGGTTTATATGGGGGCTATATATAATTATGGACCGATGTGTACCAATTTTTGCATAGTTGTTAAAGACCATATACTATCACCATGTACCAAATTTGATCCGGATCGGATGAAATTTGCTTCTCTTAGAGGCTCCGAAAGTCAAATCGGGGGATCGGTTTATATGGGGGCTATATATAATTATGGACCGATGTGGACCAATTTTTGCATGGCCATTAGAGACCATATACTTACACCATGTACCAAATTTCAGCCGGATCGGATGAAATTTGCTTCTCTTAGAGGGTCCGTAAGCCAAATCTGGGGATCGGTTTATATGGGGGCTATATATAATTATGGACCGATGTGGACCAATTTTTGCATAGTTGTTAGAAACCATATACTATCACAATGTACCAAATTTCATCCGGATCGGATGAAATTTGCTGCTCTTAGAGGCTCCGAAAGCCAAATCGGGGGATCGGTGGACCGATCAGGGTCTGCAAGCCAAATTTGGGGGTCCGTTTATATGGGGGCTATACGTAAAAGTGGACCGATATGGCCCATTTACTATACCAGCCGACCTACATCAATAACAACTACTTGTGCCAAGTTTCAAGTCGATAGCTTGTTTCGTTCGGAAGTTAGCGTGATTTCAACAGACGGACGGACGGACATGCTGAGATCGGCTAAGAATTTCACCACGACCCAGAATATATATACTTTATGTGGTCTTAGAGCAATATTTCGATGTGTTACAAACGGAATGACAAAGTTAATATACCCCCATCCTATGGTGGAGGGTATACAAATGTTTATAAATTATTTATTTAGCACACCTTTAGAAGTGATGCAAATTCACTGCAACGGCTGTTGAAATGGTGGACATCTTTCCTATGACAAGCCCATGTTAAATTCATCGCTTCTGCGTTAATTTTGCACCACTTCCGGATCCAAAAAAACAATTTACTGCTTTTTTGCTGGGATATAACGATATAGAGTAGGTGCAGCACCTTAAACAACTCAGTCGACAATAGTATGTGTGTGAGTACATGCGTATGTGTGTCTGAGAGTGTGGAATATGACAATATAACTCTTACTTATAGTCGGTGATGACAGTTTCAGTTCAATTCATTTAACACATCTCTTGAGGGTCAACAGTTTGCTTGTCATTCCTTCAATCATTCGGTCGTTGATACTGGTGTCAATCTACAGCAAGTCGTCAGTATACCAGTTCGTTCATTCGATAATGGCCATTGGAATCATGTAGTACTCGTGACGACGATAGATTCATTAAAAGTCAATTGTTGGAAAAACAGAAGACAGTATCCAGAGGAAAACCAGAACACGACAAAAAAAGTAGCCCCCCGTTAAAATCAACAACCGGTAGCTTATTGAGATGGTCTACACGCCGTTCCGATGGTTAGTGCATTTCCATTAAATGACAATCGCTGGAATTCCATATTCTGTAATATTCGAAAGTGAAAGAGAGCAAAAAAAAAAAACGTAAAGTAAATGCCAACGGTCATAATGGCTGTTTGCTATTGCTGGTCTGATCTTAATGGAACTTCACGGACCATTAAATATTACAACATTTGTTGACTATTTGTCCAACAGAATTATGCATCGGAAATAAAATCTGTTATTATTGTAATGGAGAAACAATTTAAAATAGTCCATTTGTTCATTCGATAGAAGTCTGAATGTGACTTTTGACATTAGAAGGCAAGAGAAGGTTATATTGAGATTTGTTTTTATGGCGATACTGCATTACCTTACGATGAATATTGATTTCAATTGTCAAATAGCATTACCTGGGGTGCTTCACTGCAGCATACAAGCAATGCATTGAAATTTCATATATATGAGGGTTGCCTTTTATATTTCTGGATTAGAGAACAAAAAAATATTAATTGTCGAAAATTGCTTTGTGGTTTTGCAATATATTCCTCATTTAGATCTATACACTTTTGCATGCATTTGAACCAATTGGCGAAGCACTTTTGCCATTCTGATTGTGGTATCTCCAAATCGTGCGGTCTGAAGACATCAACCGTTTCTTGAGGTGTCGAAAAACGCACCCAGAGAAGGAATATGATCACCTCAAACATGTTTTAAGGGCAAAATGTTATTTTTGGGTGGTGACCATGTAACATGGTCACCACCATGTTACATGGTCACCATAAACGGCTTTCGGTTTTCTTTGGCCATTAGAAGTCTTAAAATGTACATTAGACCCCAGCAAAAAATTTGGAAGTTCTTCCAAAGGCACAAGTTTAAAAGCACTTCCAAAAGATGTACTCCCAAAGATTTTCTTTATTTCGAATTGACTGAAATTAAAAATCTATAAGTATTTAATGTCCCCAAAGGGGTGTGGCGAATATGGTGTTCATTGGTCCATATCTTGTGTATAGCCCCCATGTAGACGGATCTCTCCATTTGACTTCTTGGTCACCGCAATGTGTATGCGATTTGTCTGAAATTGGAAGTCTGGAGGAACTTAGGTCCACAAATATCAGTGTGGAATTCAAGAAGAGTACCATTTGACCCGGGAGCCACCGTGGTGCAATGGTTAGCATGCCCGCCTTGCATACACAAGGTCGTGGGTTCGATTCCTGCTTCGACCGAATACCAAAAAGTTTTTCAGCGGTGGATTACCCCACCTCAGTAATGCTGGTGACATTTCTAAAGGTCGCATTACTTCTATAAGTGGTTTCACTGCAATTTGGAACGCCGTTGGGACTCGGCTATAAAAAGAAGGTCCCTTGACATTGAGCTTAACATGGATTCGGGCAGCACTCAGTGATAAGAGAGAAGTTCACCAATGTGGTATCACAATGGACTGAATAGTCTAAGTGAGCCTGATACATCGGGCTGCCACCTAACCTAACCATTTGACCCGATCGGCAAGGGAGAGTATCTGTCATTAAACCCACCTGAAATTTTATATTTAAAAAAAAAAAACCGTTTCTATGATGAGTTTTCAAAGGAAACTGTTATAACATATTTGATTCTTGGTGGTTGGTATTTAAGATAATTGTTTAAGTTGCGTTATGAGTAAATTGTTGAATTTATCACTAATTCCCCAGCAAAAAAATGGAGCACTATTTCAAGGAGAGAGGCACTACCAACTGCTTACAAAACAACCGAATCTGCGCTGATTTTTCTGGGCGTTGTCCCGATTTAGAGCAGCTTCTAGATAGCGCTGATATAAATGCTCATTTTAATAGAAATATTCCTAAGTGATATAAAATATTGAGTATAGCATTGATGGCGTAAAGGAAAGTAACACTACCTTTCATACATCTATACGCATGAATTGGTTGCAATAACGTAAATGAATGATCATAAACTAGTTTGATTACTCGTTTACGTTATTGCCACCGATTAATCCAGTGCGGATGCACTGCCTACTTTATTGTATTCCAAAGAGCGCAACGAAATTCTTACTGCTGAGGTATTTTTGCTGGGTCGAGTGTCTGCTTGTGTCCGCACTTTCATTCTATAAATAAAATGATAGTAAAGAGAGGGGAAATACAACGCTTTACCAACACCATCAAATGAGCTTTAAATAGAACTAACCATTTCCCGCAGCGTCTCTAGTGGAGAAAAGTGGAGAAACTCAACCAAAAACCCAGCTGTTAATGTCAATCCGTATAATATAAATAATGATGTAATATGAACAAGCTCCCACGATAATCGGTTGCGTTGAAGCCGGAGCGAAGTCGGAATGTGAACTTAAGGCTTATCACATCAGCTTGTCCAAGTTGCTATAAACAAGTGGAACTACTACATTACGTGATGTGTGGCGACACTTCAAACTTAAACTTGTTCACTATATCAGAGGATATTAAAACACTAGTACTGGTGAACTACTCTCATCAACGAGTTATAGTTTGCTCTTCGTTATCATATCTCCCATAAGTGATGATATGTTCGCTACAAGGTCTTAATAAAAATCTATATACGAATGAAAGGACACTGATATAAGATTATCAAATATTTTAAAAGCAATCAAAGTAGACTTTTCAATGTCCTGAACTACGTAAGGTCACGATAAGAGATTATTTCTGTGATTGATTCATTTCATTAAGTGATTGTAGATCAGCAAATATATCTTCTTGGCTTGGGGAGTAATAACGCATTTTCATCAAATAAAATGCAGGTCCTAGGTATGTGCGAATTGCGAGTCGCATATTCCTTATGTGTCGCATAATGAGTGTAACCATCTGTGAAGATGAAGTGGAAAAGGAAAATTTGCAATCAATTAATTTCCATGGAAACCATGAAAGAGTGGATGACGATGGTGGCCGCCACAATCATCAGTGCTGCGACAGGTCATGAGTAGTGCATGGACCAAGAAATGGAAGGACGGACGGACGGACGAATGCATGTCACCGTTGACTGCCAGTGACTGCTTAAATGAATGAGTGAATCAATGAAACAATGCAGGAATGCGTGTAAGCAGTAATGACCAAAATGATTTCATCGTTGCAGTAACCTCGAGTTAAATTGTTGCCATTCATTTTCGTAGCGAAAGAGTGGATGCGTGCAAATAAGCCCAAAATGTTTCACTGCCTTCTTCTCGTGGCAGTGTTAATCCTGTCATAGCAACAGCATATAAGAGAGTACATTGTGAGTGTGGAAGTTTGAATGAACATTGTATGACGGCAGGTCGTTAACTCCTGGAGGCCAATGTGTTTCATTGTCGCCACTTAACCATATGTTTTAAGAGTGTTAATGAATGGTTTGCTTTAAATAATTCACGTAAACCACACTTTATGCTAACATTGCGGCCGGGTGATGGCATTTCAGATGTTGACGAAGATTTATGTATTTTCAATTTCTCCTCTTTCAATGCAGGAAATTTTAAGATCAATTCTGTCGAAAAAAAGTATTTCACTTCAATATAGTGTAATTCAATTTAACAAAAGTCTGTTCAACAAAATTCAATGCTATTAAAATTATATCAAAGCAAACTTAGTCAATTCAATTTATTGCAATGGGGAGTTCACATTTTTCAAATGTTTGAGAATTTATTCTAAAAAAAATTTGCAGATTGACGCAATCCACGAATCGACCCAATTTATCTCTTTCTAATAAAAACGAAAATGCTGATCAGAAGTACCAATCAGGTACTTTATTTCTATAGAAATAAAATGTTCAAAAAGTTTTCTAAAGAACTAAAATTTTTACAAAATTTCTATAGAAATAAAATTTTGACAAAATTTTCTACAGTAATAAAATTTTGACAAAATTTCCTATAGAAATAAAATTTTTGTCAAAATTTTCTATAGAAATAAAATTTTGATAAAATTTTCTAAAGAACTAAAATTTTTACAAAAATTTCTATAGAAAAAAAATTTGACAAAATTTTCTATAGAAATAACATTTTGACAAAATTTCTTATAGAAATAAAATTTTGACAAAATTTTCTATAGAAACAAAATTTTCTTTAGAAATAAAATTTTGACAAAATTTTATATAGAAATAAAATTTTGACAAAATTTCCTAAAGAAATAAAATTTTGACAAAATATTCTATAGCAATAAAATTTTGGCACAATTTTCTATAGCAATAAAATTTTGACAAAAGTTTCCATAGAAATAAAATATTGAAAAAATATCCTATAGCAATAAAATGTTGACAAAATTTTTATAGCAATATAATGTTTACAAAATTTCCTGAAATAAAAGTTTAACAAAATTGTCTATAGAAATAAAATAGTGACAAAATTTTCTATAGAAATAAAATTTTGACAAAATTTTCTGGAAAAATAAAATGTTGACAAAGTTTCCTGCAGAAATAAAAGTTTAACAAAATTGAAATTAAAATTAAATTAAAAAAAAAATCTATAGAAATAAAATTTTGACAAAATTTTCTACAGAAATAAAATTTTGACAAAATATTCTATAGAAATGACATTTTGGCACAATTTTCTATAGCAATAAAATTTTGACAAAATTTTCTATAGAATTTTATTTCTATAGAAAATTTTGACAAAATTTCCTAAAGAAATAAAATTTTGACAAAATATTCTATAGAAATGACATTTTGGCACAATTTTCTATAGCAATAAAATTTTGACAAAAGTCTATAGAAATAAAATTTTGTTGAAATTTTCTATAGAAATAAAATGTTGTTGAAATATTCTATAGAAATAAAATTTTGACAAAATTTTCTATGGAAATAAAATTTTGACAAAATTTTCTATAGAAATAAAATTTTGACAAAATTTCCTGAAGAAATAAAAGTTTAACAAAATCGTCTATCGAAATACAATAGTGACAAAATTTTCTATAGAAATAAAATTTTGACAAAATTTTCTATAGAAATAAAATTTTGACAACATTTGCTATAGAAATAAAATTTTGACAAATTTTTCTTTAAAATAAAATTTTGACAAAATATTCTATAGCAATCAAATTTTGACATTATTTTTATAGCAATAAAATTTTGACAAAAATTTCTATAGAAATAAAATTTTAACAATATTTGCTAGAGAAATAAAATGTTGACAAAATTTCCTGAAGAAATAAAAGTTTAACAAAATTGTCTATAGAAATAAAATAGTGACAAAAATTTCTATAGGAATTAAATTTTGACAAGATTTTCTATAGAAATAATATTTTGACAAAATTTTCTATAGAAATAAAATTTTGACAAAATTTTCTACAGAAACAAAATTTTCTTTAGAAATAAAATTTAAAAAAAAATTTCTATATAAATTAAATTTTGACAAAATTTTCTATAGAAATAAAATTTTGAAAAATTTTCTATAGAATTTTATTTCTATAAAAAATTTTGACAAAATTTCCTAAAGAAATAAAATTTTGACAAAATATTCTATAGAAATGACATTTTGGCACAATTTTCTATAGCAATAAAATTTTGACAAAAGTCTATAGAAATAAAATTTTGTTGAAATTTTCTATAGAAATAAAATTTTGTTAAAATTTTCTATAGAAATAAAATTTTGTTGAAATTTTCTATAGAAATAAAATGTTGTTGAAATTTTCTATGGAAATAAAATTTTGACAAAATTTTCTATAGAAATAAAATTTTGACAAAATTTGCTAGAGAAATAAAATGTTGACAAAATTTCCTGAAGAAATAAAAGTTTAACAAAATTGTCTATAGAAATACAATAGTTACGAAATTTTCTATAGAAATAAAATTTTGACAACATTTTCTATAGAAATAAAATTTTGACAACATCTGCTAGAGAAATAAAATGTTGACAAAATTTTCTCTAAAAATAAAATTTTGACAAAATATTCTATAGCAATCACATTTTGACAACATTTTTATAGCAATAAAATTTTGATAAAATTTTCTATAGAAATAAAATTTTGACAAAATTTTCTATAGAAATAAAATTTTGACTAAATTTTCTATAGAAATAAAATTTTGACAAAATTTGCTAGAGAAATAAAATGTTGACAAAATTTCCTGAAGAAATAAAAGTTTAACAAAATTGTCTATAAAAATACAATAGTGACAAAATTTTCTATAGAAATAAAATTTTGACAAAATTTGCTAGAGAAATAAAATGTTGACAAAGTTTTCTGAAGAAATAAAAGTTTAACAAAATTGAAATTAAAATTAAATTAAAAAAAATTTCTATAGAAATAAAATTTTGACAAAATTTTCTATAGAAATTTAATTTTGACAAAATTTTCTATAGAAATAAAATTTTGACAAAATTTTCTATAGAATTTTATTTCTATAGAAAATTTTGACAAAATTTCCTAAAGAAATAAAATTTTGACAAAATATTCTATAGAAATGACATTTTGGCACAATTTTCTATAGCAATAAAATTTTGACAAAAGTCTATAGAAATAAAATTTTGTTGAAATTTTCTATAGAAATAAAATTTTGACAAAATTTCCTGAAGAAATAAAAGTTTAACAAAATTGTCTATAGAAATACAACAGTGACAAAACTTTCTACAGAAATAAAATGTTGTCAAAATTTTATTTTTATAGAACATTTTTTTTATAGAAATAAAATTTTGAAAAAATTTTCTTTAAAAATAAAATTTTGACAAAATATTCTTTAGCAATCAAATTTTGACATTATTTTTATAGCAATAAAATTTTGACAAAATTTTCTATAGAAATAAAATTTTGACAACATTTGCTAGAGAAATAAAATGTTGACAAAATTACCTGAAGAAATGGAAGTTTAACAAAATTGTCTATAGAAATAAAATAGTGAAAAAAATTTCTATAGAAATTACATTTTGACAAGATTTTCTATAGAAATAAACAAAATGACAAAATTTTCTATAGAAATAAAATTTTGACAAAATATTCTATAGAAATGACATTTTGGCACAATTTTCTATAGCAATAAAATTTTGACAAAAATCTATAGAAATAAAATTTTGTTGAAATTTTCTATAGAAATAAAATTTTGACAAAATTTCCTGAAGAAATAAAAGTTTAACAAAATTGTCTATAGAAATACAACAGTGACAAAATTTTCTTTAGAAATAAAATTTTGACAAAATTTCCTATAGAAATAATATGTTTACAAAATTTTCTAAAGAACTAAAATTTCGACAAAATACTCTACAGCAATAACATTTTGACAAAATCTTCTATAGAACTTTATTTCTATAGAAAATTTTGACAAAATTTCCTAAAGAAATAAAATTTAGACAAAATTTCCTGTAGAAATAAAATTTTGACAAAATATTCTATATCAATAAAATTTTGACAAAATTTTTTATAGAAATAAAATTTTAACAAAATTTGCTAGAGAAATAAAATGTTGACAAAATTTCCTGAAGATATAAAAGTTTAACATAATTTTCTATAGAAATAAAAATGTTGGAGAAAATTTTCTATAGAAATAAAATTGGGAGATTTCAATTTAAAAGACAATTCTATGCTTTTTTGCAGTGAATTGAGATAAAACGCATTCAAGAATAAATTATGTCTTTCACGATTTTATCTTAACGACCCTATTTGCGAGAAAAATAGCATAATTTCTACTTGAAATCGAGTTTGAATTTGGAAATTTTAATTTGTGATTACACGGTGACAAAAAAACAAGTAATTCAAATTTTGTTTCCTAGCATCAAATACGCAAAACGTACATTTAAAAGTGAATTGCGTTTTAAATGTATTCTTAGGGTCCTTCCTCGCCTCCCTGGCTTGGTACAGTATCAAAATAATTAAAGCAAACGTAAATCGTTGGAATTGGGTAAACTTTTTTTAAGTGTGGGGTACACGTCTTTTGATAAAAAAAATTATTTCTAATGAGTTAGGTTAGGTTAAGTTACGTGGCAGCCCGATGTATCATGCTTACTTAGACTATTCAGTCCATTGTGATACCACATTGGTGAACTTCTCTCTTATCACTGAGTGCTGCCCGATTCCATGTTAAGCTCAATGACAAGGGACCTTCTTTTTATAGCCGAGTCCGAACGGCGTTCCACATTGCACTGAAACCACTTAGAGAAGCTTTGAAACCCTCAGAAATGTCACCAGCATTACTGAGGTGGGATAATCCACCGCTGAAAAACTTTTTGTTGTGTATGCAAGGCGGGCATGCTAACCATTGCACCACGGTTGCTCCCTTCTAATGAGTTTAAAGTTCATTATATATTAACTCTTATATTCTATCTTGTTTTAGTCATATCTCCAATCTACCAATTTATCCATTTAACCACTTCACTCCTTTTAATTTCTTAATTTAAATATTGACCACATACATAATACAAAATTTAATTTCCATAACAATCGTTCTAATTGCTCACATTTCTATGATTATAGATTTGGATGGATTCACAAATAATTTTACTGATTGAACCAAATATTTGCTCAAAGTATTCACCAATAACCAAGTGTAATTGTGCCATTAATAAGGAATTCATTTTTGGGGTTGCTTCTATGGCAAAAGATTGAGTAAAAATGTATGATATTATGTTATTGGAAATTAATATTGAAGAATTCAGATTTATAATACATATGAAGAAATTAGTAAATATAGACTATCTTGTCAAATATTTGGTCCATATTTGGACATTATTTTTCACATATGAGAGTTTAATTTAATGTTGCCAGAAATTGAAAATCTATGTAGGTATTTTGGACCCACAAAGACCTATACTAATTATGGTTTATATCGGTCCATATTTTGGTATAGCCCCATTATAGACCGATCTTCCAGTTTGTGCAAAGTATGGTGTGAATAGGTCTATACCTTGGTATTGGCCCCATATACACCGATCTTCCTTTTCGACTTCTTTAAAACGCAATTTTTATCTGATTTCCCTGAAACTGAAAGTCTAGAAGTATTTTGTGTTTCATATGACCACCATATGTATACATCAGTTTTCCAATGTAACTTCTGGAGGGGATAGAAGGATTAGAGAGATTATTATCCATATCGTCTAAAATAAGAAGTAAAATTTCCCTATTTTACTTCTCGTGCTCATTCTAGTAATGGGGAAACTCTACAGAATTCCAAATCATTTGGGTTATGAACTTTCATCGGATCTTTGATCTGGCCCTTGTCCTTAAATTAATACGCTTTTGTCCCCAAAAATCCCCAATTTATATTAAAATTACTCACAAAAATCCCCCAAAACCGTTTAACCAGATTTTATGAATGTCAGTGATAATTCAAAAATTGAGAACATATAATACTACCATACTAAATATCCTGCGAGCTTGAATAAGATCAATATTTCGAAATATAACTTCAGGATACCGGTGATGATCGTCTTCCAAATGTTCGAAATGGGAATTCGGTCACCATTGTAGAAAAATGTCTTAACGGAGCTGAGTAAAATTTGTCTGTTTCTAGTCCAAATACTATATTTGCATCCGTTGGATGCCATGGAGTAAAGAGGGGCAAAGTTTCCTTTTTTATACCCTCCACCCTAGGATGGGGGGTATATTAACTTTGTCATTCCGTTTGTAACACATCGAAATATTGTCCCATAAAGTACACCCAGAGGAGGAATATGATCACCTCAAACATGTTTCAAGAGCAAAATGTTATTTTTGGATGGTGACGTCTCTAACAACCATGCAAAAATTGGTTCATATGGGTCCATAATTATATATAGCCCCCATATAAACCGATCCCCAGATTTGGCTTGCGGAGCCTCTTGGAGGAGCAAAATTCATTCGATCCGGTTCAAATTTGGAACGTGGTGTTAGTATATGGCCGCTAACAACCATACCAAAATTGGTCCATATCGGTCTATAGTTATATATAGCCGATATCCAATCACACAAAAATTGGTCCATAATAATCTACCAAATTTTTTTTTTGTAGAGAAACTTTTGTCAAAATTTTATTTCCATAGAAAATTGTGTTAAAATTTTATTTCTATAGAATATTTTGTTAAAATTTCATATCTATAGAAAATTTTGTCAAAACTTTATTTCTATAGAAAATTTTGTCAAAATTTTATTTCTATAGAAAATTTCAGGGACCGTAACGGTTATAAGTGCTATCAAAAAAGTTATTTTTTAATCGTTATTTTGTGACTAAAAAAATAAAAACTCGAATGAAACTGTTAAAAAGAGAGGGCCTTTTCGGAAACGCAGTGTTGCGCTGCATCTGCTGCGCAACATTGATTTTGTTGCGCAGCTGTTGCCGATCAGCTGTTGCAGCTACTTTTTTGTTCCATATTTTGTTTGCAATTTAGAACGCAATAACACCACAAATGTAAAAGCATATAATACATATTATTTGTGAATTAGATGACTCTTCAAATGGGTCAAATCTACGTTATTTACAGAAAAAAAGATATATAAAGTATAAAAAGCGAAATTTAATACTGCAACAAGTTTGCAAGACGATACGAAGAATTCCAAAAGTCCAGTCTCCTTGTTTCTCTTTTTTATTCTTTTATTCTTTTATATATAAATTTCCTATTTGTCTGCTCCTTCGTGAGCGTGAAATCAGGTTTATTTTCCTTAATTTTGTCGACCACTTTGCTCCATAACACAGATTTTTTTTCGGCCTGACGCAAAGTCGCCCTCCATATCCAAACGTGCTCTTACTATTAATTTAGTTGTCGTGGAATCAACTTCTACCCTAAAAAATTATGAAAATATAATAAAAATATTATAAACATATAATATAATAATAAAAAAAAAAACTAAATTGAAAATTTTAATACTTGCTCGTTCTCTGCATCAGCCATTTTTATACTGCGTGTTTTTTATTACGTTTGCGCAACATATGCTACATTGTTGCATTTTAGAACATATGACGCTTACAGTGTTGCCGGATGTTGCAATTATGAACGTGATGCGCAGCAGTTGCAGCGCAACACTGCGTTTCCGAAAAGGCCCAGAGTTTTATTTATCCGTCATAAATAAAACTCTTTTTATGAGTTTTATTTTTTCCTTCAGAAAATGATACTCTTTTTTGGAGTTTTATTTTTTTCTTCAGAAAATAAAACTCTTTATAGGATAATGTACGGAATTTGATTAAAATGGTAAAATTATTCGACGGGGATGATGAAAGCGAGTCTGATAACACTGTCTCAAGGGACCTTTTTCAAAAAATCTCCGTGTTCTCAGTACAATCAGTGAAGTGTGCTGCTCATTCACTGCAACTGGTTGTAAAGGATTACTTTGATACAATTGATAAAGATTTATTGAAGCGCGTTCGAGACTTAGCGAAAGGCTTACGGACTCCTACTTACAGGTTTGTTGTATATAGAATGCATATAATTGCCATTTTTAGACGATAAGTTAAAAATTATTTTAGGAACATGACTAGTCATCTTAATTTACCCCAAGTTTCCATTGATGTCCAGACACGATGGAATTCCACCTACTTGATGCTAAAAAGCTTAATGCGTTACAAATCCTTCTGCTTGAAAAATGTCGATGCCGCGCTTAATCTAAGTCAGTCAGAATGGGAAAGTGTGGAAGACTTATTGGCCCTCTTGGAGCCTGTATACGTCGCCACACAAATGCTTCAAGAAGAGCAATTATTTTATAGCGATTTCTTTAAAATATGGCAAAAACTGTACAGTGTGTTCCTGTAATCCAAGTAAGTGTGGAAAGAGCATTCTCTGCTCTTAAATTAGTTCTGAGCGACCTGCGTTCAAATCTTTCCGTTGAAAATTTGGAAAAAATTATGTTCGTTAAATTAAACATATAAATTAATACAAACTTTATGTGAGATAGACTCAATAAAACAAGAAACTGTAAAAAAAAGAAAAATAAATGAATATGAGTTTTATTTAAGACAGAAAAAATAAAACTCTTGAAAAGAGTTTTATTTTCCGAAGAAAAAAATAAAACTCCAAAAAAGAGTATTATTTTCTGAAGAAAAAAAAAAAAAATAAAACTCCAAAAAAGAGTATTATTTTCTGAAGGAAAAAATAAAACTCCTAAACAGAGTTTTATTTATTACCTTTTATTTTTACGTTGAAAAATAACCGTTAACTTTGGAGTTGGGAGCGTTTTTTTAATATCACCATAGATTCTGAAAGAGCTTTCCGAGATGAATCTTATGGTATATGACAGTATAGGTCTCCGTTGACTCTAACATGAAGAGTTTTTGAGTTTAAATTTTCTGGATAACAGTTATTTACGGTCCCTGGAAAATTTTATTAAAATTTTATTTCTATAGAAAATTTTGTAAAAATGTTATTTCTATAGAAAACTTTGTTAAACTGAATTATGTACGTATTTAATCGGTATTTTTATACTCTCCACCATAGGATGGAGGGTATATTAACTTTGTCATTCCGTTTGTAACACATCGAAATAGTGCTCTAAGACCCCATAAAGTATATATATTCTGGGTCGTGGTGAAATTCTGAGTCGATCTAAGCATGTCCGTCCGTCCGTCCGTCTGTTGAAATCACGCTAACTTCCGAACGAAACAAGCTATCGACTTGAAACTTGGCACAAGTAGTTGTTATTGATGTAGGTCGGACGGTATTGCTAATGGGCCATATCGGTCCACTTTTACGTATTGCCCCCATATAAACGGACCGCGCTAACTTCCGAACGAAACAAGCTATCGACTTGAAACTTGGCGCAAGTAGTTGTTATTGATATAGGTCCGACGGTATTGCTAATGGGCCATATCGGTCCACTTTTACGTATAGCCCCCATATAAACGGACCCCCAAATTTGGCTTGCGAGGCCTCTAAGAGAAGCAAATTTCATCCGATCCGGCTGAAATTTGGTACATGGTGTCACCATATGATCTCTAACAACCATGCAAAAATTCGTAAACATCGGTCCATAATTATATATAGCCCCCATATAAACCGACCCCCAGATTTGGCTTGCGGAGCCTCAAAGAGAAGCAAATTTCATCCGATCTTGCTAAAATTTGGTACATGGTATTGGTATATGGTCTCTAATAACCCTGCAAAAATTGGTCCACATCGGTCCATAATTATATATAGCCCCCATATAAACCGATCCCTAGATTTGGCTTGCGGAGCCTCTAAGAGAAACAAAATTTAATCCAATCCGTCTGAAATTTGGTACATGGTTTTGGTATATGGTCTCTAATAACCATGCAAAAATTGGTTCATACACAGAGAATACAGATTGGTTGTGATAATCGAATTTATTGCCAACCTCATTTTGGAAGTTGCAGCAACTATCTGTTTGCAGTTGTGTCACCTAACTAATTCGGTCGACACAATCGAATGATGGGAGATGCATCTAATACCACTTCTGGTGTTGGTTGTGTCAGCCGATGAAATAGGTTATGGTTATGGAATTGAAAAGTAGATACATATATTTTACTAAATTACAAATTATAGGTTAATTATTATTTAAATATTTTTTAGAGCATAATACAGAAGCACAAAAAATTATTATATGTTAGACGGCATACCCGGCCCAAGGGAAGTACATATGCCACAAGAGATTGACATTTGCGAACGAAAATCTTTGACTTTTCATCATTACCCATGACACAAACACCTACTCAATGAAAAATTTGATGAACAGTTCAACGAATGATATAGCCTTTAAAACGCCTTCAAAATAAAATCGGAATCAACTGACAATGTTAGCGCCCATAACCCACCGTAGTATGCTTTACGGTCCAAAAACTAAACTTGATTTCCTCAGGCCGCATTTAATCCCTGAAATTCGAAATTCTATTTTGTGTCCTTAAGCATAAACAGTTCAGCTACATACTATTGTTTTTTATTCGGTTACATTCCATTGCGAGCTTTAGAAGATAATACCTTGTATGCGGCCCATGGAGGTTTTACATTTTGACAGTATTTTCCACCATATGTACTCGTTTTGAATTGAAATCCATGTTCACATGTTATGGATTTAATAATACAAAATACAATGAATTTAACAATGATGACATTGACATTTGAAAAATTATTCAAATCGAATTCGGCTGTGGTTAGCAAATGTGAGTGATGATTACTAAATAACAGTTAAGAAATTTCTTTACGGTAGGTCGTATGTACCGATGTCAGGAAATATTTTTCATAGAAGAGACATTTGGTTGCCACAACTATTTATCTTGCAACACACAAGAAAACTTATTGGAATTTTCACTAAATGGTTGTAGGGGACAAAAAATATTCAACAAGACTGGAAAACTATTGAGACAACTGCTCTGAGTGTCGAATATTTATTACTGCAAACGTTTTCCAACCAATCTGTTTTCTGTGTGTATGGGTCCATATTTATATATAGCCCCCATATAAACCGATCCCCAGATTTGGCTTGCGGAGCCTCTTGGAGGAGCAAAATTCAATCGATCCGGTTCAAATTTGGAACGTGGTCTTAGTCTATAGTTATATATAGCCGATATCCAATCACACAAAAATTGGTCCATATCGGTTCATAATCACGGTAGCCACTCAAGCCAAAAATAATCTACCAAAATTTTATTTCTAGAAAAACTTTTGTCAACTTTTTCATAGAAAATTGTGTCAAAATTTTATTTCCATAGAAATGTTTGTTAAAATTTTATTTCTATAGAATATTTTGTTAAAAATTCTTATCTATAGAAAATTTTGTCAAAACTTTATTTCTATAGAAAATTTTGTCAAAATTATATTTCTATAGAAAATTTTATTAAAATTTTATTTCTATAGAAAATTTTGTCAAAATTTTATTTCTATCGAAATCTTTGTCAAACTGAATTATGTACGTATTTAATCGGTATTTTTTGATTTAATATATACCACGTATGGACTTACAATTTAGAAGACGGTGTTAGGAGGTTTTAAGATACATTGCCATCGGCAAGCGTTACCGCAACTCAAGTAATTCGATTGTATATTGCAGTGTTTAGAAGAAGTTTCTACGCAATCCATGGTGGAGGGTACATAAGCTTCGGCCTGACCGAACTTACGGCCGTATATACTTGTTTAATTTTTCATTTTTAATAGTGTACCATAAGAATAAAAAGAATTTCATAGTAATTAATCCTGATGTATTATACTAAACCGATTTCGAACAAAAAATCTTCCAAATAATCCCAAAATTTATAGAAATTCTCCACCAAATCCACAACTCCAAAATTTCGTCGCCAAGAAAAAATATCCTAAGTTTGGGGAAAATTCCTAATACCGGCAATACTGCTACGATGAGAAATTTATTAGATCAAAAATGGTTCTTATAAATCCAAAATCTGATTAACCGAACCGATTTTCCTGAGGAAGAATGATTCCCAAAAAAATTATTAAATGTTATTCATAGTGGAGGGTATTTAGTTTCGACCCGGCCAAATATACAGCCTTATATAATTTGTTTTACCTTTGATGGTTATTCAAAACTACAAAATAAATGGTTTGTTGTTAATGTAAAGTTAAGTTTGAAAAAAAGTTATTCAAAATGATATGTGGTCATCTTTCTATGCTTCCAGAACCACATAAGTTTATTCAATAAACTTGCTGATTTATTCAAATATCATGCTTCCGTCTCACAATTATCATTTCTATAGTATAATGGCTATAATCAATAATTATGAATAAATAAATATTTCAAACCACATCATTTATATCATTTAGACAATTTTATTAATTAAGATATTTAAACTATTTGTAGCCACATACATACAAGCTAAATTCAAAATGTCCTTATACTGATTACACACATTCCAAAATGTGCCATTAGTGTAAGGACACCATTATAAAGTAAACATTATCTCAAATTAACATAGAAGACAAATCAATGCTACTTTCTATTGTCCTCATGGACTTTTCGTATTTATCCACACGAGTACCATTCATTCCACAATCGAAGTTAATGAAGTTTATGATAATTTTAATCAATGTCCTTCTTCAATCCTTTATCCATATATATACCACCTCTTCCATGGAATTCTTTGTACAAACATTTATTCTGTGAAAAGTAAATTTAGTTCTCCTCATTGCTCACCATTGATTGAAATCAATTGAAGCCAACATAATTTTCTAATTCTAATTAAGTAACTGGAAATTAAATGAAGACCAACTACCCCACTGTGAATATTCGATAATGATGTAAACCAATTTGAATAGTATTGTAAAATAGACAACATTTGGTTTTATTGTTGATAATGATGAGGGGCAAAGGATATCATTGGTAAATTTTCATTTCAATAGTAAATTTTGTCAAATTTCCATAGTAAATTTTGTCAATATTCATTTTTATAGGAAATTTTGTAAAAATTTCATTTCTATAGGAAATTTTGTTAAAATTTCATTTCTACAGGAAATTTTGTAAAAATTTTATTTCTATACGAAATATTGTCAAAATTTCATTTCTATGGGAAATTTTGTCAAAATTTTATATCTATAGAAAATTTTGTCAAAATTTTATATCTATAGAAAATTTTGCCAAAATTTTGTTTCTATAGAAAATTTTGTCAAAATTTTATATCTATAGAACATTTTGTCAAAATTTTATATCTATAGAAAATTTTGTCAAAATTTTATATCTATAGAAAATTTTGTCAAAATTTTATATCTATAGAAAATTTTGTCAAAATTTTATATCTATAGAACATTTTGTCAAAATTTTATATCTATAGAAAATTTCGTCAAAATTTTATTTCTATAGAAAATTTTGTCAAAATTGTATTTCTATAGAAAATGTTGTCAAAATTTTATTTCTATAGAAAATGTTGTCAAAATTTTATATCTATAGAAAATTTTGTCAAAATTTTATATCTATAGAAAATTTTGTCAAAATTTTATATCTATAGAAAATTTTGTCAAAATTTTATATCTATAGAAAATTTTGTCAAAATTTTATATCTATAGAAAAATTTGTCAAAATTTTATCACAATGGACTGAATAGTCTAAGTGAGCCTGAATCTTAATCGGGCTGCCACTTTAACCTATATCAATATCTATAGAAAATTTTGTCAAAATTTTGTATCTATAGAAAATGTTGTCAAAATTTTATATCTATAGAAAATTTTGTCAAAATTTTATATCTATAGAAAATTTTGTCAAAACTTCATTTCTATAGAAAATTTTGCCAAGTATTTTTTTCTATAGAAAATGTTGGCAAAATTTATAGAAAAATTTTTCAAAATTGGATATCTATAGAAAATTTTGTCAAAATTTTATTTCTATATACACTTCGTCAACATTTTATTTCTACAGAAACTTTTATAATTTTTTTCTTTTTCTTATTTCTATAGTAACTTTTATAAAAATTTTACTTCTATAGAAAATTTTGTCAAAATTGTATTTCTATAGAATATTTGTCAAAATTAGGCTAAGACTTCATTGATTTTTAGAATTTCTAGTCTGTAAGGAATGTATTCCATAGACTAAATAAATAAATTTTATTTCTATAGAAAATTTTGTCAGAATTTTATTTCTATAGAAAATTTTGTCAAAATTTTATTTCTTTAGACAATTTTGTCAAAATTTTATTTCTATAGAATATTTTGTTAAAATTTTATTATTATAGAAAATTTTGTCAAAATTTTATTTCTATAGAAAATTTTGTCAAAATTTTATTTATATAAAAATTTTGCGAAAATTTTATTTCTATAGCAAATTTTGTCAAAATTTTATTTCTATAGAAAATTTTGTCACAATTTCATTTCTGTAGGAAATCTTTTTTATTTGTATATTTTTTTTCAAATTTTTTTTCTGTAGAAAATTTTTTCAAAATTTTATATCTATAGAAAATTGTGTCAAAATTTTATTTCTATAGAAATTTTTGTCAACATTTTATTTCTATAGAAACTTTTATAATTTTTATTTCTTTTTTTATTGTTATAGTAACTTTTATAAAAATGTTTACTTCTATAGAAAATTTTGTCAAAATTGTATTTCTATAGAATATTTGTCAAAATTAGACTAAGACTTCATTTATTTTTAGAATTTCTAGTCTGTGAGGAATGTATTCCATAGACTAAATAAATAAATTTTATTTCTATAGACAATTTTGTCAAAATTTTATTTCTATAAAAAATTTTGTTAAAATGTTATTATTAAGAAAATTTTGTCAAAATTTTATTCCTATAGAAAATTTTGTCAAAATTTTATTATAAAAATTTTGCGAAAATTTTATTTCTATATCAAATTTTGTCAAAATTTTATTTCTATAGAAAATTTGGTCAAAATTTCATTTCTGTAGGATTTTTTTTTTATTTGTATATTTTTTTTTTCAAATTTTTTTTTCTGTAGAAAATTTTGTCAAAATTTTATATCTATAGAAAAATTTTTCCAAATTTTATATCTAAAGGGTGATAAGGTCAAAATTTGGTCAAGGGAAAGCGCGTGTTAATCGGCGAAATCGTTTATTTAAAAAATCAAATTAAATTTCTTTTTCAAGTTCAATTAGTATAAAATTCAGGAAAAATATTCAGTTAGGCTTTCGCTTTTCCAAATCCGAATTGCCGGGCCTCACGCTTGACACCTGCCATCAGATTTTGTACAGCCACCTTGTCCACCTTCTTCGCCGCAGAAAGCCAGTTTGCCTTGAACTGCTGCTCGTCCTTAGCAGTTTTTTTGGTCTTCTTTAGGTTCCGCTTGACAATAGCCCAGTATTTCTCAATTGGGCGGAGCTCTGGCGTTCTGGGAGCGTTCTTGTCCTTGGGAACCACCTGCACGTTGTTGGCCACTCCATGGCCTTTTTACCGTAATGGCAAGATGCCAAATCCGGCCAAAACAGTATGGAACAACCGTGTTTCTTCAGGAAAGGCAGCAGACGTTTATTCAAACACTCTTTCACGTACATTTTTTGGTTGACATTCCCGGAAGCTATGAAAATGCTGCTTTTTAAGCCACAGATACAGATGGCTTGCCAAACCAGATATTTCTTTGCGAACTTTTACAGTTTTATGTGCTTGAAAATATCTGCTACCTTTCCCCTTCCTTTTGCCGTATAAAACTACTGTCCCGGAAGCTGCTTGTAGTCGGCTTTGACGTAGGTTTCGTCGTCCATTACCACTCAGTCAAACTTCGTCAGCATAGTCGGGGATCGCGCTTTGGCCGTCGTATTTTGTTTATCATCGCGATTTGGAGTCACTACCTTCTTCTAAGTCGATAGTCCGGCTCGTTTTTTGACTCGATGCACTTTAATTACATTTGTAACGGTTGATTTGGCAACTTTTAGCGATTTTGCCAGCTTTGCGTGCGAGTAGCTCGGATTTTCGATGCGCGAGCAAAATTTTGATACGCTGCTCTTCTTACTTGGACGGCATTTTGACAACTGAAGAGTGAATTCCAAAATCAAAATAGGAGCAACATTCTACACACACACACCTTCAAAATGAGGGGTGTTCAGTGTTCAAGTTTATATTGACCAAATTTTGACCGTATCACCCTTTATAGAAAATGTTGTAAAAATTTTATTTCTATAGAAATTTTTGTCAACATTTTGTTTCTATAGAAACTTTTATAATTTATTTTTCTTATTTCTATAGTAACTTTTATACAATTTTTACTTCTTTAGAAAATGTTGTCAAAATTGTATTTCTATATAATATTTGTCAAAATTAGACTAAGACTTCATTTATTTTTAGAATTTCTAGTCTGTAAGGAATGTATTCCATAGACTAAATAAATAAATTTTATTTCTATAGAAAATTTTGTCAAAATTTTATTTTGATTTTGTCAAAATTTTATTTCTAAATTTTACTTCCAAAGAAAATTGTGTCAAAATTGTATTTCTATAGAATATTTGTCAAAGTTATACTAAGACTTCATTTATTTTTAGAATTTCTTTCTTATTTTATTTCTATAGAAATTTTTGTCAAAATTTTATTTCCATAGAAAATTTTGTCAAAATTTTATTTCTATAGAAAATTTTGTCAAAATTTTATTTATATAAAAATTTTGCGAAAATTTTATTTATATAAAAACTTTGCGAAAATTTTATTTATATAGGAAATTTGGTCAAAATTTTATTTCTATAGAAAATTTGTCAAAATTAGACTAGGTTAGGTTAGGTGGCAGCCCGATGTATCAGGCTCACTTAGACTATTCAGTCCATTGTGATATAACATTGGTGAACTTCTCTCTTATCACTGAGTGCTACCCGATTCCATGTTAAGCTCAATGACAAGGGACCTCCTTTTTATAGCCGAGACCCAACGGCGTTCCACAATTCAGTGAAACCACTTAGAGAAGCTTTGAAACCCTCAGAAATGTCACCAGCATTACTGAGGTAGGATAATCCACCGCTGAAAAACTTTTTGGTGTTCGGTCGAAGTAGGAATCAAACCCACGACCTTGTGTATGCAAGGCGGGCATGCTAACCATTGCACCACGGTGGCTAAAATTAGACTAAGACTTCATTTATTTTTAGACTTAATTTATTTCTATTTAAATATTATTATTATTTCTATAGAAAATTTTGTCAAAATTTGTTTGGATTTCAGTTTAAACCCTGCGTTGACTAAGCGACAAGTGTAGTTTAACCAACACTCAAAAAAAAGTTTACTTGGATCCAAAGATTTTGACCTTCCCTTTAGGATTTTGGTATTGATTCCGAGCCAAAGATGCGGCTTCTTTAAAATAAAGAAATCTTTTAGCGACCTATCTGGTTTTAAATCTAGGACCAATAAAATTAAAATTAGGGTACAGATCTCGTTTATCAAATTTTTCATCTCTTTTCGCGGATTACTAATAAAGGTACTAACGTACAAACAAATGCCAGTTTAAAAATCAAAATTATAACGGATACTTCAAAGTAAAAAATATTTTCTTAATTCCAAAAAAAATTTAAACCATAGACTCTAAATCCTCAAAATAAGTCTTAGCCTATATTTGAAGCGTTTTTATCTTAAATCTAAAGTTGTAATATTTCAGTTAATTTAAGGACAATTTCTTTAAATCAAAAATGTGTTTCTTTACTTTAAGGAAAATTAGCCTTAGTTCAAAGACATGCGACTTTAACGAAGGGACCCAAATTTACAAAATTTGTGTCCTAAATTTAATGAAAAAAATTTTGAAGCAAAGATTACAAACTTTATATACTAAACATACTAAAATTTAGGTTGTGTAATCTTTAATATCATGTAAATATTTTTTTTCAGTGAAGAGAGGAAAAGTATGTTCGTCAATTTATTGTGCTTTTGTAGTTATTCAACGCATGGTTTTAAGCTGAAATTAACACAAAATAAAAATTTTGTAAAAATTTTGTTTTCTTACAAATGTTTCTCCAAATTTTATTTCTATAGAAAATTTTCTCCAAATTTTATTTCCATAGAACAGTTTGTCAAATTTTTATTTCCATAGAAAATTTTCTCCAAATTTTATATCCATAGAAAATGTTGTAAATCGGTTTCTCTATAGTAAGTTTTACAAAAATTCAATTTCTTTAGATATTTTTGTATTTGGTGGTTTTATAAAAATATTTAAAATAATGTGCACTCGTATGCGTTAATTCCCTTACGCCTTAGCATGTTGGGCAAAATGGATTGAACCTTGTCCTTAATATGGTTTCATTGGAAAACTTATTTTCCGAATTTAATGCTAATGAGAAGTTTTCTATTGTACCCTAATGACAATAAGTATATTTTCGACTTGGTTACAAATTCGAATCCTTACAAAGTTTTAAGCTTAGTTAACCTTTGATGGTTGCCTTTGTTCTTGGAAGTATTTCAAAGTAAAGGGTGATTCTTTTGAGGTTAGGATTTTCATGCATTAGTATTTGACAGATCACGTGGGATTTCAGACATGGTGTCAAAGAGAAAGATGCTCAGTATGCTTTGACATTTCATCATGAATAGACTTACGATCTGCCACAACGTCGAATTTTCAGTGAATGGGCCCTAGAAAAGTTGGCAGAAAATCCGCTTTTTTATCGACAAATTTTGTTCAGCGATGAGGCTCATTTCTGGTTGAATGGCTACGTAAATAAGCAAAATTGCCGCATTTGGAGTGAAGAGCAACCAGAAGCCGTTCAAGAACTGCCCATGCATCCCGAAAAATGCACTGTTTGGTGTGGTTTGTACGCTGGTGGAATCATTGGACCGTATTTTTTCAAAGATGCTGTTGGACGCAACGTTACGGTGAATGGCGATCGCTATCGTTCGATGCTAACAAACTTTTTGTTGCCAAAAATGGAAGAACTGAACTTGGTTGACATGTGGTTTCAACAAGATGGCGCTACATGCCACACAGCTCGCGATTCTATGGCCATTTTGAGGGAAAACTTCGGAGAACAATTCATCTCAAGAAATGGACCGGTAAGTTGGCCACCAAGATCATGCGATTTGACGCCTTTAGACTATTTTTTGTGGGGCTACGTCAAGTCTAAAGTCTACAGAAATAAGCCAGCAACTATTCCAGCTTTGGAAGACAACATTTCCGAAGAAATTCGGGCTATTCCGGCCGAAATGCTCGAAAAAGTTGCCCAAAATTGGACTTTCCGAATGGACCACCTAAGACGCAGCCGCGGTCAACATTTAAATGAAATTATCTTCAAAAAGTAAATGTCATGGACCAATCTAACGTTTCAAATAAAGAACCGATGAGATTTTGCAAATTTTATGCGTTTTTTTTAATCAAGCTCTTAACAAATCACCCTTTATTTGATTTTACAATTCCCTTTCTATTGGCACTAGATATGTCCGATATATGCTTTGGTATGTGTGTACCTATGTTGTCCAGATCTTTGTTAGTCCATATGATACCATCTACCAAACTAGTTAAAATCTTAATTTGTCCTTTGGCCTTTTTGGAATAAAATTGAGTGTGTATGTGTGTTCTAATGAAGCAAACAAAAATCTTTCAATTATTACAGCAGTGACAATTACTCGCACCTGATTTAGATCATTGCTATCATTGGAGAGCACATAACAAATTGAAATTATGGTCGGAACTTCTGGGAGTATTGTTAATGTGGGAAAAGTGTTGATATCAAAGGACAAAAATGCAACTGTAGACCACACGTATATACCATGAAAATTCGAAAGGAAATGCCTCACAAAAAAAATATTCACCTAATATGAACGATTGTGCAAGTAAAATTTTAGGACAATCAATTTACACAATATTAGGAAAACACAAGTAAGGAAAGTCTAAAGTCGGGCGGGGCCGACTATATTATACCCTGCACCACTTGGTAGATCTAAATTTTCGATACCATATCACATCCGTCAAATGTGTTGGGTGCTATATATAAAGGTTTGTCCCAAATACATACATTTAAATATCAGTCGATGTGGACAGAATTTGATAGATTTTTACAAAATCTATAGACTCAAAATTTAAGTTGGCTAATGCACTAGGGTGGAACACAATTTTAGTAAAAAATATGAGAGACATTTAAATCTGAAGCAATTTTAAGGAAACTTCGCAAAAGTTTATTTATGATTTATCGCTCGATATATATGTATTAGAAGTTTAGGAAAATTAGTCATTTTTACAACTTTTCGACTAAGCAGTGGCGATTTAACAAGGAAAATGTTGGTATTTTGACCATTTTTGTCGAAATCAGAAAAACATATATATGGGAGCTATATCTAAATCTGAACCGATTTCAATCAAATTTGGCACACATGACTATATTACTAATTGTACTCCTAGTGCAAAATTTCAACCAAATTGGGCCAAAACTCTGGCTTTGGGGCCATATAAGTCCATATCGGGCGAAAAATATATATGGAAGCTATATCTAAATTTGAACCGATTTCAATCAAATTTGGCACACATGACAATTGTAGTCCTTGTGCAAAATTTCAAGCTAATCGGGATAAAACTCTGGTTTCTGGGTCCATATAGGTGCATATCGGGCGAAAGATATATATGGGACCTATATCTAAATCTGAATCGATTTCAACCAAATTTGGCACGCATAGCTACAATGCTAAATCTACTCCCTGTGCATAATTTCAACCAAATTGGGCCAAAACTCTTGCTTGTAGGACCATATTAGTCCATATCGGGCGAAAGATATATATGGGAGCTATATCCAAATCTGAACCGATTTCAATCAAATTTTGCACACTTGACTATACGACTAAGTGTTATGTTTGTCCAAAATTTCAAGTAAATCGGTATAAAACTCTGGCTGCTGGGTCCATATTAGTGCATATCGGGCGAAAGATATATATGGGAGCTATATCTAAATCTGAACCGATTTCTTCCAAAATCAATAGGGTTCTATTCTGACCCAAATTGGGAACATGTGCCAAATTTGAATGCGATTGTACTTAAATTGCGACCTAGACTTTGATCACAAAAATGTGTTCACAGACAGACGGACGGACAGACGGACATGGTTATATCGACTCAGGGACCCTCCCTGAGCATTATTGCCAAAGACACCCTGTGTCTATCTCGTCTCCTTCTGGGTGTTGCAAACATATGCACTAACTTATAATACCCTGTTCCACAGTGTGGCGCAGGGTATAACAAGTATATACGGCCGTAAGTTCGGTCAGGCCGAAACTTATGTACCCTCCACCATGGATTGCACAGAAAGTTCTACTGAAGACTGTCATCCACAATCGAATTACTTGGGTTGCGGCATCACTTGCCGATGGCAAGGTATCTTAAAACTTCCTAGAAATAAAGAAATAATAAAATAAAATTTTTTCAAAATTTTTTATAGAAATAAAATTTTGACAAAATTTTCTATAGAAATAACATTTTGACCAAACTTTGAATAGAATTAAAATCTCTATAGAATTAAAATTTTGCCAAAATTTTCTATAGGAATAAAATTTGAAAAATTTTCTATAGGAATAAAATTTTGACAAAAATTTTCCATAGAAATAAAATTTTGACAAAATTTTCTATAGAAATAAAATTTTGGTAGATTATTTTTGGCTCGAGTGGCAACCATGATTATGAACCGATGTGGACCAATTTTTGTGTGATTGGGGATCGGCTATATATAACGTTCCAAATTTCCACCGGATGGGATGAATTTTGCTCCTCCAAGAGGCTGCGGAGGACAAATCTGGGGATCGGTGTATATGGGGGCTATATATAATTATGGACCGATATGGACCAATTTTTGCATGGTTGTTAGAGACCATATACTAATACCACGTACCAAATTTCAATCGGATCGGATGAATTTTGCTCCTCTAAGAGGCTCCGGAGATCATATCTGGGGATCGGTTTATATGGGGGCTATATATAATTATGGACCGATATAGACCAATTTTTGCACGGTTGTTAGAAACCATATACTAATACCATGTACCAAATTTCAGCCGGATCGGATGAATTTTGCTCCTCTAAGAGGTTCCGGAGATCAAATCTGGGGATCGGTTTATATGGGGGCTATTATGGACCGATATAGACCAATTTTTGCATGGTTGTTAGAAACCATATACTAATACCATGTACCAAATTTCAGCCGGATCGGATGAAATTTGCTGCTCTTAGAGGATCCGCAAACCAAATCTGGGGATCGGTCTATATGGGGGCTATATATAGTTATGGACCGATATGGACCAATTTTTTCATGGTTGTTAGATACCATATACTAACACCACATACAAAATTTATACCGGATCGGATGAAATTTGCTGCTCTTAGAGGATCCGCAAACCAAATCTGGGGATCGGTTTATATGGGGGCTATATATAATTATGGACCGATATGGACCGATTTTTGCATGGTTGTTAGAGACCATATACTAACACCACGTACCAAACCGGATCGGATGAATTTTGCTCCTCTAAGAGGCTCCGGAGTTCAAATCTGGGGATCGATTTATATGGGGGCTATATATAATTATGGACCGATATGGACCAGTTCTTTCGTGTTTATTAGAGACCACTTACTAACACCACGTTCCAAATTTCAACCGCATGGGATGAATTTTGCTCCTCCAAGAGGCTCCGGAGGACAAATCTGGTGATCGGTTTATATGGGGGCTATATATAATTATGGACCGATATGGACCAATTTGTGCATGGTTATTAGAGACCATATACTAAGACCATGTACCAAATTTCAGCCGGATCCGATGAAATTTGCTGCTCTTAGAGGATCCGCAAACCAAATCGGGGGATCGGTTTATATGGGGGCTATATATAATTATGGACCTATGTGGACCAATTTTTGCATGGTCATTAGAGTCCATATACTAACACCATGTACCAAATTTCAGCCGGATCGGATGAAATTTGCTGCTCTTAGAGGATCCGCAAACCAAATCTGGGGGTCCGTTTATGGACCGATGTGGACCAATTTTTGCATGGTTGTTAGAGACCATATACTAACACCATGTACCAAATTTCGGCGGGATCGGTTGAAATTTGCTTCTCTTAGAGCAATCGCAAGCAAAATTTGGGTGTCCGTTTATATGGGGGCTATACATAAAAGTGGACCGATATGGGCCAACTTTTACTACTTGTGTCAAGTTTCAAGTCGATAGCTTGTTTCGTTCGGAAGTTAGCGTGATTTCAACAGACGGACGGACATGCTCAGATCGACTCAGAATTTCACCACGACCTGGAATATGTATACTTTATGTGGTCTTAGAGCAATATTTCGATGTGTTACAAACGGAATGACAAAGTTCATATACCCCCATCCTATGGTGGAGGGTATAAAAATTAAACAAAATATACAAAATTCTCAAAACAACACTCAAAAAAAGTGAACTCTCTATTTCACTAAAGCTAATTTAACTTTATTTTAGTTCATGGAATTATTATGTTTGGAGAAAGCAAAGATGATAAATATTTTACTTTATTTTAGTTCATGGAATTATTATGTTTGGAGAAAGTTTTCGTTAATAATAATAATTTTTTGCGTACGTCAGTTAAATGAACTGAAAAACGGGAAAAATTATGCACAAATTAAGCATAAAAATGTACTAAATTCGTACTTCTCACAGTTCATTATTTCTTTAAATTTGTAAATTTTTCTACAAATGCGTCTATCATGGTTAGGTTAGGTTAGGTTATGTTGCAGCCCGATGTATCAGGCTCACTTAGACTATTCAGTCCATTGTGATACCACAGTGGTGAACTTCTCTTATCACTGAGTGCTGCCCGATTCCATGTTAAGCTCAATGACAAGGGACCTCCTTTTTATAGCCGAGTCCGAACGGCGTTCTACATTCCAGTGAAACCACTTAGAGAAGCTTTGAAACCCTCAGAAATGTCACAAGCATTACTGAGGTGGGATAATCCACCGCTGAAAAACTTTTTTGTGTTCGGTCGTAGCAGGAATCGAACCCACGACCTTGTGTATGCAAGGCGGTCATGCTAACCATTGCACCACGGTGGTTCCCTGCGTCCATCATGAACTTCGTATGTCATTGAAGACATTCTTGCAATTTTTAATTCCAATTTTTTCCTTCAAACTACAAAATTTTCTTTAACAAGTGAAAAAAATTAATTATGTCTAAAAAATTTTCTTAAATTTGTTGAAAAATATTTACTTATTTTTGTCATATTGGCGTGATACCAGCGTTTGTTATACTGTTCAGTTAAAAATTTCTAAACATATTCAAAATTTTCTAAAATTAATCCAAAGTTTTTTTCTTGGTGGGTTCACTGTTTTTTCAGTGAAGTCTTAGACTATATATGAAGCCTTTCTATTTAAAATTTAAAGATTCCATATTTCAGTTATTTAATGACGATTTCATTAAATCAACATAAGGATGGAAAATTCGCAAATTTGTCTCCTAAATTTAATATCAAAAAATTGAAGCAAAGATGATTAATATTATTTTAATTAAAATGTCATTATTTTAAAGAAATTTGTCCTATATATTGTGTAAATTGCGCATCCTAAAATTTAGGTTGCGTATTCTTTAATACCACGAAAATATTTTGCCAGTGTAACTCCCTAAAAAATGTCTTTATTTTAAAACAAGCCACATCTTTGGAATCAATTGAAATTTGCTTCTCTTAGAGCAATCGCAAGCAAAATTTGGGTGTCCGTTTATATGGGGGCTATACATAAAAGTGGACCGATATGGGCCAACTTTTACTACTTGTGTCAAGTTTCAAGTCGATAGCTTGTTTCGTTCGGAAGTTAGCGTGATTTCAACAGACGGACGGACATGCTCAGATCGACTCAGAATTTCACCACGACCTGGAATATGTATACTTTATGTGGTCTTAGAGCAATATTTCGATGTGTTACAAACGGAATGACAAAGTTCATATACCCCCATCCTATGGTGGAGGGTATAAAAATTAAACAAAATATACAAAATTCTCAAAACAACACTCAAAAAAAGTGAACTCTCTATTTCACTAAAGCTAATTTAACTTTATTTTAGTTCATGGAATTATTATGTTTGGAGAAAGCAAAGATGATAAATATTTTACTTTATTTTAGTTCATGGAATTATTATGTTTGGAGAAAGTTTTCGTTAATAATAATAATTTTTTGCGTACGTCAGTTAAATGAACTGAAAAACGGGAAAAATTATGCACAAATTAAGCATAAAAATGTACTAAATTCGTACTTCTCACAGTTCATTATTTCTTTAAATTTGTAAATTTTTCTACAAATGCGTCTATCATGGTTAGGTTAGGTTAGGTTATGTTGCAGCCCGATGTATCAGGCTCACTTAGACTATTCAGTCCATTGTGATACCACAGTGGTGAACTTCTCTTATCACTGAGTGCTGCCCGATTCCATGTTAAGCTCAATGACAAGGGACCTCCTTTTTATAGCCGAGTCCGAACGGCGTTCTACATTCCAGTGAAACCACTTAGAGAAGCTTTGAAACCCTCAGAAATGTCACAAGCATTACTGAGGTGGGATAATCCACCGCTGAAAAACTTTTTTGTGTTCGGTCGTAGCAGGAATCGAACCCACGACCTTGTGTATGCAAGGCGGTCATGCTAACCATTGCACCACGGTGGTTCCCTGCGTCCATCATGAACTTCGTATGTCATTGAAGACATTCTTGCAATTTTTAATTCCAATTTTTTCCTTCAAACTACAAAATTTTCTTTAACAAGTGAAAAAAATTAATTATGTCTAAAAAATTTTCTTAAATTTGTTGAAAAATATTTACTTATTTTTGTCATATTGGCGTGATACCAGCGTTTGTTATACTGTTCAGTTAAAAATTTCTAAACATATTCAAAATTTTCTAAAATTAATCCAAAGTTTTTTTCTTGGTGGGTTCACTGTTTTTTCAGTGAAGTCTTAGACTATATATGAAGCCTTTCTATTTAAAATTTAAAGATTCCATATTTCAGTTATTTAATGACGATTTCATTAAATCAACATAAGGATGGAAAATTCGCAAATTTGTCTCCTAAATTTAATATCAAAAAATTGAAGCAAAGATGATTAATATTATTTTAATTAAAATGTCATTATTTTAAAGAAATTTGTCCTATATATTGTGTAAATTGCGCATCCTAAAATTTAGGTTGCGTATTCTTTAATACCACGAAAATATTTTGCCAGTGTAACTCCCTAAAAAATGTCTTTATTTTAAAACAAGCCACATCTTTGGAATCAATACCAAAATCCTTAAGGGATGGTCAAAATTTTTAGATCCAGGCAAACGTTTTTTTTTTGAGCGTAGAATCATATTGTAGCTTTTTTACTGGTTACATATCTTATAATTTTTGCTCCTAATTAACCATTGATTTGTCTCTTATATATTCTGTATAATGGAAAAAATCTCTTTTTGACTTACAAAGCTTTATGGCATTCAGTCTATTCTTTGTCCTATCCCTTTACTGATAGCAACATGCTGCCATGGAAATCTAATTCAAATCCCTCATTATTCCAGAGATTCAAAAATAAACGTTTGGTATGAAAAGAAGAAAAAAACAAAAACAGCTCAAAGACCCCTTCCAAAAACGTGCAGAGAACGTGAGGCTGAAAAAATCACGGTATCTTATTACAAAGAACATGTTTGGAAAACACAACAACTTGATTTAATTATTTTAGATTTTAAGCAGATTGTCACAAAAACCCCAACGTGCGTTTATTTTCAACTCTGTGCGATAAATTGCCCCTTTGTGAGAAATATAAAAAAAGACTAACACTCTCTCACACACACACACACACACAAGGGTACACATAAAATCTCAGTGAGAGTCACATACTCATGCGAATGTTGCCATACTTTAAGGATTAAGGATATGCAAATGCAGTTAAAACTCCCGGTTTGCTTGTTTTTGTTTTTATTGTTGTTGTTGGTGTTGGTTGATGCCATGCTACACAGATTCTCGCATAAACACAATTGTGCACAATAAACAGCGCGAAACATGAATAAACTCCACTTGATGAAGTACTGCACAGTAGTCTCTACCACATATCTACTGTGGGATTTGTTGGCCTAAAATATCAATAGCTATGCAACTTTAAATATCGCATGGCAAATTTACACAACATTAAGGACAAATAATTATAAAAAATTTTTTAATTACAAGGAAGTTTATAATTATTGTTTATTTTTTTTCATTTTCTTTCCGTTAAAAAAATATTATTTCAAATAAGACAAATTTTTTTTAATGTAATAAATAAATGTCTGAAAATAAATGTCTGATTTAACAAAATAATTACTTTTCATATGATATCGTTATAAGACATTTACATCCAAACGCATGATTTTATATTATTGTTGTGCGACATTTTTTAGACAAAGCTGATTAAGAACTTAATTAATTGAGTCACTGGAAAGTAAACTCCACATTTAAATCCCTTACTATTCACAAAGAAAAAATATTGTCTTAATATAAAATATATTCAACATGCACTTTATGCAATATTAAGGACACATTTATTATCAATAAAGAAAATTTAATTACAAGATCATAATATTTAATTTAAAATTGTTTTATAATTTCTTTTTATAACGTAAATCACATAGTGCACTCAAAAAAAAAAAAATACTTCGATACAAAGATTTTGATCTTCCTTTAAGGTATTTTGGTATTGATTCCGCGCCAAAGATACGGGTTCTTTAAAATAAGGAAATTTATTTTGCGACCTATCTGGCTATAAATCTACGTTCTATAAAATTAAAATTAGGATACATATCTCATATATCGAATTTTCATTCTATTTTACCGGTGTATTAATAAAGCTATTCACGTACAATCAAATGTCAGTTTAAAAATCCAAATTACGACGGATTCTTCGAAGTAAAAAGTATTTTCTTAATTCCAAAAAAAACTTTAAACCAAAGATGATAAATTCTCAAAATAAGTCTTAGCCTATATTTGAAGCGTTTTTATACCTTTCACCATAGGATGGGGGGTATATTAACTTTGTCATTCCGTTTGTAACACATCGAAATATTGCTCTAAGACCCCATAAAGTATATATACTCCGGGTCGTGGTGAAATTCTCAGTCGATCTAAGCATGTCCATCCGTCCGTCTCTTGAAATCACGCTAACTTCCGAACGAAACATGCTACCGACTTGAACCTTGGCACAAGTAGTTGTTATGTAGGTCGGATGGTATTGCAAATGGGCCATATTGGACCACTTTTATGTATAGCCCCATATAAACGGACCTCCAAATTTGGATTGCGATTGCTCTAAGAGAAGCAAATTTCATCCGATCCCGCTGAAATTTGGTACATGGTGTTAGTAAATGGTCTCTAAGAACTATGCAAAAATAGGTCCACATCGATCCATAATTACATATAGCCATATAAACCGATCCCCCCATTTGGCTTGCGGAGCCTCTAAGAGAAGCAAATTTCATCCGATATGGTTGAAATTTGGTACATGGTGTATGTATATGGTCTCTAAAAACCATGCAAAAATTGGTCCATATCGGTCCATAACTATATATAGCCCCCATATAAACCGATCCCCAGATTTGAACTCCGGAGCCTCTTAGAGGAGCAAAATTCATCCGATCCGGTTGAAATTTGGTACATGGTGTTAGTAAATGGTCTCTAACAACTATGCAAAAATAGGTCCACATCGATCCATAATTACATATAGCCCCCATATAAACCGATCCCCAGATTTTACTTGCGGAGCCTCTATGAGAAGCAAATTTCATTCGATCCGGCTGAAATTTGGTACATGTTGTTGGTATATGGTCTCTAGCAACTATGCAAAAATTTGTCGACATAGGTCAATAATTATATATAGCCCCGATATAAACCGATCTCCCGATTTGGCTTGCGGAGCCTCTAAGAGAAACAAATTTTATCTGACCCGGCTAAAATTTGGTACATGGTGTTAGTATATGGTCTCTAATGACCATGCAAAATTTGGTCCACTTCGGTCCATATTTATATATAACCCCCATATAAACCGATCACCAGATTTGACCTCCGGAGCTTCTTGGAAGACCAAAATTCTTCTGTTTCAGTTGAAATTTGGTACGTGGCGTTAATATATGGCCTCAAACACCAATGCAAAAATTGGTCGATAATTATATATTGCCCCCATATAAACCGATCCTCAGATTTGACCTTCGGTGCCTTTTGGAGAAGCAAAATTCATCCGATCTGGTTGAAATTTAGTACGTAATCCAAATCGATTCAGATTTAGATATATGTTAGCTCCCACATATATGTGTCGCACGATTTTGAAACTCGTGCCATACATATGATCGTAAAATCGTAACCGTATTTTTGACCATAGAGGCCTCATTTATTAACAGATCTTACTCAAACTTAGCACACATTTATCATCAATCAAACCTGGAAAATATTATCCAAATTGGTTCAGATTTACACCCAGAGAAGGAATGTGATCACCTCAAACATGTTTTAAGAGCAAAATGTTATTTTTGGGTGATGACCATGTAACATGGTTTTCGCAACCATGTTATATTCTCGGAAATCATGTATCTGATTTCGGCAAGCAGGTTATATTTGACGAGAAAATAACATTTTAGTGACAAACATGTTACATGGTCACCATACAAAAATAACATTTTGCTCTTGAAACATGTTTGAGGTGATCATATTCCTTCTCTGAGTGTAGATAAAGCTCCCATATATATACATCGCTCGATTTTGCCAAATTTGGTCATTTGGTTTAGGGTATGATATAGTCGGCCCCGCCCGACTTTATACTTTACTCGTTTTAAATGAACAGAAAATCGAATATCTATACTCGCGGTAGATCAGTTATGCATAAAAATATCAAACCATAAAATCGGAACGACTATGAGATTTATCGTATAACCAATCTTCAAATCAAATTTTCATTTTATTCAAATTTTTTGTCCATGATTTTAACTAAATTATTAAACAATCGTACACTGAAAAAAGATATTTACGTGATATTAAAGATTACGCAACCTAAATTTTAGGATGCGAAATTAACAAAATATTAAGGGCAAATTTCTTTAAAATAATGAAATTTTAATTAAAATAAAGTTTATAATCTTTGCTTCAAACATTTTTTGCATTAAATTTAGGACACAATTTTTGTAAATTTGCGTCCTTCCGTTAAAATCGTATGTCTTTGAAGTAAGGCTAATTTTCCTTAAAGTAAAGAAACATATTTTTGAGTTAAAGAATTTGTCCTTAAATTTACTGAAATATTGAAACTTTAGATTTAAGATAAAAATTCTTCAAATATAGGCTGAGACTTATTTTGAGGATTTAGCGTCTTTGGTTTAAAGTTTTTTTTGGAATTAATAAAACATTTTTTATTTCGAAGCATGCGTTCTAATTTGGATTTTTAAACTGATATTTGTTTGTACGTGAGTACCTTTATTAATAAACCGCGAAAAGAGAATGAAAATTTGATAAATCAAATCTGTATCCTAATTTTAATTTTATTGGTTCTAGATTTAAAAAGAGATAGGTCGCTAAAAAATTTCTTTATTGTAAAGAAGCCGCATCTTTGGCTCGGAATCAATACCAAAATACTTAAGGGAAGGTCAAAATCTTTGGATTCAAATAAACTTTTTTTTGAGTGTAGTATTGAAATAGTTTGGGTGAAAGATTAGGTTTTTCGGCAGGAAATGGGAACATTTTGACTTGCTTTAAAGAATGTATATCAATGGATAGTGGACGGCGGCGATGTATAAGTCAGAGCAACGCAGGATTGCCATTTTGGTCCGATCGGACCAAAATTGGTCCAAAAAATTATTAATTTTTAAATTTGGTCCGACGGTCGGTCCAAATGGAATTGATTTTGGTCCATTTTCGTCAAAACTATGCAAAAATTTTGTATAAGAAGAAAATTATGTACAAATTTTATATGGAAATACAATTTTGCCATAACTTTCTTTAGAAATGAAATTTTGACAAAATTTTCTATAGAAATAAATTTTGGACAAAATTTTCTAATGAACTAAAATTTTAACAAAGTTTTCCACAGAAATAAAATTTTGTCAAAATTTTCTATAGAAATTAAACTTTGACGGCATTTTCTATAGAAATAAAACTTTGACGACATATTCTATAGAAGTAAAATATTGACAACATTTTCTATGGAAACAAAATTTTGACAAAATTGTCTATAGAAATAAAATTTTAACAAAGTTTTCCACAGAAATAAAATTTTGTCAAAATTTTCTATAGAAATAAAACTTTGACGACATATTCTATAGAAGTAAAATATTGACAACATTTTCTATGGAAACAAAATTTTGACAAAATTGTCTATAGAAATAAAATTTTGACAAAATTTTCTATGGAAATAAAATTTGTCAAAATTTTCTATAGAAATAAAATTTTAACAAAGTTTTCCACAGAAATAAAATTTTGTCAAAAATTTCTATAGAAATAAAACGTTGACAACATATTTATAGAAATAAAACTTTGACGAGAAGTAAAATTTTGAGAAGTAAAATTCTGACAACATTTTCTATGGAAATAAAATTGTGTCAAAATTTTCTATAGAATTAAAACTTTGACGACATATTCTATAGAAGTAAAATTTTGACAAAATATTCTATAGAAATAAAATTTTGACAAAATTTTCTATGGAAATAAAATTTTGACAAAATTTTCCATAGAAATAAAATTTTAACAAAGTTTTCCACAGACATAAAATTTTGTCAAAATTTTCTATAGAAATAAAACGTTGACGACATTTTCTATAGAAATAAAACTTTGACGAGAAGTAAAATTTTGAGAAGTAAAATTCTGACAACATTTTCTATGGAAATAAAATTTTGACAAAATTTTAATAAAATTTTCTATGGAAATAAAATTTTGACCAAATTTTCTATAGAAATAAAATTTTGACAAAATTTTCTATAGAAATAAAATTTTCTATAGAAATAAAATTTTGACAAAATTTTCTATAGAAATAAAACTTTGACGACGTTAATTTTAGAAGTAAAATTTTAACATTTTGTATGGAAATAAAATTTTGACAAAATTTTTTATAGAAATGAAAGGTTGACAAAATTTTTTATAGAAATAAAATTTTGACAAAATTTTCTATAGAAATAAAATTTTAACAAAATTTGAATGATAGAAATAAAAATTTGGAATGGAAATAAAAATTTGACTAAAGTTTCTATCGAAGTAACATTATGGATTAAGTTTAACTTTTGAATGATATTAATTTAATTTGGAAAAATGGTCCGCTGGTACGAATTTTGTTCCAATTTTGGAAAAATGTTGGGCCAAATTAAAAATTCATTGTGGCAACGCTGGAGCAACGCTTTCCCAGCAGCGACAAAAATGGGTAGCGCTTCTTGGTGGCTTCGCTATCTGATTCTTTGTCCTGGAGTAGAAAAGAAGTTGTACCACTAATTGTAGAATCATATTCATGTTGACAACTTTATTCCATTTTGACAAAATTTTCTATAGAAATAAAATTTTGACAAAATTTTCTATAGAAATAAAACTTTGACGACGTTAATTTTAGAAGTAAAATTTTAACATTTTGTATGGAAATAACATTTTGACAAAATTTTTTATAGAAATGAAGTGTTGACAAAATTTTTTATAGAAATAAAATTTTGACAAAATTTTCTATAGAAATAAAATTTTAACAAAATTAGAATAATAGAAATAAAAATTTGGAATGGAAATAAAAATTTGACTAAAGTTTCTATCGAAGTAACATTATGGGTTAAGTTTAACTTTTGAATGATATTAATTTAATTTGGAAAAATGGTCCGCTGGTACGAATTTTGTTCCAATTTTGGAAAAATGTTGGGCCAAATTAAAAATTCATTGTGGCAACGCTGGAGCAACGCTTTCCCAGCAGCGACAAAAATGGGTAGCGCTTCTTGGTGGCTTCGCTATCTGATTCTTTGTCCTGGAGTAGAAAAGAAGTTGTACCACTAATTGTAGAATCATAATCATGTTGACAACTTTATTCCATTTTGACAAAATTTTCTATAGAAATAAAATTTTGACAAAATTTTCTATAGAAATAAAATTTTGACAAAATTTTCTATAGAAATAAAATTTTGACAAAATTTTCTATAGAAATAAAACTTTGACGACGTTAATTTTAGAAGTAAAATTTTAACATTTTGTATGGAAATAACATTTTGACAAAATTTTTTATAGAAATAAAATTTTGACAAAATTTTCTATAGAAATAAAATTTTAACAAAATTAGAATGATAGAAATAAAAATTTGGAATGGAAATAAAAATTTGACTAAAGTTTCTATCGAAGTAACATTATGGGTTAAGTTTAACTTTTGAATGATATTAATTTAATTTGGAAAAATGGTCCGCTGGTACGAATTTTGTTCCAATTTTGGAAAAATGTTGGGCCAAATTAAAAATTCATTGTAGCAACGCTGGAGCAACGCTTTCCCAGCAGCGACAAAAATGGGTAGCGCTTATTGGTGGCTTCGCTATCTGATTCTTTGTCCTGGAGTAGAAAAGAAGTTGTACCACTAATTGTAGAATCATAATCATGTTGACAAATTTATTCCATTTTGTTTGTATGATATAAAAATTATTATTAATTTCCCGCGTTGTCGACAAGGCAGTATTGCTTTTCTACTGAGAAAATCCACTGAGTGACTTTACGACGGCGTCATTAAAATAAAGGAATTTTTTGACGAAACTATCTACCTTTTAATCCAGGCAGTATTTTTGCGATATCTTTACAAAGCTATTCACGTAAAAATAGGAGGGCTTTCTTTTCTATTTTGGGACTGGGTAACATTAATGTTGCAATCTGCCAACTGGCAGCTCTATCGTAAAGCTTGACATTTTCGATGTTATACGTACTCAGAACAACACATTAGCTATTTGTGTTGTTTGAAGCAATATGAAAGAATCATCTCGCCAAAAAAATGGATTTAAATCGTGAACAGTTTCGTGCAGTTTTTTAGAACTTAAGACGTGGATTAACTGAACAATAGTGCATCGATAAACTTAATTAAATTTTTGGCGAGCGAGCTCCGCCAAGGACCAGTGCTTATGCTGCTGAATTCAACCAGAAACCATTGATGCTGTGACCCATCGGAAGTTTTGGAGACAACCGTAGGCATTAGTGGAACTAGCATACATTCAATATTTAGCCGTCAACAAAATTAAATTCCTCAAAAAATTGGAAAAAATTTTAGGAATTTTCTTCCTTTATTGTAATTTATTATAATTGTATTTATGTTACTTAAATTTTCATATGAGGCTAACCATTCAATCAGCTATTGTTAGGCGATTTTAATTTGTTGTTAAATCAACAAATTATATTACCAACCTAAACTTCATTTGTTGATATACTATATTTTCCTCGTTTTTAATTTAAGTGCAGCTTGTAACAAAGCCAATGTCATTCAACAAAGTTCATGTCATTCAAATATTATGGCTTCACAAAAAAATTCCATTTCATATATCCTTTGATCACTGTGCACCAAAGTCTGGTGAATTCTGTATGCACATGGGCATATGTGTTCTGATTTAGGAGTTTTATATGGTTTATAATTTATTAACTTAATCAATTTTTTCATTCTACGTTGAAATAAAACAAGAATGAAATTTAGAAGCATTTCGTAACTGAACACTGAGCGCGCTATTTTTTTTATTCAGAAATAATGCTCACCAAACAAATTGCAAGCGGAATAATATGATTAGGTTCTTTGTTGGCACTGCGAAAATGGAATGCCACTCTTATTCGTTCAAAGCTCTGACAATTATGTACAAAAGGAACTCCTATTAAAGCTCTTAAATCTCTCTAGCATTCAGGCACTAACGCCCTGCCATTAACAGAATCATAGCAGAGCTTATATGGTGGTAATCGAGTGTTAGATAGAGAGGGAGAGAGTACTAAGAACCATAGAAAATATTATAAATCATACGTGCCTGCGAGAATATGCGATGGCGAGTGGGTGGGTGTATGTGAGAGACTTAGCTGCCTACATGTTTTCTGTGGGTGTTTGAACAAAATGTAAGTAAATCTGTCAATTAGGGTTTTTTGCATTTACAACAATATTCTCCACACTTTCACAAGCAAGAGTCGGTGAACGAGAAGTTTGCCTTAACATATATTTAGTACCGTAATGAAGTTAAAGAAAAAAAATATTGAATGAGTTGCTTATAAATACGAGGAAGTATGAAGGTTCCTCATTGAAGTATAATACTTACTAAGAGATGTCATAAATGTCTAAAAAATTAGAGAAGTAATCAAAGATGGAATGCAACAATTTTTGTAATATCAACCTTAGGGTGTGGGCGGTCTATAACTATCCTAATCCACAGTAAACAGCAAAAGTGCTGTATTCTTTTAGTATTGGATGTAACATTTGTCTGAGCTGTTTAGAACATCTAATCAGTGAAAATCTCGATAGTGGTGACAGGTTGACTGCGGTATTATCCGTGTAAATAGGTTCCTTACTATGGCAAAATTTGATTAGGAGGAAGGTAGTAGCAGGCTGGCTGAGCGATACAACGATTATAACGACCTTCCAATTTTTTGATACCATTTTGGTAGTACTCCTTCGGTTTTGCCTCAAAATAGGCCTCAGTTTCGGCGATCACCTCTTCATTGCAGCCAAATTTGTTCCCCGCGAGCATCCTTTTGAGGTCTGAGAACAAGAAAAAGTCGCTGGGGGCCAGATCTGGAGAATACGGTGGGTGGGGAAGCAATTCGAAGCCCAATTCATGAATTTTTGCCATCGTTCTCAATGACTTGTGGCACGGTGCGTTGTCTTGGTGGAACAACACTTTTTTCTTCTTCATATGGGGCCGTTTTGCCGCGATTTCCATCTTAAAACGCTCCAATAACGCCATATAATACTCACTGTTGATGGTTATTCCCTTCTCAAGATAATCGATAAAAATTATTCCATGCGCATCCCAAAAAATAGAGGCCATTACTTTGCCAGCGGACTTTTGAGTCTTTCCACGCTTCGGAGACGGTTCACCGGTCGCTGTCCACTCAGCTGACTGCCGATTGGACTCAGGATTGTAGCGATGGAGCCATGTTTCATCCATTGTCACATATCGACGGAAAAAACTCGGGAGTATTACGAGTTAACAGCTGCAAACACCGCTCAGAATCATCAACACGTTGTTGTTTTTGGTCAAATGTGAGCTCGCGCGGCACCCATTTTGCACAGAGCTTCCGCATATCCAAATATTGATGAATGATATGACCAACACGTTCCTCTGATATCTTTAAGGCCTTTGCTATCTCGATCAACTTCATTTTACGGTCATTCAAAATCATTTTGTGGATTTTTTTGATGTTTTCGTCGGTAACCACCTCTTTCGGGCGTCCACTGCGTTCACCGTCCTCCGTGCTCATTTCATCACGCTTGAATTTTGCATACCAATCAATTATTGTTGATTTCCCTGGGGCAGAGTCTGGAAACTCATTATCAAGCCAAGTATTTGCTTCCAACGTATTTTTTCCCTTCAGAAAACAGTATTTTATCAAAACACGAAATTTCTTTTTTTCCATTTTTTCACAATAACAAAAGTTGGTTGACAAAAGACTCTATCTCACAAACTTTCGGGCGTCCACAGCGTTCACCGTCCTTCGTGCTCATTTCACCATGCTTGAATTTTGCATACCAATCAATTATTGTTGATTTCCCTGGGGCAGGGTCCGGAAACTCATTATCAAGCCAAGTTTTTGCTTCTACCGTATTTTTGCCCTTCAGAAAACAGTATTTTATCAAAACACGAAATTCCTTTTTTATACCCCCCACCATAGGATGGGGGGTATATTAACTTTGTCATTCCGTTTGTAACACATCGAAATATTGTTCTAACAACCATGTAAAAATTGGTCCATATCGGTCCATAATTATATATAGCCCCCATATAAATCGATCCCCAGATTTGACTTCCGGAACCTCTTGGAGGAGCAAAATTTATCCGATTCGGTTGAAATTTGGTACATTGCGCTAGTATATGGCCGCTAACAGCCATGCAAAAAGTGGTCCATATCGGTCTATAGTTATATGTAGCCAATGGCCAATCACACAAAAATTGGTCCATATCGCCAAAACAATCTAACAAAATTTTATTTTTATAGAAAATTTTGTCAAAATTTTATTACTATAGAAAGTTTTGGCAAAATTTTATTTCTGTAGAACATTTTGGTAAAATTTTATTTCTGTAGAAAATTTTGTCAAAATTTTATTTCTATTGAAAATTTTGAAAAATTTAATTTCTATAGAAAATTGTATTAAAATTTTATTTCTATAGAAAATTGTATTAAAATTTTATTTCTATAGCCAATTTTGTCAAAATTTTATTTCTATAGAAAATTATGTCAACATTTTATTTCTATAGAAAATTTGAACTGAATTATATACGTATTTAATAGGCCTTTTTTGTTAATATATCCCCCGTATGGACTAACTTACAATTTAGAAGACGGTGTTAAGAATTTTTAAGATACCTTGCCATCGGCAAGTGTTACCGCAGCCCAAGTAATTCGATTGTGGATGACAGTCTTTAGTAGAAGTTTCTACGCAATCTATGGTGGAGGGTACATAAGATTCCGTATATACTTGTTCCCATTTTTTTTACAATAACAAAAGTTGCTTCACAAAAGACGCTCTATCTCACAAACTAATTGACTTACAGACGTCAAATTTTGACACAAATCATTTGAAGATTGGTACTATATAAAAATAATATGCATTTAATACTAGCGACGCCATCTATATGTCAGACCGGGGACTTATCAGCCAACCTGTTATGTTATGTACTATAATTGCATTCAGTGAATAACACCCGAACAAAAATGTGTTATTTACCATCTTTATCCCACGCTTAAGCTTTGCACCTAAATCCTCAACTAATTCTATTTGTTGTAATAATTTAAAGGTTGAATGATTTCATCTTTGTTATTTCATCAACTCATGCCAACATATTCATGTTTGGAAGTTATTTCCTTCCAGTCTCAATTTGAAGTCTGTTGGTATGGTTCTTCATATGACAGAATAAAAATTCCAAACACGTAGAAATTAAGGTATGGGGAAAAATCTCTAGGGGGTTGATGGTAAATTAAAAACTAAAGGAGAAAATCAGATATAAATCTGGTTCAGGTAAAATTGTTCTCAAAAGTATATGGAATACAGTGGTCAAGACGCACATAATTTTACAGCGCTGTCGGCATTTGGTGGAATTACTAAAGCGAATAGGTACAAATATGAAATTACTCTTATAAAAATTAGATAGAAAACTTTGTTATTTTTCTCCATTTTAAGGAAACTTTGCCTAACTTCAATGACATACAATGAAAATTATAAACATTAGTTTGTGGTCATATTCAATAGTCCCTATACGTTATCCACTCAAATCACTGGAGTTTGAACCCATTATTGAAGCACATTTGCCACTCTGATTGAGATATCTCCAAAACATGCATTCTAAACGCGTCAACTGCTTCTTCAGATGTTGAAAAGCTTACGCAACTCATTTCAGGTTTTACGTACGGCAATGAAAAGAAATCATTTGGTGGATTATACACACAAAGAAAATTTCATTAAAAGTCCGCCAACGAAAAATGTTCATTGATATAACGAAACATTTTCATTAATACAATGAAAATATTCGTTAATAGTACGAAACGTTACGTTGATTGGCAGAAAATTCGTTATATTAACGAAAAAATTCGTTGTATTAACGAATTTTTTTCATTGGCTGACTTTTAACGACACATTTCGTTAATATAACGAAACTTTTTCTATTAGTGTACGACGGCCGACTTATCAAATAGATATTTTGATTGTTAAAAATACAGTTATTTGAGCCGGTGTGTGAGAGCTCGCATTTGTCGTGATGAAGAGTACTCCGTCTTCGTCGGTTGGTTTTCCAGATTTCCTGGAAGACAACTAGCGAGCAAATGGTTGCGTACCTCTGACTGTTCTGCGTTGTTCTAGTGATAAGATAGCGACATGTCCAGTTTTTCATCATTTGCTTGGAATTGCATAATATGCAAGCAACTCAAATTGGATTTGGCTCATCTTGAAACACTCATACAGTCGACTTCTGTTTAGTTTCGGCTCACGCGCTTAAATCCACGATTCATACCCTGTCACGATGTTATAGATGTGTTTCGAATGTATTTTTGAAGCATTTCTTTCGATCAATCGACACCAGCTTTTTTGAGCGATTGACAAACTTTGTGAGATCCAACGCGAACAATTTGTATACCCTCCACCATAGGATGGGGGGTATATTAACTTTGTCATTCCATTTGTAACACATCGAAACATTGCTCTAAGGACCCATAACGTATACATTTATATTCTGGGTCGTGGTGAAATTCTGAGTCGATCTAAGCATGTCCGTCCGTCCGTCTTTTGAAATCACGCTAACTTCCGAACGAAACAAGCTATCGACTTGAAACTTGTCGACTACGTAGTTGTTATTGATGTAGGTCGGATGGTATTGCAAATGGACCATATTGGACCACTTTTACGTATATCCCCCATATAAACCGACCCCCAGATTTGGCTTGCGTAGCCTCTTAGAGAAGCAAATTTCATCCGATCCGGTTGAAATTTGGTACGTGGTGTAAGTACGAGTATATGGTCTCTAACACCCATGCAAAAATTGGTCCCTATCGGTCCTTAATTATATATAGCCCCATAAAAACCGATTCCCAGATTTGATCTCCGGAACATCTATAAGGAGCAAAATTCATCCGATCCGTTTAAAATTTGGTACATTGCGCTAGTATATGACCGATAACAACCATGTCAAAATTGGTCTGTATCAATCAATACACAGACGAAAAAGACTGTTTTGGGTGTAAAAATTATATGTTTTTTTATGTGCAAGCATATAATGTTCATTAACTAACATAACATGTTTGGGGCATATATGTTAATATGGTAGAACCCAGCAAAATAGGCCTCGCCAAAAGAGTAGTGAAAATGTTCTTTTTGGATCCGGAAGTGGTGCAAAATTGGTGCAGAAGTGATGAATTTAACATGGGCTTGTCATAGAACGGATGTCCACCATTTTAACAGCCGTTGCACTGAATTTGCATCACTTCTTATGGTGTGATGCGAATTCAGTGTTTTGGATGTGAATTAAAAAAATTTTGTGATATTTTGACGAATAAATAATTTTTTTTATGAGTTTTAATGCATTCTTACGCTTGTGTGGAACGTTTGCCATAAAATATTTTCAAAAATTCGCAATTTTTCTAGAATGGATTCGGGAGTTTTTTCTGCAAATTTTAAATAATTTTTACCATTTTCTTAATTCTTAATCTATTTTTAACCTTTTTCAAACAAAAAAATTTTCCATTAAAAATATGAAAAAAGTGAGTTTTAAAAAATTGACTCAAATGAACTTCCTGTGCAGCTAAAATAATGAACTTCTTTGGGAGGATATTTTTGGAAATGCTTTTAAAGTTGTGCCCTTAGAAGAACTTCCAAATTTTTTTGCTGGGAACATATTATGTTTGGGACATAAAATGTTTGTAAATAAAATATGCTTAGTTGCAAACATATATTAATTTGGAAATAGCCTATAAACATATATGTGTTTAGAAAGAGAGACCTAAAGAGTATGCTGCAAGTAAAATAATGGAAGTAACCAATTGGCGCCTTAAAAATATATCCACACAAAAAAAATTTCAGTAAAATTTTTTACTACTAGTGTATGTCCTAAGGTGAAACATAATACGTTTGTACAATACAAACAATATTTTGATTGGACCAATCTTGAAAATATATATGCTTGGGTATATGTTACAGAAGTGATATTTGTTGTGAGGGTGTAGTTATATATAGCCCCGAGATAAACCGATCCTCAATCACAGAGAAATTGGCCCTTTTCGGTTCATAATCACGATTGCCACTCGAGCCAAAAATAATCTACCAAAATTTTATTGACATAGAAAATTTTGTAAACATTTTATTTCTATAGAAATTTTTTTCAGAATTTAATTTCTGTAGAAAATTTTGTCAAAATTTTATTTTTATAGGAAATTTATGAAGCACCTCTTAGTTGGAGAGGAATATTTTGCAAGATCTTTCAAAACATCAAAGATTCTATCAAATCTACCAAACAGTAAAAAATCTGTCATTTTTGGTAGAATCATGTTCATAATTGTATATAGACCCCACATAAAGCGACCTCCATATTTCAATTCTGGCTTTATAATTACCGCATAAAAGTTCATATCGGTTCGTAATTATTTCTTCCCTATATATACCGGTCAAGAACTGAATATATATTTATTTAATCGGCCTTCGTTTTGCCTAATATATACATATCCCGCATGGACTAACTTACAATTTAGAAGATGATGTTAAGAAGTTTTAAGATGCCTTGCCATCGGCCGCAAACCAAGTAATTCAACACACAAAGAAAATTTCATTAAAAGTCAGCCAACGAAAAATTTTCATTGATATAACGAAACATTTTCATTAATATAATGAAAATATTCGTTAATAGTACGAAACGTTGCATTGATTTGCAGAAAATTCGTTATATTAACGAAAAAAATCGTTGTATTAACGAATTCGTTTCATTGGCTGACTTTCTTTTTTTTTCATGAAAGAACTGGGTTCATACAATGACTGATTTTCATTCATACAACGTATAAGCTGCATCCATACAATGAATAAATTTCAGTCATACAACGAATAATATTCGTTAATACAACGAAAAGGCTACGTAAAAGCAACGTAATTATTCGTTAATACTACGAAATGTATTCCATAAAGGGTTTCGTGAATATAACGTAAAATTACGTTGTTATAGCGAAATGCTACGTTGGCTGACTTTTAATGAAGAATTTCGTTAATACAACGTAGAAATTCATCGTATTAACGAAACTTTTTCTACCAGTGTAGGATGGGGGTATATTAACTTTGTCATTTCGTTTGTAACACATCGAAATATTGCTCTAAGACCCCATAAAGTATATATCGATCTGAGCATGTCCGTCCGTCCGTCTGTTGAAATCACGCTAACTTCCGAAAGAAACAAGCTATCGACTTGAAACTTGGCACAAGTAGTTGTTATTGATGTAGGTCGGATGATATTGCAAATGGGCCATATCGGTCCACTTTTACGTATAGCCCCCATATAAACGGACCCCCAAATTTGGCTTGCGATTGCTCTAAGAGAAGCAATCTGATCCGGCTGAAATTTGGTATATGGTGTTAGTATATGGTCTCTAACAACCACGCAAAACTTGGTCCACATCGGTCCATAATTATATATAGCCCCCATATAATCCGATTCCCCGATTTGGCTTGAGGAGCCTCTAAGAGAAGCAAATTTTCATCCGATCCGGCAGAAATTTGGTACATGATGTCAGCATATGATCTCTAACAACCATGCCAAAAGTGGTCCACATCGGTTCATAATTATATATAGGCCCCATATAAACCGATTCCCCGATTTGGCTTGCGGAGCCTCTAAGAGAAGCAAATTTCATCCGATCCGGCTGAAATTTGGTACATGGTGTTAGTATATGGTATCTAATGACCATGCAAATCTTGGTCCACATCGATCCATAATTATATATAGCCCCCATATAAACCGATCACCAGATTTGACCTTCGGAGCCTCTTGGAAGACCAAAATGCATCTGTTTCAGTTGAAATTTGGAACGTGGTCGACATGCCTAAGTAGGTCCATATCGGTCTATAGTAATATATAGCCCTCAGATAAATCGATCCCCAATCACACAAAAAATGGTCCATATCATGTTCATAATTGTATATAGCCCCCATATAAGCGACCCCCATATTTCAATTCTGGCTCTCTACGTACCGTGCAAAAGTCCATATCGATTCCTAATTATTTGTAGACTTACCTATACATACCTGTTTTGTCTAATATATACCACGTATGGTCCAACTCACAGAAATTCAGAAGTTGTTATATACCGCAACCCAAGTAATTCGAATGTGGATGACAGTCTTTCGTAGAAGTTTCTACGCAATCCATGGTGGAGGGTACATAAGATTCGGCCTGGCCGAACTGACGGCCGTATATACTTGTTGTGTTAATTCAAACATTCTGAGTACGTATAACCTCAAAATATCAAGCATTACAATAGAGCTGTTAGTTGACAAAAGCTGTTATAAAAGCCAAACCTTGCAGCTGATATTTTGTATTTTGAAAAGGCGTACTGTCTTCCATCCTTTAGATGAGTCTGCTACTATTTTTTTGCTTTTTTTGTGTAACTTTTTCTAATACCCCGCGGTTACACCGCCATCATTGGTTTTGTTTATGATTGTTTCACATGCCACATTTTCATTAGTAAATTTTGTATCTAATGACCCAGCAAACAAATTCTTCCAAAGGCAAACCTTAAAAGCACTTCCAGAAGATGCACTCCCAACGATGTTCATTATTTTAACTACCCAGGAAGTTCTTTTAATTCAAATTTTTATAACTTGGTTTTTTCATACTTTTAATGGGTAATATTTACTTTTTTGTATCAAATAGGTTAAAAATCATTTAAATTTTGTCGAAAAAAAATGCTAAATCCAATCTGAAAAAATTGTAAATTTTTGAAAATATTTGAGGTCAAGCGTTTCCGACAAGCATTAGAATCCATTAAAAATTATAAAAATTACATCCAAAACATTGAATTCGGATCACACCTAAAGAAGTGATGCAAATTCAGTGCAACGGCTGTTGCAATGGAAGACTTCCATCCTATGACAAGCCCATGTTAAATTCATCGCTCCTGCGTCAATTTTCCACCACTTCCGGATCCAAAAAGAACATTTTCATAACATTTTAGGCGACGCTTTTTTTGCTGGGGATCTCAAAATTTAAATGCTGATCTGAATTTTCGTTGTTTAGAGAAAGCCACAAATTGGGTCGATTCGCGGATTAAGTTAAAAGACAAGTTGATTCTTCGTCGCGGTGTCCGTGTGTTGTCAGAAAGGAGGGGAAAATTAATGGCTAGCGATAGATAATATTTCGATTGATCAGACGTACCTTTTTGCAGCCTTTTAACCTTTTTGCAGTGCTAGATGTCCAAATCATAAAATCCTGACATGTCACTACTCCACCGTGTTAAGTTCATATGTAACAGAACCTCGCAGCACATGTCCCAGATCTGAGAAAATTATATACACTAATAGAAAAAAAAACATTTGTACCATGGAATCATTGCACACACAACGTCGTTTCTAATACAAAACTAAATTTGTTCAGTTTTAATTTAATTTCATGTGGGGCGTTTTCAACTTTTCATTCACTTGTTATTGTGGTGAAAAGAACTTGAATTTTCGCATGCAATGCAAATCGTTGAGGTTATAAATTTGCCACTTAATTTAAAGTCAAACGCTTCAAGTGGAAGTAGTGAACGGTGGTCGTCCTTTTTCAAGGAATCATGGTTTGTTTTTTCCTTGTAACTGGAGTAACTGGTACATACTTGTGAGCACTTTTAAAAATGCTTCTTTTGTTTGTTCGAAGCCACATGCCACATTCACTTTACTCTTCATGTCATACGTCAGGCGTGTTGCGGTAAAAGTTGTGGCTTTCTATGTTAATTAGCACGCAATCAATGCACGCAGTTTTGTAAATGACTTTAGAAATGCACTTCTACTTTATGCAGACTTTTATTTTAGCATTTTGTTCTGGTGAATAATACTTGAAAATTGACATTGGTAGATATGTAAAGTTCAACTAGAATGTAAGATAATGGTTTATTAAGACGTATTTTCCAAGGAATAGCATTTGTGCATACTTACAAATGTTCAAGGATTCTATTTAACTATTGCCAAACATCACAAAAAACTCTTCACAATTGGATAACCACTTCTCAGTACGCTGAAACAAAGCTCGGTCGATTCCAAAGATTTTGTCTTTTTTGGTATTGAGTCCGGAAGAAATGGAGAATTGCTCTAATAATGACGCAATTCTGATACTAGAAACCAAGTTTGAATTTATTAGTTGTTTCAGATTTTTAATTTTGTCGTATGTCGTAAACAAAATGTGTTAACTACAACTTAAATTTCAGGTTCAATTCTACTTTCAATATAAATTGATATTTCTAATTATAAGCGCCTGGAAAATGAAGTTTTGAAAAACATTTCGTTTTTTTTGAATACGCTATAGCCATCAACGCACGCACAAGTATCCCATGCAGCAGTTCTTTTTATGAACCACATTGTTGGCCACCCAAAATCCAAGTTAAAGTTCGTTATTTAGAGGAAACAAAACACTTCAGATGGTCCCTTTTTAAAAACGCTTTTTATTTAGCAGGATTGGCTGTAAAAACCCCCAATCCCGCGATCACTTACAGTCAGAACTGGCCTGTCGCAAACTGTGACTGTGACTTTTAGAAATTTCTGTCTATACAATAGTTCACATATGCAATACTTAGGTAGTTTTCCATCCAGTTTCTGCGGAAATTTGTGAAAGGTTAATTATGTGCGAGTATCGACTATCATGTTTACCGTACCATCGAGCAATTCATCGTAGGTTAGGTTATGTTAGGTTAGGTGGCAACCCGATGTATCAGGCTCACTTGACTATTCAGTCCATTGTGATACCACATTGGTGAACTTCTCTCTTATCACTGAGTACTGCCCGATTCCATGTTAAGCTCAATGACAAGGGACCTCCTTTTTATAGCCGAGTCCGAACGGCGTTCCACATTGCAGTGAAACCACTTAGAGGAGCTTTGAAACCCTCAGAAATCTCACCAGCATTACTGAGGTGGGATAATCCACCGCTGAAAAACTTTTTGGTGTTCGGTCGAAGCAGGAATCGAACCCACGACCTTGTGTATGCAAGGCGGGCAGTTCATCGTAATTGTGGTTTGGAGTCGCCCATTGAATTAAATATTTTCAACTCGTTAATAATTTTATGAACATTTCTGAGAATCGAAACTTCTTCACACATTCAATTTTTTGTATCATCGAATTCGCTGCCTAGCTGAATCGACTGAAGTATTTTGAGTTTGCGACGTTTGTTACTTTTTACACCGTTACGAGGCGTATGTGACTTTCGACAGTCACAATCCTAAAAAAGTTTCATGCAGACCATCTGTGCTTACAATTCGTTATGATATCAAAAGTGGTGAACTTCTCTCTCTCTCTCTTACCAATGAATGCTGCCCGATTCTACATTCCAACATTCAACATTTTCGTGCCATTATTTTTTGGAACTTTCCACGTGGATTAATTTCAATTTTTGGCAATGAATCTTCGTCAAGGACCAGTGTTTATCGATGGTGTGGTGAATTCAACCGAAGTCGTAGTTCACTCCAAGACAAATTTCTTAAAAAGTCGTTCAAAATCGGTTGATCCGGAAACCATTGATGCTGTGCCACAACTGATATTGCATGGTCGTCATGTGAAATATCGTAAGATTGAGATAACCTTTGGCAAAAAATTGGCCTCTGTGGTCATATGAGTGTAAATCGGGCGAAAGCTATATATGGGAGATATATCTAAATCTGAACCGATTTCAACCAAATTTAGCACGCATAGCTACAATGCAAATTCTACTCTCTGTGCAAAATTTCAATTAAATCGCAGTAAAAGATTGGCCACTGTGGTCATATGAGTGTAAATCGGGCGAACGATATATATCTAAATCTGAACCGATTTCAATAAAATTTGGCACACTTGAGTACACTACTAATTGTACTCCTAGTGCAAAATTTTAACTAAATTTGGGTAAAACTCTGGCTTCTGGGACCGTATTAGTCCATATCGGGCGAAAGATATAAATGGGAGCTATATCTAAATCTGAACCGATTTCAATAAAATTTGGCATATTTGACTACAGTACTAATTGTTATTCTTGTGCAAAATTTTAAGCAAATTAGGGTAAAACTCTGGCTTCTGGGGCCATATAAGTCCATATCGGGCGAAATATATATATATATGGGAGCTATATCAAAATCAACAGGGTTCTATTCTGAGCCAAAACACATATTTGTGCCAAATTTGAAGTCGATTGGACTAAAACTGCGACCTAGACTTTGATAACAAAAATGTGTTCACGGACAGACGGACATCGCTATATCGACTCAGGAGCCCACCCTGATTTGATTTGATTTTTGCCAAAGACACCATGTGTCTATCTCGTCTCCTTCTGCGTGTTGCAAACATATGAACTACACAGAAAAAAATATCACCAAAATATTTCCAATTAAAAAGTTAATTGAAGTTGAAAATTTTTTCAATTAATAAATTAATTGATACAATTAACTTTTTAATCATGATAGAAACATTAAGTTAATTAAGTCAATGATTGAAATTTTTTAAATTTTTAATTAAAAAATTAATTGATACAATTAAATTTTTAATCAAATTCGGAAGACTAATTCCCTTTCAATACATAGAAAAAAATATCACCAAAATATTTCCAATTAAAAAGTTAATTGAAGTTGAAACTTTTTCCAATTAATAAATTAATTGGTACAATTAACTTTTTAATCAATATAGAAACATTAAGTTAATTAAGTCAATGATTGAAAATTGTAAATTTTTTAATTAAAAAGTTAATTGATACAATTAACTTTTAATCAAATTCGGAAGACTAAGTCAGTTAAAAAAGTGATGAATTTTTTTTAAATTTTTAATTAAAATTTTTTTCAAACAATCAATTGTTCATCCAAATAAAAATTCTAAGCCAATTCAGAATGTAATTGAAAATAGTTACCTTTTTTTAATTACTAAATTAATTGAGTTTTGCAATCAACATCAATTAAATTTTTAATTGAATCAATTAAAAAATTAATTGAAATTTGGTAATGAAATCAATTAATTTTTTAATCAAGAATTTTTTCTATGCCCAATTAAAACTGTGATTGATACTATCATTTTCGTGATTGAAGACATTTCAATTAAAAAATTAATTGGATCAATTAATTTCGTGATTGAATCAGAAAAATTTTTTTTTGTGTGTACCGAAATAAACCTAATGTTAAAAACTTTAATTTTTCTTCTGTTTTTAGTTGAACTAACAGCATGTAGAACAAAAATTGCCATTTTGAAAACCTACTTCAAATACTTCAAGAGCTATATGAGCTTGTTTTGAAAATTTGATTCTTGAATTGTGACCAAGTGGCCTTACGAAAATAACCGCTATTTGGCCTATAATGTCCTTCAAAGTGTGAGCAAAAATACAAAAAAGAACCCGAAAAAGTGTTAGCTATAGTTTTGGTATGAATGTCCATTTACTAGAAACATACAGTAGAAAAATTGTCTCAAATTTAAGTATTTTTCGTTTATTTCTAAAGAAGTTTACAAAAATGTATTTTCGACCTCACCAATATGGAAAATATTTATAGGTTATTTAGATTACTTTAAAATAACATCGAGAAATAAATCAAAACTAAGTGGAAAAATAGAATTTGGTGTATTTTTCGAATGTCCTTCAAAGCGGACATCGGTAGTGAAAGGGTTAAAAAAAGTGCTTATTTTTTTTTTTCTTAAATTTTTAATTAAAAATGTATTTCAAACAATCATTTGTTAATCCAAATAAAAACTCTAAGCCAATTCAGAAAGTAATTAAAAATAGTTACCTTTTTTAATTGATAAATTAATTGAGTTTTGCAATCAACATCAATTAAATTTTTAATTAAATCAATTAAAAAATTAATTGAAATTTGCTGAAAAAATCAATTAATTTTTTAATCAAGAATTTTTTCTATGTCCAATTAAAACTGTGATTGATACTATCATTTTCGTGATTGAAGACATTTCAATTAAAAAATTAATTGGATCAATTAATTTGGTGATTGAATCAGAAAATTTTTTTTTGTGTGTAACTTTTAATACCCTGTTCCACAGTGTGGCGCAGGGTATAAATATGAAAAGAGAGAGTTTTAAAAATTGAATAAAAAGAACAACCTGTATACTTAAAATAAAGAACATCTTTGGGAGGACATTTTAGGAAGTGCTTTTAAAGTTGTGCTTTAGAAGAACTTCCATTTTTTTGCTGAGTATTGCATGAACATCAAATAATTTTTATACCCACCACCATAGAATGGTGACGGGGGTATAATAAGTTTGTCATTCCGTTTGTAACACATCGAAATATCGATTTCCGACTATATAAAGTATATATATTCTTGATCAGGGAGAAATTCTAAGACGATATAACGATGTCCGTCTGTCTGTCTGTTGTAATCACGCTACAGTCTTTAATAATGAAGCAATCGTCCCGAAATTTAGCACAAACTCGTCTTTTGTCTGCAGGCAGGTAAGTTCGAAGATGGGCTATATCGGTCCAGGTTTTGATATAGTCCCCATATAAACCGACCTCCCGATTTGGGGTCTTGGGCTTATACAAATCGTAGTTTTTATCCAATTTGCTTGAAATTTGAAATCTAGAGGTATTTTATGACCATAAAGAGGTGTGCCACAAATGGTAAGTATCGGTCCATGTTTTGGTATAGCCCCCATATAGACCGATCTCCCGATTTTATTTCTTGGGCTTATAGAAACCGAAGTTTTTATCCTATTTGCCTGAAATTGGAAATCTAGAGGTATTTTCGGGTCATAAAGAGGTGTGCCGAAAACGGTGAGTATCGGTCCATATTTTAGTATAGCCCCCATAAGAACGATCTCCCGATTTAACTCCTTGGGTTTCTAGAAACCGTAGTTTTTATCTGATTTGCTTGAAATTGTAAATATTCTGGTATTTTAGGCTCACAAAAACGTGTATCGGATTAAGTTTTTATCGGTCCATTTGGTAATGCCTCCATATAAACCGACTTCACTTCTTGAGGGTGTAGAAGGCGCCTAATCATGAAAATTGCTTGAAACTCAATGTAAAATTTCCAGATTTTACTTCTACAGATTTAAGATTTCAAATCAAGACGTTATTTTATAATTTTCTTGCACACTTACAAGAGATGTTAATGATTCCTCTAAAACTCAAACAAAAATGGTTCTTATAAATCCAGAATCTGATATAGTCCTCATAGGTGAAATCTTTAAATTTATCTTCGGGAAGTGTCCTCAAGCCCTCCTGAAATTTCAAAGGAAACCCTAATATTTGGTTCATGGTGGTGGGTATTTAAGATTCGGCCCGGCCGAACTTAGTACTGTATATACTATTTTTTTCGTATTGGATCCCACACAACTTGTCAATCGTGCCGATTGGTCGAAAGAAATGATCCAAAAATACTATCGTAGTCCTTCGAAACTCGCCGATGACATCGTAACAGGTGACGAACACTGGATTTACGAGTACGGGCCAGAATGTAAGCAGCATTCGGCAGAATGGATGTTTCAAGATGAGCCAAATCCAACCACAGTTGCTCGAGTACGCAGCACGCCTGCGCTACTAATCTCTGGTTTTTTCGGAAAAACTGGAGATGTCACAATCGTACCACTAGAAAAATTCAGAACAGTCAGTTTTGCGGGGTTCACAATCATTTTGTTTCCCAGTTGTCTTCCAAGTAGGGTTTTTTCCCCGGGAATTCGCTATTTTTTCGCCCCCGCTTTCCCGCGAATTCGCGGGAATTTTTCTTTACAATATTTTATATAAAATGGGGAGATAAATACTATAAAAAAGAACATTATTTTTAGTACCATTGGGTAAATCATCATTCTCATTACACTTCCAGAATCTACTTAAACAATTTTAACAGTATTTTTCTTTGTAAATACAGGATTTCAAATCCATTTTGAGTCTAATGTGAATGGGGTATAATTAAGCCTAAGTATACAGGAATATACAAAATAATTTAATTGTTTTCGGTATTTTTGTTAATATAAAATAAACTTCCTACTTAAATAATGTACCAAGTAATAATAGTTGCCTTGTCTGACATACACAGTCGTGGGTTCTAGCCCAGGTTCTAACGGCCCAATGGTTTAAAAGAAGGTTGCTCTCCCTAATTTATTATCGTCATATTTCTGTAAACCGGCATTCCAATAGACTGGTATGTTAGAATAAGTAAACCTTTATACACAATGGATCATTATACTTTTTGTAGCCACTTTTGCAATTGCATAATTTCAAAATATTTTCATAATTACTGCAAAGATGTATTTATGGAAATGGCATCATTTAACATGATAGTTACTTTCATTTCTTATATAGTTGGTGTATTCCATTTGGGAATATTTACCGAAAATTTGCATATAGTGAAATATAGTGACTCTGTTTTATGATGGTGACATCAAAATAAGTTTCTTTCATTTCCATACAATTTTACCAAGAAATCAGAAAAACCCACCGCCGAAGACGGATCACTCTTCACCGCGACAATATGATCTCTCACACATTGACTCAAACTACTGCACCCAAAACATACCAGCCATAAAGTTCTGACTTGCCACCGAATGAATTTTTTTATTTCCTTAAGTAAAAAATAAAACGAGAGGTCAACGTTTTTCGACATCTGAAGGAAATATAAAAATACAACCCTCGTACAAACTAAATTTTCACACTTCTTAGGTTGAAGGCTTTGTGCGAACTATATGAAACTTTAGGTTGTGTGCATTCTTTTTTACCAGTCTTGTTTTCTATACCAATAAAACCACAACAATCAGCATATATTGAATATTATAAAATATTGTATATAACTTTTTTTTTGTTTGCATGTCTCCAAATGGTAAATAAGTACATAGTACGTATGCATTTGAGTATGTATACATCTTGTGAAACAATAAAAATAAATCTTTAACATCTTTAATTTACTATTGGTCAACATTTGGTCAAGAGTGTCAACATGTTATGGTTTTTTTACCAACAGGAAAGAGTGAGATAGAGAGGGAGAAAAGTACAAGTATTACAATTTTATTGCATATTGCAAAACGCTCAAATATTATCTTATGCTAAAAAACAAAAACTATGCAAATTGACTTTTTCTAAGAAAATTCAATTTAGGTAACATAAAATCATTTTAAGACAAACAAGAAAATATTAATTGATAAAATTGTAGTTCGGTCAAGTGTATTACCAATATTGCAGCAAACTACTAGAATTTATATAAATTTAATAAGAATAAATTCGAAGCAATAAGAATAAATTCGAAATTACCTCAAATGGATATTCACAAGAGTGAACAAAAGAATATCGATAAAGAGCAATCCATATAAAACCTATGAAATATAACTGTAAGAGTGAAGGTATACGAGTGCTATTTGTTGAAATCGAGTGCTATTTGCAAAATACGAGGGCATAGAAGCCACATTTCATAAGTATTGGTTAAAAATTGTGTCAATAATGAGATTAATTCGTCCTAGAGCGAGGTATCTCCAAAATATGCATTCTGAACCGATTCTTCAGGTATCGAAAAACGTTGAATTCTGATTTTATTGTTTACGTACACAGAAAAAATTTCACCATAATTTTTCCAATTAAAGTCTTAATTGAGTTTTAAAAAATAGTCAATCAAAAATTTATTGATTCAACAAATTTTTTAATTGAAACAAAAATCAATCACAAAAATTAATAATATCAATTAATTTTTTAATTAACTTTCAATTAATTAAGGGAATAAAAAGCAGTCATTCGGTACTAAGTCAGGACTATGATATAAGGCGGATGACCCATAAAATCTATGTTTTCAGTGCTCAAAAATGCAGTTGTTTGATCCACCGTGGTGCAATGGTTAGCAAGCCCGCCTTGCATACACAAGGTCGTGGGTTCGATTCCTGCTTCGACCGAACGCCAAAAAGTTTTTCAGCGGTGGATTATCCCACCTCAGTAATGCTGGTGACATTTCTGAGGGTTTCAAAGCTTCTCTAAGTGGTTTCACTGCAATGTGGAACGCCGTTCGGACTCGGCTATAAAACGGAGGTCCATTGTCATTGAGCTTAACATGGAATCGGGCAGCACTCAGTGATAAGAGAGAAGTTCACCAATGTGGTATCACAATGGACTGAATAGTCTATGTGAGCCTGATACATCGGGCTGCCACCACCTAGGCAACTATTTGACAAAAATGAGTGTGAAACATTTTTCCAGAACCTGGATTTTCCAAATATCTGGATACGGTTTTTGAAAAATAATCCTACCATGATGTTATATATCCAATATGAGCTAAAAATGGCCGCTGGTTTGGCTGTGACGACGGATTCTTTTTTGATTTCTGTCAAATATTTACCCAGTGTGACCATAACATTAGGCGGTTGGTTTTCCTGATTTCTTGAAAAACAACTGGCAAACAAATGGTTGTGTACCATTCACAATTGACTGCGTTGCGCTAGTGGTACGACTGCCACATGTCCGGTTTTGCGCGAGCAACGACTTCTATTTACATTCGGGTCATACACGTAAATTCATGATTCATCATCTGTGCAAACTAGTTTTGAAGTACCGCGCTCGTATTTTGCTATTTCTTCCGAGCTATTTTTTGATCGATTGATAAATTGTTTGGGATCCAATACGAAAAAAATTTTTTGACAGTCTAATGTTTATCCAATATCAAATACCATCCAATATCTAATGCCAAAGGTTGTCTCAATTTCACGATAGGTAACATGAGGTTTTTGCAATATCAGTTGGAGTAAAGCATCAATGGTTTCCGAACAACAACTGATTTTGGACGACCTTTACGAACTACGACCCCGAGTGAATTCACCCTACCATCGAAAAGAGATAAGTATCTATAACTTCTAAAATGTCAAGCTTTACGATAAAGCCAACCCTCGTATGACACTTTACCGCTTTTTATATTATTGGGCATAATATAAGGCTATTGCAAAAAATCAATCTGGCCATGCCGTCGCTAGTACAACAAATTATTTTCTTACAATGATTATGAAAGCTGAGCTCAAGCCCTTTCTAATGAACCTACACTAATAGAAAAACAAGTGAGGAAAGTCTAAAGTCGGGCGGGGCCGACTATATTATACCCTGCACCACTTTGTAGATCTAAATATTCGATACCATATCACATCCGGCAAATGTGTTGGGGGTTATATATAAAGGTTTGTCCCAAATACATACATTTAAATATCACTCGACTTGGACAGAATTTGATAGACTTTTACAAAATCTATAGACTCAAAATATAAGTTGGCTAATGCACTAGGGTGGAACACAATTTTAGTAAAAAATATGGGAAACATTTAAATCTGAAGCAATTTTAAGGAAACTTCGCAAAAGTTTATTTATGATTTATCGCTCGATATATATGTATTAGAAGTTTAGGAAAATTAGAGTCATTTTTACAACTTTTCGACTAAGCAGTGGCGATTTAACAAGGAAAATGTTGGTAGTTTGACCATTTTTGTCGAAATCAGAAAAACATATATATGGGAGCTATATCTAATTCTGAACCGATTTCAATCAAATTTGGCACACATGACTATACTACCAATTGTACTCCTTGTGCAAAATTTCAAGCTAATCGGGATAAAACTCTGGCTTCTGGGTCCATATAAGTGCATATGAGGCGAAAGATATATATGGGAGCTATATCTAAATCTGAATCGATTTCAACCAAATTTGGCACACATAGCTACAATGCTAAATCTACTCCCTGTGCAAAATTTCAACCAAATTGGGCTAAAACTCTGGCTTTTAGGACCATATTAGTCCATATCGGGCGAAAGATATATATGAGAGCTATATCTAAATCTGAACCGATTTCAATCAAATTTTGCACACTTGACTATACTACTAATTGTACTCCTAGTGCAAAATTTCAACCAAATTCGGCCAAAAATCTGGCTTCTGGGGCCATATAAGTCCATATCGGCCGAAAGATATATATGGGAGCTATATCTAAATCAGAACCGATTTCAATCAAATTTCTCACACTTGACTATACGGCTAAGTGTTATGTTTGTACAAAATTTCAAACAAATCGGTAATAAAACTCTGGCTGCTGGGCCCATATTAGTGCATATCGGGCGAAAGATATATATGGGAGCTTTATCTAAATCTGAACCGATTTTTCCAAAATCAATAGGGTTCTATTCTGACCCAAATTAGGAACATGTGCCAAATTTGAAGGCGATTGGACTTAAATTGCGACCTAGACTTTGATCACAAAAATGTGTTCACAGACAGACGGACGGACGGACAGACGGACATGGTTATATCGACTCAGGGACCCACCCTGAGCATTATTGCCAAAGACACCATGTGTCTATCTCGTCTCCTTCTGGGTGTTACAAACATATGCACTAACTTATAATACCCTGTTCCACAGTGTGGCGTAGGATATAATGAAAAGTTTACTCCATTCTAAACGCTACGTATATAGTTTTGTAATACAAATTACATTTACAAGTGAAGTATATTGTAGAATAAATATCATCTGCTGCGCAGAGTCACGCTAGTAAATTGCGATGCCATGTAAACTCCGATTTGAACACCATATTCCAAAAATATCTACCGTCAAGAAGGTTACAGAGGACAACCCCCATGGATTAAGACCAGGGTTGGCCTGTCACAAACTGTGACTTTTGCGACATACAGTTGCGACGGTATAATACGTATGTCGCAAAAGTCGTAAACCTACTGTAGAAAACCAAATTTTGAATAGAAGAAATCCTGAACATTTTTTAATTTAGTTTGACAGCATTCGCTGTGAGTTTCTGCAGAAATTTGTGAAAGTTTTCCCATGGTCAAGTCTATTTTCTTAGGTGGTATCGAAATTCCCATTGGTGAGTGTGCAAAATACCTTGGGGTTATATTAGACAGGAGACTGAACTTGAAAGCTAAGAAAGGACGAGAAAATCCACGGTTACCCTGTGCAAAAGGCAATAGGGAAAATGTGGGGACTAAAACCGAAAATTGTGAATATTCCTAAGAATTGAAACTTCTTCGCACATACCATCGTCTCGCATTCGCTGCCTAGCTGACGCGACTAAAGTATTTTCAGTTTGCGACTTTTTTTACTTTTTCTACATTTACGACGCTTATGTGACGTTTACAACTTTACGACAGTCGCAAACCTAAAAAAGTTTGATACAGACCATCTCTGATTAAGACATCTAAATTTCGTTCAAAAAACCAAACTAGAGAGAAATGCTTTAATTTCTTCTCAAAATTATATTCTTTGCTATATATTTTAGCAGTAAGATTATTAATGAATAATTGAAAATTACTAGAAAACAAGTATACACAGCACTAAGTTCGGCCGGGCCGAATCTTAAATACCCACCACCATGAACCAAATATTAGGGTTTCCTTTGAAATTTCAGGAGGGTTTGAGGACTTGAGGACACTTCCCGAAGATAAATTTAAAGATTTCACCTATGAGGACTATATCAGATTCTGGATTTATAAGTACCATTTTTGTTTGAGTTTTAGAGGAATCATTAACATCTCTTGTAAGTGTGCAAGAAAATTATAAAATAACGTCTTGATTTGAAATCTTAAATCTGTAGAAGTAAAATCTGGAAATTTTACATTGAGTTTCAAGCAATTTTCATGATCAGTGCGCCTTCTATACCCTCAAGAAGTGAAGTCGGTCTATATGGAGGCATTACCAAAAGGACCGATAAAAACTTAATCCGATACACGTTTTTGTGATCCTAAAATACGAGAATATTTACAATTTCAGGCAAATCGGATAAAAACTACGGTTTCTAGAAACCCAAGGAGTTAAATCGGGAGATCGTTCGTATGGGGGCTATACTAAAATATAGACCGATACTCACCGTGTTCGGCACACCTCTTTATGACCCGAAAATTCCTCTAGATTTCCAATTTCAGACAAATTGGATAAAAACTACGGTTTCTATAAGCCCAAGACCCCAAATCGGGAGGTCGTTTTATGTGGGGACCACACCAAAACATGGACCGATACTCACAATTTTTGGCACACGTATTTGTGGTCCTACAATATTTCTAGATTTCTAATTTCAGGTATATTGAATAAAAACTGCGGTTTCTATAAGCCCAAGAAGTAAAATAGGGAGATCGGTCTATATGGGGGCTATACCAAAACATGAACCGATACTCGCCATTTTCGGCACACCTCTTTATGGTCCTAAAATTCCTCTAGATTTCCAATTTCAGGGAAATAGGATAAAAACTTCGGATTCTAGAAGCCCAAGAAGTAAAATCGGGAAATCGGTCTATATGGGGGCTATACCAAAATATGGACCGATACTCACCATTTTCGGCACACCTCTTTATGGTCCTAAAATACCTCTAGGTTTCCAATTTCAGACAAATTGGATAAAAACGACGGTTTCTATAAGCCCAAGACCCCAAATCGGGAGGTCGTTTTATATGGGGACCATACCAAAACATGGACCGAAACTTTTTTTGGCACACGTATTTGTGGTCCAACAATACCTTTAGATTTCCAATTTCAGGTAAATTGAATAAAAACTGCGGTTTCTATAAGCCCAAGAAGTAAAATCGGGAGATCAGTCTATATGGGGGCTATACCAAAATATGGACCGATACTCACCATTTTCGGCACACCTCTTTATGGTCCTAAAATACCTCTAGATTTCCAATTTCAGACAATTTGGATAAAAACTACGGTTTCTATAAGCCCAAGAAATAAAATCGGAAGATCGGTCTATATGGGGGCTATACCAAAAGCTTGACCGATACTCACCATTTTTGGCACACCTCTTTATAGTCATAAGATACCTCTAGATTTTAAATTGTAGGCAAATTGGATAAAAACTACGATTTCTATAAGCCCAAGACCCCAAATCGGGAGGTCGGTTTATATGGGGACTATATCAAAACCTGGACCGATATAGCCCATCTTCGAAGTTGACCTGCCTGCAGACAAAAGACAAGTTTGTGCAAAATTTCAGCACGATTGCTTCATTATTGAAGACTGTAGGTGATTACAACAGACAGACAGACTGACATCGTTACATCGTCTTAGAATTTCTCCCTGATCAAGAATGTATATACTTTATATAGTCGGAAATCGATATTTCGATGTGTTACAAACGGAATGACAAACTTATTATACCCCCGTCACCATTCTGTGGTGGTGGGTATAAAAAATGAACTTGGTATGGTACTAAAGAAATTTTTACAATTTTTTACTCAAATTTTTTTCCTTCAAACGATAGCTTTTCGTTTTGCCTAATAAATTTATGTCTGATTAATTTGCTTGAATTTGTCGAAAAATATGTACTTATTTGTGTGAAATCGACGTGATATCTAAAATTAAATTGCTAAAAAAATTCGCATTCCTATTACAAGGATAAGAATCGTTGTATTCACGACAATATTTTTTTCAGTGTAATATTATGTTAACTTATTGGGTTACATAAAGTTTCTTATTCAATATTTTTTCTGTGTAAAAATAACATTTAACTAATTCCTATGCAAATAATCACTTCCGTTTATTTGTGATTGTGCATTTTTTTCAAGTCTTCACAAAATTGGCGGCATTTATAGCTAAAGTTTAAATTATAGTTTGAATTTTAATATGGACTCTTTCAAATATTACGCTAGTTGTAATACCTTAATATTTACCTTACACTTAAGACCGAACTCTTATAACTTCATATATTTTATGCATCCGTTTGGAAATTGATGTCGTGGTGTGGTGCATTACACGGATGTTCAGACATCCATTATGAGTTAGTAGTGGTAAAGGTAATCTGTACTCTTCAGATAGGGAATTCTTATTCACCTCTATATGAAGCATGAAATGCTTTTTCCTTTTGCATCCATTCTGTGATCCATGATGTAGTAGAACCTTTTGGTGTTACTTGTTTACACGCTTTTTACACCTCGAAAAGTAATCTTGCCTTGCAGGTTTTGCATGAGGGAAAAACCAAATACAAACAAAAAAAAATGAAAATGAAAATGGAGAAAAGCTGGAAATGGAAACAAAGGATTTTTATTTTGGTGTAGCTATAAATCTTTGCACGGTACTCTATAGTGGTGTTTTATTTGCTACAACACAATTTCTTGATGGTGCTACTACTTATGCAAATATTACCCTTTCTCCTCGATGTGGTGGAGTATCTTTACAAAATAGTCCTTGCAAAATATGTGTTTGGGGGATAAGTGCTCGAATGCCATGGCATTTATGGGCGTGGCAGTGTGTGTGCGTGTTTTTAAGTTAGGGTTACCTAGGGATCTATTGGAAATTCAATGGAGCTCATTTTCTTTAGAAAATGTAGCAGAAAATTTCTTAACCCACACATGCATGCTATCATATTGCATCTTTTTATTATGAATTGTAAGGAAATGTTTCTGTAATGTTATTTGTTATGAGTACGATTTATATCAAGCATAGATTTTCTTATTAAATTGTGGTTTTATATACTATTACAATATGGGGTATCCAATTTCTCGGTAAATAAAAGATGTAGAATATTTTTCAAATTTATTCCGAAACAATTTTAACAAAGTATTGTAAAGTAATAAAAATCTAGGCATTTTAGACCAAAAATGTTGATCAGCCATATAACGCGTAATCGATTGGAATAAGTGGTAATCCGAAGAAGCAATATCTGCACAAAAAACAAGTATATACGGCCGTAAGTTCGGCCTGGCCAAATCTTATGTATCCTCCACCATGGATTGCGTAGAAACTTCTACTAAATACTGTCATCCACAATAAAATTACTTGGGTTGTTATTATAAAGGGTGATTCTTTTGAGGTTAGGATTTTCATGCATTAGTATTTGACAGATCACGTGGGATTTCAGACATGGTGTCAAAGAGAAAGATGCTCAGTATGCTTTGACATTTCATCATGAATAGACTTACGATCTGCCACAACGTCGAATTTTCAGTGAATGGGCCCTAGAAAAGTTGGCAGAAAATCCGCTTTTTTATCGACAAATTTTGTTCAGCGATGAGGCTCATTTCTGGTTGAATGGCTACGTAAATAAGCAAAATTGCCGCATTTGGAGTGAAGAGCAACCAGAAGCCGTTCAAGAACTGCCCATGCATCCCGAAAAATGCACTGTTTGGTGTGGTTTGTACGCTGGTGGAATCATTGGACCGTATTTTTTCAAAGATGCTGTTGGACGCAACGTTACGGTGAATGGCGATCGCTATCGTTCGATGCTAACAAACTTGGTTGACATGTGGTTTCAACAAGATGGCGCTACATGCCACACAGCTCGCGATTCTATGGCCATTTTGAGGGAAAACTTCGGAGAACAATTCATCTCAAGAAATGGACCGGTAAGTTGGCCACCAAGATCATGCGATTTGACGCCTTTAGACTATTTTTTGTGGGGCTACGTCAAGTCTAAAGTCTACAGAAATAAGCCAGCAACTATTCCAGCTTTGGAAGACAACATTTCCGAAGAAATTCGGGCTATTCCGGCCGAAATGCTCGAAAAAGTTGCCCAAAATTGGACTTTCCGAATGGACCACCTAAGACGCAGCCGCGGTCAACATTTAAATGAAATTATCTTCAAAAAGTAAATGTCATGGACCAATCTAACGTTTCAAATAAAGAACCGATGAGATTTTGCAAATTTTATGTGTTTTAAAAAAAAAAAAAAGTTATCAAGCTCTTAACAAATCACCCTTTATATGCCGATGGTAAGGTATCTTAAAACTCCTTAATATCGTCTTCTAAATTGGAAGTTAGTCCATACGCGGGGTATCGTATATATTACACTAAAAAAACAGTGTACCCACTAGGAAAAAAATTTAATTAATCTAAAAAAAATTTTTAGAAAATTTTAACTAAATTGTATTAGAAACGCAGATGTCACTCCAATTTCTCAAAATTAAGTAAATATTTTTCAACAAAGTCGAGAAAATTTATTTGACAAATTTAAAGGGTGATACGGTCAAAATTTGGTCAATATAAACTTGACGTAATTCTTTCAATTTTGCATTTAAAAAACCTGAACACCCCTCATTTTGAAGGTGTGTGTGTGTGTAGAATGTTGCTCCTATTTTGATTTTGGAATTCACTATTCAGTTGTCAAAATGCCGTCCAAGCAAGAAGAGCAGCGTATCAGAATTTTGCTCGCGCATCGCGAAAATCCGAGCTACTCGCACGCAAAGCTGGCAAAATCGCTAAAACTTGCCAAATCAACCGTTACAAATGTAATTAAAGTGTTTGGGGAACGTTTGTCGACAGCCAGGAAGTCTGGATCGGGGGGAAATCTAAAACCGGAAGCCGCTGACACGACAAAGAGAGTTTCCGGTAGTTTCAAGCGAAACCCTAACCTCTCTCTCCGAGATGCCGCAAATAAGCTGGGTGTATCTTCTACAACCGTGCATCGAGCCAAAAAACGAGCCGGACTATCGACTTACAAGAAGGTAGTGACTCCAAATCGCGATGATAAACAAAATACGATGGCCAAAGCGCGATCCCGGAGGCTGTACACGATGATGCTGACGAAGTTTGACTGCGTGGTAATGGACGACGAAACCTACGTCAAAGCCGACTACAAGCAGCTTCCGGGACAGGAATTTTATACGGCAAAAGGAAGGGGAAATGTAGCAGATACTTTCAAGCACATAAAACTGTCAAAGTTCGCAAAGAAATATCTGGTTTGGCAAACCATCTGTACCTGTGGCTTGAAAAGCAGCATTTTCATAGCTTCCGGGACTGTCAACCAAGAAATTTACGTGAAAGAGTGTTTGAATAAACGTCTGCTGCCTTTCCTGAAGAAACACGGTTGTTCCGTACTGTTTTGGCCGGATTTGGCATCTTGCCATTACGGTAAAAAGGCCATGGAGTGATACGCCGCCAACAACGTGCTGTGGTTCCTAAGGACAAGAACCCTCCCAACACGCCAGAGCTCCGCCCAATTGAGAAATACTGGGCTATTGTCAAGCGGAACCTAAAGAAGACCAAAAAAACTGCTAAGGAAGATCAGCAGTACAAGGCAAACTGGCTTTCTGCGGCGAAGAAGATGGACAAGGTGGCTGTACAAAATCTGATGGCAGGTGTCAAGCGTGAGGCCCGGCAATTTGGATTTGGAAAAGCGAAAGCCTAACTGAATATTTTTCCTGAATTTTATACTAATTGAACTTGAAAAAGAAATTTAATTTGATTTTTTAAATAAACGATTTCACCGATTTACACGCGTTTTCCCATGACCAAATTTTGACTGTATCACCCTTTATTATCTTTCACTTATTAACGAAAATTTCGTAGTGTGGTTAGGTGGCAGCCCGATGTATCGGGCCCACTTAGACTATTCAGTTCATTGTGATACCACATTGGTGAACTTCTCTCACACAAAAAAATATCAATTAATTTGATTGTCAATACAATTAAAATTATGTTTAAATTTGAGCTAACAATGTATTTTGTAAATACAATTACGATTTTAGTCACTTTAGCAACTAATTTTGTTATATCAACAAACATTTTGTTATATCAACAAAAATTTAGTTGAACTTTAAAATTTTGTGTAACAACAATTTATTGTTAGCTCAAAAATTATAGTATTTTTTTGTGTGCTCTTATCACTGAGTGCTGCCCGATTCCATGTTAAGCTCAATGACAAAGGGATCTCCTTTTTATAGCCGAGTCCGAAAGGCATTCCACATTGCAAGATCAAATGAAATTTACTTATCCAGGAAGAATTAAAATCTGGGGACCGGTTTATCTGGGGGCTATATATAACAATGGACCGATATGGACCACTTGTGGCATAGTTGTTAATGACCATATACTAACACAACGTACCAAATTTAAGTCGAACCGGATGAAATTTGCGCCTCCAAGAAATTTGCTCTCCAAGAGGTTCACGAGGTCAAATCTGGCGGTCGGTTTATATGGGGGCTATATAATTATAGACCGATATGGACCAATTTTTGCATGGATGTTACACCGAAACAATTCCCTTCGTTTATTTTACGAAGAATTCTTCATTAACTATTCTTCGTGAATTCTTCATTAAAACGACGAAATTTTCATTCATTTTCGTAAATTTTACGAATATACGAAACGTCTACGAAATATTCTACATTAATTTTTCTTCGTAAAAAGTTCGTACTTTTAACGAAATTTTCTTCAAATTTCATGACTTTTGCGAAGACGTTTTTACGAATTTATGAATATTTTACGAAACATTATAAGTTAAAATTTCTTAAAAAAAATTACGAAAAATTTTCTTTGAAATAACGAAGCAGTTTCATTGAAGTTGTAAAATTTCCAGATCTGATGAAATTTGTCGCTGGGCGCTAGATCTGGAGAATACGGTGGGTGGGGAAGCAATTCGAAGCCCAATTCATGAATTTTTGCCATCGTTCTCAATGACTTGTGGCACGGTGCGTTGTCTTGGTGGAACAACACTTTTTTCTTCTTCATATGGGGCCGTTTTGCCGCGATTTCGACCTTCAAACGCTCCAGTAACGCCATATAATGGTCACTGTTGATGGGTTTTCCCTTCTTAAGATAATCGATAAAAATTATTCCATGCGCATCTCAAAAAACAGGGGCCATTACTTTGCCAGCGGACTTTTGAGTCTTTCCACGCTTCGGAGACGGTTCACCGGTCGCTGTCCTCCACTCAGCCGACTGTCGATTGGACTCAGGAGTGTAATGATGGAGCCATGTTTCATCCATTGTCACATATGGACGGAAAAAATTGGGTATATTACGAGTTAACAGCTGCAAACACCGCCCAGAATCATCAACACGTTGTTGTTTTTGGTCAAATGTGAGCTCGCGCGGCACCCATTTTGCACAGAGCTTCCACATATCCAAATATTGATGGATGATATGACCAACACGTTCCTTTGATATCTTTAAGGCCTCTGCTATGTCGATCAACTTCATTTTACGGTCATTCAAAATCATTTTGTGGATTTTTTTGATGTTTTCGTCGGTAACCACCTCATCGTCCTCCGTGCTCAATTCACCACTTATGAATTTTTCATACCAATCAATTATTGTTGATTTCCCTGGGGCAGAGTCCAGAAACTCATTATCAAGCCAAGTTTTTGCTTCCACCGTATTTTTTCCCTTCAGAAAACAGTATTTTATCAAAACACGAAATTCCTTTTTTTCCATTTTTTTTTCACAATAACAAAAGTTGCTTCACAAAAGACGCTCTATCTCACAAACTAATTGACTTACAGACGTCAAATTTTGACACGAATCATTTGAAGGTTGGTACTATATAAAAATAATATGCATTTAATACTAGCGACGCCATCTATGTGTCAGACCGCTGACTTATCAGCCAACCTGTTTCCGATAAAGATATCCTTCTGTTGCTAAAGATATTATTATGATTTTATCCAGTAGTTGGCCGATATTTTTTATCGACATTGATAAAAATATCGTATGTGTTTTATCAGTTTTATTTCAGATGTTGCGCACATATATGCATACATCTGCACATTTATATGTAACATTAATATCAAAAAATATACGAAATGAAAATAAAATATATTGCTTACCTAGTTTTTCTGTGTAATGTCACACAATAAGTTGATTTAAGATAAGATGACATTTAGTAAGCTTCGTTAGCCTTTAGATCTTTCTTATCGATAATTTGATTTATTTCCTTCAAACTATTTAATATTTTTTTAATTTTTTCGTTACAGGTATGTATTCATTCTAAACTAACAAAAAAGTGTTGTAAGTTACATTAACAAAATAAAGGGTGAGCCAACTATAATTCTTTCATCCTTTTAATTTATTTATTGATATTCTATTACATTAGCAAAAAAAAGCGTCGTCAAAAAAGAAGTGAAAATGTTCTTTTTGGATCCGGAAGTGGTGTAAAATTGGCGCAGAAGCGATACACTGAATTTGCAGCACTTTTTAAGGTGTGATCCGTATATACAAAAAACAAGTATATACGGCCGTAAGTTCGCCCAGGCCGAATCTTATGTACCCTCCACCATGGATTGCGTAGAAACTTCTACGAAAGACTGTCATCCACAATCGAATTACTTGGGTCAACAATTATAAAGTTGATGTGGCCCAATTTTTGTGGTATTGAGGATCGATTTATCTGAGGGCCATATATAACTATAGACCGATATGGACCTAGTTAGACATGGTTGTTAACGGCCACACCCTCATAAAAAATCGCTTCTGTAACATATACTCCCAAACATATTTTGCTTCAAGCATATACATTTTTGGGTATTGCCCAAACATTTATATGTTTGATCTCTACCAATATATAATATGTTTGAAAGCATATTGATCTAAACAATATATGTTTGGGTAGTCTAAGTTCCAAACATTTTGTATTTTTGCATCCAAATTCAATAATGTTGTCTTCCAAAAAACAATATGTTATTATGTGACCATATAATAGGTTTGGAAGCATTTTGCACCCAAAAATATTATATGCTTAAAAAAATTCTCCCAAACAATATTGTGCTCAAAATTTTATTTATTTATTTATATATTTACAATCATAATGAATTATGAAAATAAACAGGTAATATAGGTGCTAACAACATAGGTTTTCGACCTGAATGCTCAAAATTTTGTTTCTGCCTAATTGTATATTCCCCCACATCTTTCTCACTTCCACGACATTTTTTAGTTCTTAGCACCTTATTCTGTAATACAAACATTATAGGAGAAATTATTCATTTTTTTTTATTTTAATTTTACCTTTTGCCGGACGGGGATTCGAACAGCGGACCACACAGTTTGTAAGGATCAAAGAAGTAGCTGATCAATTGCCCAAGGTAAAATAAAATGTTAATTTTGTAATAACAAGCAACAACCACCAACTTAATTCAATATCGCTCCCTGTTAAATAGCGCTCCAAGCTACTAAACACATATATGTTTATAGGCTATTTCTAAATTAATATATGTTTGCATCCAAGCATATTATATTTACAAACATTTTATGTCCCAAACATAATATGTTCTAACATATTAACATATATGTCCCAAACATGTTATGCTAGTTTATGAACATTATATGCTTGCACTCAAAAATATTGTGTTTAAAAATTTGTGTTCCAAACATATAATGTTTATAGCTAAACATATGAAAAACAGTCTTTTTCATCCGTGCATATACTAGCACAATGTACCAAATTTCAACTCACTCGGATGAAATTTGCTCCTCCAAGAGGGTCCAAAACCAAATCTCGGGATCGGTTTATATGGGGGCTATATATGATTATGGACTGATATGGACCACTTTTGGCATGGTTGTTAAATATCATATACTACCACCACGTACCAAATTTTAACCAGATCGGATGAATTTTGCTTCTCCAAAAGGCACCAGAGGTCAAATCTGGGGATCGGTTTATATGGGAGCTATATATAATTATGGACAGATAGGAACCAATTCCTGCATGGTTGTTGGATACCATATACTAACATCACGTATCAAATTTCAACCGAATGGGACGAATTTTGCTCTTCCAAGAGGCTCTGGAGGTCAAATCTGGGGATCGGTTTATATGGGGGCTCTATATAATTATGGACCGATACGGACCAATTTTTGCATGGTTGGTAGAGACCATATACTAACACCATGTACCAAATTTCAGCCGGATCGGGTGAAATTTTCTTCTCTTAGAGGCCTCGCAAGCCAAATTGGGGGATCGGTTTATATGGGGGCTATATATAATTATGGACCGATGTGGATCAATTTTTGCATGGTTGTAAGAGACCATATACTAACACCATGTACCAAATTTCAGCCGGTTCGGATGAAAGTTGCTTCTCTTAGAGGCCTCGCAAGCCAAATCGGGGGTTCGGTTTATATGGGGGCTATATATAATTATGGACCGATGTGAACCAATTTTTGAATGGTTGTTAAAGACCATATACTTACACCATGTACCAAATTTCAGCCGGATCGGATGAAATTTGCTTCTCTTAGAGGCCTCGCAAGCCAAATTTGGGAGTCCGTTTATATGGGGGCTATACGTAAAAGTGGACCGATATGGCCCATTTGCAATACCATCTGACCTACATCAATAGCAACTTCTTGTGCCAAGTTTCAAGTCGATAGCTTGTTTCGTTCGGAAGTTAGCGTGATTTCAACAGACGGACGGACATGCTCAGATCGACTCAGAATTTCACCACGACCCAGAATATATATACTTTATGGGGTCTTAGAGCAATATTTCGATGTGTTACAAACGGAATGACAAAGTTAATATACCCTCATCCTATGGTGGAGGGTATAAAAAAATTAATTAAAATAACTTCCTAAGTAGTTAAAATAAAGAACATCTTTGGGAGAACATTTTTGGATATGCTTTTCAAGTTGTGGCTTTAGCAGCAATTTTTTTTGCTGAGTGTATATTATTTGTTTATTTGACTGATTTATTAAGCGACAAGAAAATTACAGAAATGATGTTTATACCCACTCCAATAAGATGGTGATGGGCGAAATCGAAATATTGATTTCCGACTTTGTTACATGAAGTATAGATCTTCTTGATTATGATGATTAGGCCTGAATTTCTGTCGTCTGTCTGGCAGCCTATCTTTTTGTAACCACGCTATGGTCTTCAATAGTCTAGCTATCGTGCTGATATTCCAAGATATATATAGCACGGTTTCCCGATTTGATTACGTGAGGCCACGGAAGACTCAATTTTCATTCGATATCTTAAAAATTTTAAAAAACTATTATTTTAAGGTTGTAAAAAGCTATGACAAATCTAATATACATCCAGTCATGTTTGGAAATAGTCCCATCCAGTCATGTGTGGAAATAGTCCCACTATAAGTTTGCTCATATGTATTACAACCAACTTCAGGTGGCTATTATACCTAAACCGCTCATATTACAGCTGACAGATTTATTGCAGTGCACTGCTGCAGCGGCAGGTAATTTTATTGCTCACAAGCTTACAAAAGCATTACGATTTATTATGTTCAGAAATAGTGTTATAGGTGATGGAATTTAAGCGTAATAGTGTGATTGCTTTATATTTGACTGAACGAATGAACGTTACCGTGATACTGGCACTGTTGCATCGCGTCCAAAAAGTAGAGGAAAAACAACGGTAACAACGCCAGAAATGATCCGAAAGTGAAGGCCAGAGGGCCTATACAAATGTACACTTTCCATTGGCCACCAGAACTCAAGTCCCACCGACGGCAGTGGTGTGGGCCGCCGAAACGGCCAATGGTCGCTCCCCGCTCGTATTCATCGATCCTAAAGACAGTATTGAAGCCCTGGTCCAATAAACATTTCGACCGCAGACCATGGTCATTCCAACAAGACCATTGGACTGTGCACATGACATCCAAGAATGACTTAAAAAGGAGGCTCCTTTCTTCATTTCTACCGTACAAAGGCCACCAAAATCTCTGGATCTCATTCCGTTGTACTTTTGCTTCTGGGGCATTTTGGAGAGTAAAGATGGTATTTCGCTGGGGAATGGAGCAAATATTGACCGAATTTTGGTCGAACATGTGCATATAGTGATGCCGTTTTACGATGGTGAAATCGAAATAAGTTTCTTTCATGTTCAAACAGTATTTAAATGTTATAAAAAAAATCAATTATATTAATAGTGTTTTTCCGAAGAGACTGCTTTAACTTTTCTGAAGAGACTGCTTTAACTATTGATATTTATATTACAAAATATTTCGTATTTTAATATAATTTATGGCTGCTATAGCCGGGATCCCCGTAAATTCGAAAAAAAATTCCCGCTTTCCCGGGAATGGAAAAAGTCCGGAAAAAAAGAACCTAATGATAATACAATGCGAGAAGATGTTTTCAAAGAAAAAATTGATGGTGATTTCTATTTAGAATTCGACCCGGTCGTATATGTATTTTTTTATTTTCTAGCATTCCAAACAAATACATTTTTATGACGATATAGACGCGCTGAAAATATATTCCTCTGCAAGATTAAAATGCCTGAAAAATGTTTGACCAATTTTTAATTTTTTTTTGGATAATCTTTCATTGGGAAGTTTTCATAATTTTTATACCCACCACCATAGAATAGTGATGGGGGTATACTAAGTTTGTCATTCCGTGTGTAACACATCGAAATATCGATTTCCGACTATATAAAATATATATATTCATGATCAGGGAGAAATTCTAAGACGATATAAGCATGTCCGTCTGTATGTCTATCTGTTGTAATCACGCTACAGCCTTCAATAATGACACTATCGTCCTGAGATTTGGCACAGATTCGTTGTTTGTTTGCAGGCAGGTCAAGTTCGAAGATGGGCTATATCGGTCCAAGTTTTGATATAGTCCCCATATAAACCGATTTCCCGATTTGGGGTCTTGGGCTTATAAAAGCCGTAGTTTTTATTCAATTTACCTGAAATTGAAAATCTAGAGGTACTTGAGGACCATAAAAAGGTGTGCCGAAAATGGTGCCCATTGGTCCATGTTTTGGTGTAGCCCCCATATAGACCGATGTCCCGCTTTTACTTCTTGGGCGTCTAGAAACGGCATTTTCTATCCGATTTGAAATTGAAAATCTAGAGGTATTTTAGGACCATAAAGAGGTGTGTCGAAAATGGTCCGTATCGGTCCATGTTTTCGTATAGCCCCCATATAGACCCATCTCCCGATTTTGCTTCTTGGGCTTCTAGAAACTGTATTTACTATCCGATTTGCCTGAAATTGGAAATCTAGAGGTATTTTAGGACCATAAAGAGGTGTGTCGAAAATGGTCCGTATCGGTCCATGTTTTCGTATAGCCCCCATATGGGCCCATCTCCCCATTTTGCTTCTTGGGCTTCTAGAAACTGTATTTTCTATCCGATTTCCTAAAATTGAAAATCTACAGGTATTTTAAGACCATAAAGAGGCCCGTATCGGTCCATGTTTTGGTATAGTCGCCATATAAACCGATCTCCCGATTTTTATTTGTGGGCTTCTATAAACTGTGTTTATTACCCGATTTACCTAAAATTGAAAATCTAGAGGTATTTTGGAACCCCAAATATGTGTCCCGAAATTGAGGTGTATCGGTCCATTTTTTGGTATAACCCCTATATAGACCGATCTCTCGATTTTACTTCTTGGGCGTCTAGAGACTATGTTTTCTGGACGATTTGCTTGAAATTGAAAATCTAGAGGTATTTAAGATCACAAATAGGTGTGTCGTAAATGGTGCCTATTGGTCCATATTTTGGTGTAGACCCCATATAGACCTATCTCCCGACTTTATTTCTTGGACGTCTAGAATCCGTAGTTTTTATCCAATTTGCCGGAAATTAGAAATATAGACGTATTTTAGGACTATAACGAGGTGAGTCGAAAATGGTCCGTATCGGTCCATGTTTTGGTATAGCCCCTATATAGACTGATCTCCCGATTTTATTTCTTAGGCTTCTAGAACGCGTTGTTTTCACCCAATTCGTTTGAAAGTGGGGTTCTATTGGTCCATATTTTGGTATAGCCCCCATATAGACCTAACTCCCGAATTTATTTCTAGGACTTCTGGAATCCGGCTGACCAAAAATAGCTCAGCCGAATATGGTGTGTGTCGACCCATGTTTTAGTATAGCCTGCACATAGACCGATCTCCAGATTTAACTCTTTGGGCTCCTAGAAACCGGATAGAAGATTTGCACAAAATATACTGGAATATACTGGAAAATATACTGGAATTTTAGACCCTCAAAATTATGTATCGCATTTATTTTTACCGGTCCATTTGGCAAGGCATCGATATAGACCGATTTAACTTCTTGAAGGTACACCCAAAGAAAAAATATTTTCCTCCGGAATGAAATTTTAGACAAACGAAATTTTCGCTTAGAGCAAACTAATCCAAATTTTTGATAAGCGACTCAACGATTGTCCCTAAAATTTGTGTCAAAAGAAAACTTTGATTGTGTAAAATTTTATTCCTCAGAAAAGAAAACACTTCTTTCAGGCTATAGCCGGCGCACTGATCATGAAAATTGCTTGAAACTGAAAGTAAAATTTCCAGATTTTACTCATCGTCTTGATTTCAATAATGGCGGAAAAAATTTACAGATTTAAGATTTAATATCAAGGCGTTCTTTCATCATATACACGATATGTTTATGATGTCTCTAAAACTCAAAATTGGTTCTCATAAATCCAGAATCTGATCTGGTCTTTATAGGTAGAATCTTTAAATTTTTTTTCGGGAAGCGTACTGGTAGAACTGATTTGCTTGGGAGAAGATTTGTCATCATATATTATCAAGTAACCCGCTACCACGAAGAGTTTTCAAAGTAAACTATTATATTTGATTCATGGTGGTGGGTATTTAAGATTCGGCCCGGCCGAACTTACTGTTGTATATACTTATTTTTAGATTTTTTTTTCCAAAATTTCCATCTAATTTTTTGGAGTAGTCTTCGTTTGAGAAATCATTCATATTTTTTTGTGGCATTTGCCATTGAGTCCATTTATTCATAGCGATAAATTTTCCTATTAACACCGTGGTCCTATGAACCTAAGCAATACAGCTTCTGCAAATTGTCAATGCCATTTTACTTTCCAATTTGTGAGGCAAAAATAATTATTCCTTTAATATTCTGGGTTTAAAAATCCCCCAAAGTCAAATAAAACTAAGTCGTAACTTCAAATCCTCATTATCTTAGCTGAGTCTTAGAACTTTCTAAACAAAACAAAAAGCTTTGCAAACAAACTAACTCTCGAAGTTTTGGAAATTGCAAACTGACACAGAATTTGTACTTCAACTGTAACTAACTCGTAACTATGGTGACAGAAAAACATTAAATATCTAAAGGGTGATTTGTTAAGAGCTTGATAACTTTTTTTTTTAAAAAAAACGCATAAAATTTGCAAAATCTCATCGGTTCTTTATTTGAAACGTTAGATTGGTCCATGACATTTACTTTTTGAAGATAATTTCATTTAAATGTTGACCGCGGCTGCGTCTTAGGTGGTCCATTCGGAAAGTCCAATTTTGGGCAACTTTTTCGAGCATTTCGGCCGGAATAGCCCGAATTTCTTCGGAAATGTTGTCTTCCAAAGCTGGAATAGTTGCTGGCTTATTTCTGTAGACTTTAGACTTGACGTAGCCCCACAAAAAATAGTCTAAAGGCGTCAAATCGCATGATCTTGGTGGCCAACTTACCGGTCCATTTCTTGAGATGAATTGTTCTCCGAAGTTTTCCCTCAAAATGGCCATAGAATCGCGAGCTGTGTGGCATGTAGCGCCATCTTGTTGAAACCACATGTCAACCAAGTTCAGTTCTTCCATTTTTGGCAACAAAAAGTTTGTTAGCATCGAACGATAGCGATCGCCATTCACCGTAACGTTGCGTCCAACAGCATCTTTGAAAAAATACGGTCCAATGATTCCACCAGCGTACAAACCACACCAAACTGCATTTTTCGGGATGCATGGGCAGTTCTTGAACGGCTTCTGGTTGCTCTTCACTCCAAATGCGGCAATTTTGCTTATTTACGTAGCCATTCAACCAGAAATGAGCCTCATCGCTGAACAAAATTTGTCGATAAAAAAGCGGATTTTCTGCCACTGATTTTGGTAATAAAATTCAATGATTTGCAAGCGTTGCTCGTTAGTAAGTCTATTCATGATGAAATGTCAAAGCATACTGAGCATCTTTCTCTTTGACACCATGTCTGAAATCCCACGTGATCTGTCAAATACTAATGCATGAAAATCCTAACCTCAAAAGAATCACCCTTTATAAGTATGGAATAAAAACATAACAAAAATTTATTGTACATTTTCTAAGGAGTTACAACTTTTCCTCCCTCTATTGCTTTGTTAGGAAAATATTTTATTAGTTCAACTAAATGGCGTGTGGGGATGTATAGGACATTCCAAAAAATTATCGTATTAACTTGAGATCTCCCACATCCCATATTGAGTGGCATTTTTTTTTTTGACCAAGTCCCTCGCAACTAATTAGCAATATCAATTTCAACGGAGTAAGTATTAGATTCTGCAAGGAGTATTTTTACAAAAAAAAAAAAAAAAACGATATATACTTTTTTGCTCTGTGTATTTAATTCACTCGCAATATCTAAGTCTTTCAACACCCTTATCGCCTTTTAACTCCCTGGAGCCTTTCGAATTGCCCATCCTTATTGCGCCGTTTCCCTTTCCTTTTGTTATGCTTTGGTATTACAGAAGAAATGTCCAAACAGTTTAGTTAATATCTAAGTCTTTATTCTTTTTCTTCTTCAGAAGAAGAAGTCTGCACCGAAAAAAATATTCACTTAATATTAAAAATTATGCAAGCTATGCATTTTATTACACACAATTGACACAATATTAAGAAAAATAAATATAATTAAATTTTAATGAATTTTAGTTTAATTTATGATTATAAATTTGCCTTAAAATATATTTCCATTAAATGTTAAATAAATAGCTTAAAGAAACACATTTTCCTAAAAATGCTTTTATTTTAAAGACGCTGCTTCTTCTTTGCCTCCGATTCAAAACCAAAATCCTTGAGGGAAGGTCAAAATTTTTGGATTCAAATAAACTTTTTTTTTTGAGTGTGTGACCAGTGCAAACATTCTGCAGTCTGTACTCTTGTATATGGGAGAGGTTTTAAACTGCAGTGTTATGTGAACAAACAAAAGTGTTAAATTTCGCGCTTTTCATATTTAAACACTGCTCCTCTCTTGGCTGTGTGTGTGCGTTTGTACGAACCTTAGCCTTCGAACCGGAACTGTCATCTCCCATCCAATCTAGCACAACCCTCCTTCATATCCGTCGTTTTGTATAGAAATTGGAATTTGAGTTAGTTTATCTTTGAGAATGTTGTCTTTATTGATTGTCTAACAATTGTCACGGACACAGAATGCACTTTGCAACAGGAAGATGGGGACAAGGCAGAGATGTCTCCCATTTGTGTATACGGAGGAGACTGTGAGAAATATGGGGCCCTTGGCTTATACACCCAACTAGAAAAAACCCAACATATTTACACGCAGAGAAGAAATATGATCACCTCAAACATGTTTCAAGACCAAAATGTTATAATTAATATTTGTATGGTGACCATGTAACAGGTTTGTCACTAAAATGTTATTTTCTCGTCAAATATAACCTGCTTTTCGAAATCAGATACATGATTTCCGAGAAAATAACATGGTTACAAAAACCATGTTAATGGTCACCACCCAAAAATAACATTTTGCTCTTAAAACATGTTTGAGATGATCATATTCCTTCTCTGGGTGTATAAGCGAATCTTAATGATAAAATTTGCAGTCTCTCTTTATGTTATACTGTCTCAACTTTTTTGCCAATAGAAACAAAGGCTTCTATGAGACAGGTATAATGAAGACACCTTTACAATTGGAACAAGTTGTGAGTATACAAACATATATCTCACTTAAATCGGATCATTCTAATTATGATAATAAATTCATGCAGAAAAACTGATAGTTTTTTAAATCTGACAGAAAATTATATCTGATAGAAAATTTCGCCAAGTTTTAATTTTTACAAAAAATTTCGTCGAAATTTATTTTTGTAGAATTTTTATTTTTATAGACAATTTTTTAACATTTTTGTTGAACTTTAGTTTTAAAAAAAAAATTTTATAAAAAATTGTGTAAAATTTTTTTTTGGTTTTGTAGAAAATTCTTTAGAATTTTTATGTTTATACAAAATTTTATCGAATTTAAATTTTTACAGAAAATTTAAATTTTTACGAAAAATTTCGTCGAAACTTATTTTTGCACACTTTTTATTTTTATAGAAAGTTTTTTTTTTAATATTTTTTTTACATTTTTGTTGAATTTTACTTTTTATATAAAATTTAGCCGAGTTTTAATTTTTGTATTTAATCCAAATTTTAATTTGTTTGAAATTTTGTCGAATCTTTGTACACAATTTTGTCCAATGTTTAGTTTTATAGAAAATTGTGTAAATTTTTTTGTTTTTTTTTGTGCTATGTTTTTTTTTTGTATAAACATAAAAATTTTTTAGAATTTGTATGTTTATACAAAATTTTATCGAATTTAAAATTTTATTTTTAATATTAAAGTTTTTACAAAAAATTTTAATTTTTACGAAAAATTTCGTCGAAACTTATTTGTGCAGACTTTTTATTTTTATAGAAAGTTTTTTCCTACTCAATTTTTTTTTACATTTTTGTTGAACTTTTCTTTTTTTTATAAAATTTAGCCGAGTTTTAATTTTTGTATTTAATCCAAATTTTAATTTGTTTTAAATTTTGTCGAATCTTTGTACAAAATTTTGACCAATGTTTAGTTTTATAGAAAATTGTGTAAATATTTTTGGGTTTTTTGGTTATGTTTTTTTTTTGTATAAACATAACAATTCCTTAGAAATTCTAAATTTTTATTTTTTAAATTTAAGTTTTTACAGAAAATTTCAATTTTTACGAAAAATTGCGTCGAAACTTATTTTTGCAGACTTTTTATTTTTATAGAAAGTTTTTTCCTACTCAATTGTTTTGACATTTTTGTTGAACTTTACTTTTTATATAAAATTTCGCCGAGTTTTAATTTTTGTATGTAATCGAAATTTTAATTCATTTAAAATTTTGTCGAATCTTTGAACAAAAGTTTGACCAATGTTTAGTTTTATAAAAATTGTGTAAATTTTTTTGGTGTTTTTGGTTATATTTTTTGTATAAACATAAAAATTCTTTAGAACTTTTATGTTTATACAAAATTTTATCGAATTAAAATGTTTATAGAAAATTTTAATTTCTACTAAAAATTTCGACGAAACTAATTTTTGTTGACTTTTTATTTTTATAGAAAGTTTTTCCCTACTCAATTTTCTTACGTTTTTGTTGAACTTTAGTTTTTAAAGAAAATTTCGCCGGGTTTTAATTTTTGTATTTAATCGAAATTTTAATTTGTTTTAAAAAAATAATTTGTTTTTGGTTTTGTAGAAAATGCTTTAGAATTTTTATGTTTATACAAAATTTTATCGAATTTAAATTTTTACGTATAATTTTATTTTTTGCGAAAATTTTCGTCGAAAGTTATTTTTGCAGACTTTTTATTTTTTTAGAAAGTTTTATCCTACTCCATTTTTTTTACATTTTTGTTGAACTTTACTTTTTATATAAAATTTCGCCGAGTTTTAATTTTTGTATTTGATCGAAATTTTAATTTGTTTTAAATTTTGTCGAATATTTTTGCATACTTTTTATTTTTATAGAAAGTGTTTTTTTCTACTCAATTTTTTTAACATTTTTGTTGAACTTAACTTTTTATATAAAATTTTGCCGAGTTTTAATTTTTGTATTTAATCGAAATTTTAATTTTGTTTTAAATTTTGTGGAATCTTTGAACAAAATTTTGACCAATCTTTAGTTTTATAGAAAATTGTGTAAATTTTTTCGGTTTTTTTGGTTATGTTTTTTTGTATATAAACAAAAAATTTTATCGAATTTAAATGTTTACAGAAAATTTTAATTTCTACTAAAAATTTCGTCGAAACTTATTTTTGTTGACTTTTTATTTTTATAGAAAGTTTTTCCCTACTCAATTTTCTTACGTTTTTGTTGAACTTTACTTTTTATATAAAATTTCGCCGAGTTTTAAATGTTGTATTTAATTGAACTTTTAGTTTGTTTTAAATTTTGTCGAATGTTTGTTCGAAATTGTGTAATTTTTTTAGTTTTATAGAAAATTCTTTAGAATTTTTATGTTTATATAAAATTTTTTCGAATTAAAATTTTTAAAGAAAATTTCGTTGAATTTTAATTTTTAATCCAAAATTTAATTTGTTTGAAATTTTGTCGAATCTTTGTACACAATTTTGTCCAATGTTTAGTTTTATAGAAAATTGTGTAAATTTTTTTGGGTTTTTTTGGTTATGTTTTTTTTGTATAAACATAAAAATTCTTTTGTATAAACATAAAAATTCTTTAGAAATTCTAAATTTTTATTTTTTAAATTTAAGTTTTTACAGAAAATTTCAATTTTTACGAAAAATTGCGTCGAAACTTATTTTTGCAGACTTTTTATTTTTATAGAAAGTTTTTTCCTACTCAATTGTTTTTACATTTTTGTTGAACTTTACTTTTTATATAAAATTTCGCCGAGTTTTAATTTTTGTATGTAATCGAAATTTTAATTTATTTAAAATTTTGTCGAATCTTTGAACAAAATTTTGACCAATGTTTAGTTTTATAAAAAATTGTGTAAATTTTTTTTGGTGTTTTTGGTTATATTTTTTGTATAAACATAAAAATTCTTTAGAACTTTTATGTTTATACAAAATTTTATCGAATTTAAATGTTTATAGAAAATTTTAATTTCTACTAAAAATTTCGTCGAAACTAATTTTTGCTGACTTTTTATTTTTATAGAAAGTTTTTCCCTACTCAATTTTCTTACGTTTTTGTTGAACTTTAGTTTTTAAAGAAAATTTCGCCGGGTTTTAATTTTTGTATTTAATCGAAATTTTAATTTGTTTTAAAAAAATAATTTGTTTTTGGTTTTGTAGAAAATGCTTTAGAATTTTTATGTTTATACAAAATTTTATCGAATTTAAATTTTTACAGATAATTTTATTTTTTACGAAAATTTTCGTCGAAAGTTATTTTTGCAGACTTTTTATTTTTTTAGAAAGTTTTATCCTACTCAATTGTTTTTACATTTCTGTTGAACTTTACTTTTTATATAAAATTTCGCCGAGTTTTAATTTTTGTATTTAATCGAAATTTTAATTTGTTTTAAATTTTGTCGAATATTTTTGCATACTTTTTATTTTTATAGAAAGTTTTTTTTTTCTACTCAATTTTTTTAACATTTTTGTTGAACTTAACTTTTTATATAAAATTTTGCCGAGTTTTAATTTTTGTATTTAATCGAAATTTTAATTTTGTTTTAAATTTTGTGGAATCTTTGAACAAAATTTTGACCAATCTTTAGTTTTATAGAAAGTTGTGTAAATTTTTTCGGTTTTTTTGGTTATGTTTTTTTGTATATAAACAAAAAATTTTATCGAATTTAAATGTTTACAGAAAATTTTAATTTCTACTAAAAATTTCGTCGAAACTTATTTTTGCTGACTTTTTATTTTTATAGAAAGTTTTTCCCTACTCAATTTTCTTACGTTTTTGTTGAACTTTACTTTTTATATAAAATTTCGCCGAGTTTTAATTGTTGTATTTAATTGAACTTTTAGTTTGTTTTAAATTTTGTCGAATGTTTGTTCGAAATTGTGTAATTTTTTTAGTTTTATAGAAAATTCTTTAGAATTTTTATGTTTATATAAAATTTTTTCGAATTAAAATTTTTAAAGAAAATTTCGTTGAATTTTAATTTTTATAGAAAATTTAATCAAAATTTCACTTTTAAAGTAAATATATAAACTTTGTCATTCCGTTTGTAACATATAGAAATATTGCTCTAAGACCCCATAAAGTATATATAACTTATTCTGGGTCGTGGTGAAATTCTGAGTGGGTATAAGCATGTCCGTCTGTTGAAATCACGCTAACTTCCGAACGAAACAAGCTATCGACTTGTAACTTGGCACAAGTAGTTGTTATTGATATAGGTAGAATGGTATTGCAAATGGGCCATATCGATTCACTTTTACATATAGCCCCCATATAAACGGACCCCCAGATTTGGGTTGCGGAGCCTCAAAGAGAAGCAAATTTCATCCGATCCGGCTGAAATTTGGCACATAGTGTTGGTTTATGATCTCTAACAACCATGCAAAAATTGGTCCACAGCGGTTCATAATAATATATAGCCCTTATATAAACCGATCCCCAGATTTGATCTCCAGAGCAAAATTCATCCGATCCGGTTGAAATTTGGTAAATTTCGCTAGTGTATGGCCGATAACAACCATGGCAAAATTGGTCCGTATCGATCTATATTATATATAGCCCCCAAATAAACCGATCCCCAATTACAGAAAAATCACGATTGCCACTCGAACCAAAAATAATCTAGCAAAATTTTTTTGCCATAGAAAATTTTGCCAACATTTTATATTTCTATAGAAAATTTTGTGAAAATTTTATTTCTATAGCAAATTTTGTCAACATTTTATGTCGTTCGGAAATTTTGTCAAAATATAATTTTTATACAAAATTTTATCAAAAATTTATTTCTATAGAAAATTTTTTATTTTTTACAGAAAAATTTTGTCAGAATTTTATTTCTGTAGAAAATTATGTTAAAATGTTATTTCTATAGAAAATTTATGAAGCATTTCATAGTTGGAGAGTAATCAAGAATTCTACCAATCTACCAAACAGTAAAAAATCCGCCATTTTTGGTAGACGCGTGTTCATAATTGTATATAGCCCCCATATAAAGCTAATCTCATATTTCAATTCTGGCACTATAATTACCGCACAAAAGTTCATATCGGTTCGAAATTATTTCTCCCCTATATACACCGGTCAAGAACTGAATATATACTTATTTAATCGACCTTTCTTTTGTCTAATATATATCCCACATGGACTAACTTACAACTTAGAAGATGACGTTAAGAAGTTTTAAGATGCCTTGCCATCGGCCGCAACCCAAGTAATTTAATTGTTAGTAGAAGTTTAGTACAAGTTTCGACGCAATCCATGGTGGAGGGTACATAAGATTCGGCCTGGCTGAACTTACGGCCGTATATACTTGTTTAAAATTCTTATTTTAATAATAATTTTTTTGGAATTTACATTTTTATAAAATATTTCGTTGAATTTTCATTAAAAACTAACTTTTGAATTTTAATTTCGATGGAAAATTTCGCTGAATTCTAATTTGTACAGAAAATTTCAACGCCATTTTATTTTTAAGGATAAATTCGTCGATTTTAACTTTCATATAAAAAGTTTCTTAAATTTTAATTTCTATTGTAATTTTAATTTTATAGAATGTTTGTTTGATGAGTTTTTATTTATACGAAAATTTTTTGTCAAAATTTTGTTTTCAAAGAATTAAAATTTTTTTCTAACGAAAATTTTGTATGTTTTTTTAAGAAATTTTTGTAGAATGTCTATTTGTATAGTTTCTAAAATTTTAATAGATTTTTACAGAAACTTTCTAAAATTTAAATTCTTGAAAATTCGTCGAAATAAATTTAAAATAAATTTCGAAATTGATTTCACATAAAACTAAACGCTCATTAAAGTATTCTGTAAAATTATAAATTATCCAATTTTCTATACTCTTATATGTAAAAGTTCTAACATTTATAGAAAATGTTGTAAAATTTTTTCGAACATTTATAGGCAATTTTGTAGAAATTTTATTTTTGCAGTACATTTTTTTGAGTTATTAATTTTACAAAAAAATTATCTTAATTAAATTTTTACAAAAAATCGTTGGATTTTTGTGTATACGATTTTTTAAAATGTCTATTTTTATAGAAAATTAGGAGAATTTTTCTTTTTAAAGAATACTTCGGTTAAATTCAGTTTTTAAAAAAGATTTCATAAAGTTTTATTTGAAGGAAAATTTTTTCGAATTTGTGTTATTTTCAGAAGTTGTGAAATTTTCTTCAATGATTAATTTCGATTAAATCTCTTATGAAAACTAAAATTAAACTATATGTTCTTTGAATATAAAGACAGTCATTTAAATGTTCCTATTTAAATATCCATCGAAATTTTCTTTAAAAATTATATCTTAAATTTTGTGTAAAAATAGAAATTGGACGTTTTTTATAAAAGTTAAATTAAATATAATAATTTAATTAATTTCCTTTTAATTTAATTAATCCTTTTAAGAACTCAGCGAAATGTTCGGTGAAAACAGAAATTCTACAAAATAGTCTATAAAAACAAAAAAATGTAAAATGTTTTTATATAAATAAATATCCATTAAAATTTTCTTTAAAAACTAAATTGTAAAGAAAATTTCTGTTAAAATTAAAATTGTACGATTTTTGTTATAAAATTTAAACAAAATGTTCTATAAAAATAAAAATTCTACAAAATTAAAAAGAATGTAAAAAAAAGTTAACATATATTTTGTAAAATTTTTATTTTACACAACATTCGTAGAAAATTTTGTAGAAGTTTTAGATAAAGAGTTTATTGGTTTTATTTATTTTTATGATAACATTTTGTTGAAATTTAACCCTTTCACTACCGATGTCCACATAGAAGGACATTCGAAAAAGCCACCAAATTCTATTTTCCCACTTAATTTCGATTTATTTCTCGATGTTATTTTAAAGCAGAGGCTTTAATCTAAATAATTTGTAATCATTTTCCATGTTGGTGAGCACTAAAATACATTTTTATAAACTTCTTTAACAATAAACGAAAAATATGAAAATTTGATACAATTTTTCTACTGTATGTTTCTAGTAAATGGACAATTATACAAGAACTATAGCTGATACTTTTTCAATTTCGTTTTTGTATTTTTCTCACACTTTGAAAGATATTATAAGTGAAATAACGCTTATTTTCGTAAGGCCATTTGGTCACAATTCAAGAATAAAGTTTTCAGAACAAACTCATATAGCTTTTGAAGTAATTGAGGTAGAAACTCAAAATGACAATTTTTGTTTTACATGCTGTTAGTACCAGTAAAAACAGAAGAAAAATTAAAGTTTTTAACATTAGGTTTATTTCGGTAGTGAAAGGGTTAAGTTTTATAAAAACAATTCGCCGAATTATAATAAACAAACTTTGTATATTTATACCCTAAACCACATAGTTGTCAGGGTATAATAACTTTGATCTGCCAAAAAATGTGCTTACCAGAAATATTGATTTTAGACCCCATAAAATATACACCGATCGACTCAGAATCACCTCCTGAATCGATCTAATGCTTGGTGTCCGTCCGTCTGTTTTCCGCAGGATTCCGGTCGCAATTATTGACAGATTTTGACGAAATTTGGTATGTGGCGTTTTTTTGGTTCAAGGACGAACGCTATTGAAAAAATCGGATCAAATTGAGATATAGCTCCAATATATATGTATTGTCCGATTTCGATAAATTGGGTCAGATTGCGTTTATTTACTAACCGATCGGCGCCAAATTTGCCACAAAGTAATCCAATCGACCACCCTTAAGTGTACCAAATATCATTGAAATCGGTTCAGATGTAGATATTTGTCAAAATTTTATTTCTATAGAAAATGTTGTATATACCCCGTATGGATTAACTTACAATTGAGAAGACGGTGTAAAGAAGTTTTAAGATAGCATACCTTGCCATGGGCAAGTGTTACCGCAAACCAAGTAATTCGATTGTGAATGAAATTTTGACAAACATTTCTATAGAAATAAAGTTTTGACAAAATTTTCTATACCAATGAAATTTTGACAAAATTTTCTATAGAAATAAAATCTTGACAAAATTTTCTATAGTAATAAAATTTTTACAAAATTTTCTAGAGAAATAAAATTTTGGTAGATTATTTTTGGGGATCAGCTATATATAACTATATACCGATATGGACCAATTTTGACATGGTTGTTAGCGGCCATATACTAGCGCAATGTACCAAATTTCAACCGGATCGGATGAATTTTGCTTCTCCAAGAGCTCTAGAGGTCAAATCTAGATCGGTTTAAATAGGGACCGGTACACGCAAAGAAAAAAAAAAGTTTGGAAAACGTGTACCGGAAATGTTTTTCTTTTGTTAGAGTTTTTTGAATTGCTTCGAAAATTTTAAACTTTTATCACCAAAAAAATGCGTTTGTTACAAAATTTTTATTTTTTCAATAAAAAAAGTTATTTTTGAAACAACAACACAGTCCAATTCGTTTATATCAAACACTGTTCTTTTCTGACTTTAGGTCTTTAATAAGACACATAAGACACATTTCAAAATTAAATATTCTACAATGTAATGTTGAACATTTTTTCGGAATCTTCCGAACATATCTGGAATATATGTAAAAAAAAACTTTGGTCGAAGCAGGGATCGAACCCACGACCTTTGGCATGCAAGTCGGACGTAGCAACCACTGCACCACGGTTCCAAACTAAATGTTTGTTTCTGTTAAATAAATTTTGTTTATTAGGTTCGTGGGCGCCGCAAGCTATGCTATATAAATATAACTTATATGGATATTTATCTATTGATGACCATAACAGGTACATAGCTCAGTGGTTATTGTGTTGGCTTACAAAGTGCATGGTCCGCGGTTCGAGGTAAAAAAAAAATTAAAAATTTATAAAATCGTATAATTTCTTCTACATTGTTGGTATTACAGGAAAAGGTGTTAAGAACTAAAAAACATCGTGGATGTGAGAAAGATGTGAGGGAAAATGCAATTAGCAAGAAAACATTTTTTTTGAGTTTGTCCTTATGAAATTGTTTTTACATCCTGGAAAAGAATAAACGTTTATCACAAAAAGTATATACTTTTCTCCCAAATACACTTCCTTACAGCGAAAAGAAAATGAGAAACGAACTTTGTTTGTCTAAAATTTCGTTTGGGAGGAAAGAATTATTTTTTTGCGTGTATGGACCAATTTTTGCATGGTTCTTAGAGACCATATACTAACACCACGTACCAAATTTCAACCAGATCGGATGAACTTTGCTCTTCCATGAGGCTCCGGAGGTCAAATCTGGGGATTGGTTTATATGGGGGCTATATATAATTATGGACCGATGTGGACGAATTTTTGCATGGTTGTTAGGGACCATATACTAACACAATGTATCAAATTTCGGATGAAATTCTCTTAGAGGCTCCGCAAGTAAAGTCTGGGGATCGGTTTATATGGGGGCTATATATAACATAATTATGGACCGATGTGCTCCAAATTTTGCATGGTTGTTAGAGACCATGTACAAATTTTACCGAGTTTCATTTTGTACAGAAATTTTCATTGAATATTGTTTTAATTTTTATTTTTATTGAACACTTTTTAGACTTTCTATTCATATAACATTTTGTTGATTTTTTTTTACATTTTTATAAAAATTTAGTTAATTTTTTTATATCTGCAGAATATTTCGTCGAATTTAATTTTTTACAAAAAAATTCCATGAAAATTTGATTTTTAATGAAAATTTTACCGAACTTTTTTTTTAGAAAATGTTATAGTATGTATTTTAATTTGTTTTTATATAAATTTGTAAAACTGGTATTTCAATGTAAAATAAGGTCGATTCTTCTTAGAGAATATTGTCGTAACTCGTTTATAGTTGTCGATATGATTTTCCATAAGCTATTAGGCATTTTTGAATAAGCCTTGTGTCAATTTGGCCTTGCCAAATGTTGTGTCCTAACCAAAAACCTACACACTCATAAGTTTTTGTGTGTAAATCTTAGCCTTATGCTTTGATGTACCATCACACGTTTGTCCCCAATGCATTGTGGAGGATGCCACCACTGTTTGTGACATGAAAGAGACTTTGCTATTGCAATTTCTGCTCCCATTCGTGATTCTGTTGTTATGCTTGTCTTATTCCATGTTCAATTCATTGTTTGTTGATGGTGGGTGGTGGCTGGGTGGTGTTCCTTGGCGAATTGGCACCAAGAAGAAGACATTTTCGTTGCATCCGTTCACAGACGTCTTCATTTTTAATCACATTGTTCGTTACTAAGTGCATTACAATGCATAAATACTGTATTTACTTTGAACTGAATTGCTGTTGTGTTTTGACAGTGATGTATGATGATGTTGTTAGATTTTGCCCCAAACCAAACATGCATGACGATGAAGGATGTATTAGGGTTGTGGACCCCTTTTATTGTGTTTGACTTTGTTTTTTTTTTTTTGCGATACAAAGGAATGTTGGAAACATTTTGGTGGAGGAGGAAGAGGCAATCTATTTTGTGAATTTTAAAGTTCAGCAATATCGACCTCTGGTGGCGACGTCTAGAATGGAATGTGACCAGCGTTGTTTGGTGTTTAGACGAGTAGGTTTAACACGAAAAGCGAATAAATGAATACCCCTAGAATACAGATAGGACGCACGGTAATCGTCCGGAAGAGTAAGGGTTAATGTGACTACAGCTAGGTATAGTGACAGCCTTATATTGTAAGTTCACACAAACCACAGGTGGTGAACATCTCTCTTATCATAGAGTGATGCTAAATTCTCTGTAAACTCAATGACAGGGGACCTCTTTCATAAAGCCGAGTCCGAACGGCGTTTCACATTATGGTGAAACTTTTAGAAAAGTGTTGATATCTTCAGAAATGGCACCAGCCTCACTGAGAGGGGGTAAAGCACCACTGAAAACTGTTTAGCGTTCGATTGAAACTCGGACTGAACCGCCCCCCCCCACCCTTTGTAAGCAAGGCGGACATGCCTACCCAGGTACAGTTTGCAGATTTTACGAAACCTATCCTGTTTTGTTGTGGGATGGGAAAGTAGTTCGTAGCCCCATTAGACCAATTAGACCATGAGTGGACGGATATTAATAACGCTGGCGTAATCACGATGAATGTGGAGTGTCGAATGGGCCCAATCAGTGTTACCACTGGAAATTTTGAAAAAGTCGCAGAAAAGGTTGCATATTCTAAAAAAGGTCGAACAAAAAAGTCTGACAATTATAAAAAAGTCGCTTACATTTGTGAATGTCCATTAAAACAACACAAAACAAGTATATACGGCCGTAAGTTCGGCCAGGCCGAATCTTATGTACCCTCCATCATGGATTGCATAGAAACTTCTACAAAAGACTGTCATCCACAATCGAATTACTTGGGTGGCGGTAACATTTGCCGATGGCAAGGTATCTTTAAACTTCTTAACACCGGCTTCCCAATTGTAAGTTAGTCAAATAAAATTTTAACAAAATTTTCTATAGAAATAAAATTTTGATAAAATTTTTTATAGAAATAAAATTTTGACAAAATTTTCTATAGAAATAAAATTTTGACAAAATTTTCTATAGAAATAAAATTTTGACAAAATTTTCTATAGAAATAAAATGTTAACAAAATTTTCTATAGAAATAAAATTTTGGCAAAATTTTCTATAGAAATAAAATTTTGACAAAATTTTCTATAGAAATAAAATGTTGACAAAATTTTCTATAGAAATAAAATGTTGACAAAATTTTCTATTGAAATAAAATTTTTCTATTTGAAATAAATTTCCGTAGAAATAAAATTTTGATAAAATTTTCTATAGAAAAAAAATTTTTGACAAAATTTTCTATAGAAATAAAATTTTGACAAAATATTCTATAGAAATAAAATATTGACAAATTTTTTATAGTAATAAAGTTTTGACAAAATTTTCTATAGTAATAAAATTTTGACAAAATTTTCTATAGAAATAAAATTTTGACAAAATTTTCTATTGAAATAAAATGTTGACAAAATTTTCTATAGAAATAAAATGTTGACAAAATTTTCTATTGAAATAAAATTTTGACAAAATTTTCTATAGAAATAAAATTTTGATAAAATTTTCTATAGAAATAAAATTTTGACAAAATTTTCTATAGAAATAAAATTTTGACAAAATTTTCTATAGAAATAAAATATTGACAAATTTTTCTATAGTTATAAAATTTTGAGAAATTTTTTATAGTAATAAAGTTTTGACAAAATTTTCTATAGAAATAAAATTTTGATAAAATTTTTTATAGAAATAAAATTTTGACAAAATTATCTATAGAAATAAAATTTTGACAAAATTTTCTATAGAAATAAAATGTTAACAACATTTTCTATAGAAATAAAATTTTGACAAAATTTTTAATAGAAATAAAATGTTAAAAAATTTTCTATAGAAATAAAATTTTGATAAAATTTTTTATAGAAATAAAATTTTGACAAAATTTTCTATAGAAATAAAATGTTGACAAAATTTTCTATAGAAATAAAATGTTGACAAAATTTTCTATTGAAATAAAATTTTGACAAAATTTTCTGTAGAAATAAAATTTTGACAAAATTTTCTATAGAAATAAAATGTTGACAAAATTTTCTATAGAAATAAAATGTTGACAAAATTTTCTATTGAAATAAAATTTTGACAAAACTTTCCGTAGAAATAAAATTTTGATAAAATTTTCTATAGAAAAAAAATTTTTGACAAAATTTTCTATAGAAATAAAATTTTGACAAAATTTTCTATAGAAATAAAATATTGACAAATTTTTTATAGTAATAAAGTTTTGAGAAAATTTTCTATAGTAATAAAATTTTGACAAAATTTTCTATAGAAATAAAATTTTGACAAAATTTTCTATTGAAATAAAATGTTGACAAAATTTTCTATAGAAATAAAATGTTGACAAAATTTTCTATTGAAATAAAATTTTGACAAAATTTTCTATAGAAATAAAATTTTGATAAAATTTTCTATAGAAATAAAATTTTGACAAAATTTTCTATAGAAATAAAATTTTGACAAAATTTTCTATAGAAATAAAATATTGACAAATTTTTCTATAGTTATAAAATTTTGAGAAATTTTTTATAGTAATAAAGTTTTGACAAAATTTTCTATAGAAATAAAATTTTGATAAAATTTTTTATAGAAATAAAATTTTGACAAAATTATCTATAGAAATAAAATTTTGACAAAATTTTCTATAGAAATAAAATGTTAACAACATTTTCTATAGAAATAAAATTTTGACAAAATTTTTAATAGAAATAAAATGTTAAAAAAATTTTCTATAGAAATAAAATTTTGATAAAATTTTTTATAGAAATAAAATTTTGACAAAATTTTCTATAGAAATAAAATGTTGACAAAATTTTCTATAGAAATAAAACGTTGACAAAATTTTCTATTGAAATAAAATTTTGACATAATTTTCTGTAGAAATAAAATTTTGATAAAATTTTCTATAGAAATAAAATTTTGACAAAATTTTCTATAGAAATAAAATTTTGACAAAATATTCTATAGAAATAAAATATTGACAAATTTTTTATAGTAATAAAGTTTTGACAAAATTTTCTATAGTAATAAAATTTTGACAAATTTTCTATAGAAATAAAATGTTGACAAAATTTTCTATAGAAATAAAATATTGACAAAATTTTCTATAGAAATAAAATTTTGATAAAATTTTCTATAGAAATAAAATTTTGACAAAATTTTCTATAGAAATAAAATATTGACAAATTTTTCTATACACACAAAAAAATTTTTTTCTGATTCAATCACAAAATTAATTGATCCAATTAATTTTTAATTGAAATGTCTTCAATCACAGAAATGATAGTATCAATTAAAAATTAATTGAAGGTCAATTAAAAAGTTAATTGATCCAATTAAAAAATTAATTGATACCATTATTTTTGTGATTGATTTTTGTTTCAATTAAAAAATTTGTTGAATCAATTACATTTTTAATTGAACATTTTTTAAAACTCAATTAAAATTTTAATTGGAAAAATTTTCGTGAAATTTTTTTGTGTGTAGTTATAAAATTTTGAGAAATTTTTTATAGTAATAAAGTTTTGACAAAATTTTCTATAGTAATAAAATTTTGACAAAATTTTCTATAGTTATAAAATTTTGACAAAATTTTCTATAGACATAAAATTTTGGTAGATTATTTTTGGGAACTGTAGACTATGCCAAGTTTGGCATGGTTGTACAAAATTTCACCACGTACCAACTTTCAACCGGATCGGATGAGTTTTGCTCCTCCGAGAGCTCCGGAGGTCAAATCTGAGGATCGGTTTCAATGGGGGTTATAAATAATTAAGACCGGTATGGACCAATTTTTGAGACCATATACTAACACCACGTACCAAATTTCAACCGGGGCTCCGGAGGCCAAATATGGGGATCGGTTTATATGGGGGTTACATATAATTGTGGACCGATATGGACCAATTCCTGCATGGTTGTTAGAGACCATATACATTTCGCATATTTTAAAAAAGTAGCACAAAATGTCGCATGGCGCCAAAAAGGTTGCAAAATGTGACTAAAGTCGCACAACGGTAACACTGGGCCCAATAAGCCAAAAAGGTTGCAAAATGTGACTAAAGTCGCACAACGGTAACACTGGGCCCAATAAGTCAGCATAGTGCAGCTTATGCCTTCGAACTCGGCTGCTCGATTATATGAGCTTAGCTATGAATAGTTAAAGTGAACCAAATATATTAGACTGCCACTATACCTAACCCATAGATCATATAACCATGTAGATGATTCGTCCTTATGCTTACGTTCCCTTTGGATTTCCTTTTTACAGTTTTCCAATTAGATTTTTCCAAAATTAAAATACTTATGATGCAACAGACAACAGATTTATAAATAAATTCAAATATTAGTACGGATCCTTGGATTGATCCATTTCCCTTAGGGATGTTACCGTTTTACTAGTTTTGTTGGACATTTGCCATTTTCTTAAGCGTTGACACTTTTATGCCCTATTTTAGTGCCATGTTTTTTTTTTTTGTAAATGTTGATCATGAAGGGATCCAGTGCAGACATGATCAATGCATGAAAATAAAATCAGTGCCACTTTATCCTCCTTAAAGTTTTATCTTTAAGAAATGGTGATACGACTTGGCTCAGGAATGGTGACATCTAAATTTCGTGCAAGATGTGATGCCCGCAAGCTGTCTCAACCCTTTACTGTTTCCGCCAATGCAAACTTTTTTTCGATTTATTCTCCGCAGTAGACGTATTCGCGGCAACTGGACCGACAACGTCTATGATGAAATTCGAAAAACCATGTTTTGAATTACAAATTGAAAGTAGGGTCGATTTACCTACTAAAATAAATTTTCTTCGCCTATTTTTAGGCGTCACAATTGTTCGCTGGTGATAAGACTTTAGGGAATGGCTCTGGAATGGTTACACCCAAATGTCGTGCAATATGTAATGCCCTTGATAAGACTTTATAATTGTGACGTCTGAAAATTTATTGTAATAGGTAAACCGTGAAATAAAAAAGCGTTTGGACCCTATTTTCTATTTCTAAGTCAAAACTTTGGTTTTCTAATTTTATCATGGTTGTTGTCGGTCCAGTTGCCGTGCATACGTCTACTGCGGAGAATAAATTGAATAAAGCTTGCATTGACTTACTGCGATTTTAAAAAGAGTGAAAGAGTTGAGACAGTTTGCGGGTATCACACCTTGCACGAAATTTGGGTGTCACCATTCCAGAGCCAAGTCGTATCACCATTTCTTAAAGATAAAACATTAACCCCCATTTTCATAAAGTTACTGGATCTTTTCATGGTCAACATTTACAAAAAAACATGTCACTAAAATAGGGAATAAAGTGGCACAAGATGGCAAAAAAATTTCAGTATAATGTAAAATGTATGGCATTGAGTGGCATAAGAGTGGCATAAAAGGGTCGACCCTTAAGAAAATGGCAAATGTCCAACAAAACTAGTAAAACGGTAACATCCCTAAGGGAAATGGATCAATCCAAGGATCCGTACGTAACTAGTGCCTGGTGTGTATAGACCAGCCGCAGTTCTGGTCAAAACATATGGATGGGACTGGTCACTTTAATATGGGTGTGCCATTCGTGGGGTGAATTTACACTAGAGGTGTGCACGTGACACGAAATTGTCGTGAATCATGAAAAATTTCGTGACACGAGTGAGTCACGCTGATGGCAACGGCGTGAGTGTGCGTGAGTCACGAACAGAATTTCTTCGTGAGTGTGCGTGAGCAACGAATTTCGGTAAAACACGCTCACGAAAAAAATCATGCCCACGGACATAAAAAGCTTACGAGATGAATTCATTTACAATTTTAGTAACACCTGGGATGTTAAGAGTTTAATAACGCTCTCGATTTTAATCATGCTCATGTTTTCAAACACGTCGATAAAGTAAATTAGTCATAAAACAAGTAAGGAAAGTCTAATTATACCCTGCACCACTTTGTAGATCTAAATTTTCGATACCATATCACATCCGTCAAATGTGTTGGGGGCTATATATAAAGGTTTGTCCCAAATACATACATTTAAATATCACTCGATCTGGACAGAATTTGATAGACTTCTACAAAATCTATAGACTCAAAATTTAAGTCGGCTAATGCACTAGGGTGGTACACAATGTTAGTAAAAACATATGAGAAACATTTAAATCTGAAGCAGTTTTAATGAAACTTCGCAAAAGTTTATTTATGATTTATCGCTCGATATATATGCATTAGAAGTTTAGGAAAATTAGAGTCATTTTTACAACTTTTCGACTAAGCAGTAGCGAGCTCACAAGGAAAATGTTGATATTTTGACCATTTTTGTCGAAATCAGAAAAACATATATATGGGAGCTATATCTAAATCTGAACCGATTTCAATCAAATTTGGCACACATGACTATATTACTAATTGTACTCCTAGTGCAAAATTTCAACCAAATTGGGCCAAAACTCTGGCTTCTGGGGCCATATAAGTCCATATCGGGCGAAAAATATATATGGAAGCTATATCTAAATCTGAACCGATTTCAATCAAATTTGGCACACATGACTATACTACCAATTGTACTCCTTGTGCAAAATTTTAAGCTAATCGGCATAAAACTCTGGCTACTGGGTCCATATAAGTGCATATCGGGCGAAAGATATATGGGAGCTATATTTAAATCTACATCGATTTCAACCAAATTTGGCACGCATAGCTACAATGCTAAATCTACTCTCTGTGCAAAATTTCAACCAAATTGCGCCAAAACTCTGGCTTTTACGACCATATTAGTCCATATCGGGCGAAAGATATATATGGGAGCTATATCTAAATCTAAACCGATTTCAATCAAATTTTGCACACTTGACTATACTATTAATTGTACTCCTAGTGCAAAATTTCAACCAAATTCGGCCAAAAATCTGGCTTCTTGGGCCATATAAGTCCATATCGGACGAAAGATATATATGGGAGCTATATCTAAATCTGAACCGATTTCAATCAAATTTGGCACACTTGACTATACGACTAAGTGTTATGTTTGTACAAAATTTCAAACAAATCGGTATAAAACTCTGGCTGCTGGGTCCATATTAGTGCATATCGGGCGAAAGATATATATGGGAGCTATATCTAAATCTGAACCGATTTCTTCCAAAATCAATAGGGTTCTATTATGACCCAAATTAGAAACATGTGCCAAATTTGAAGGCGATTGGACTTAAATTGCGATCTAGACTTTGATCACAAAAATGTGTTCACAGACAGACGGACGGACGGACGGACGGACAGACGGACAGACGGACATGGTTATATCGACTCAGGGACCCACCCTGAGCATTATTGCCAAAGACACCATGTGTATATCTCGTCTCCTTCTGGGTGTTACAAACATATGCACTAACTTATAATACCCTGTTCCACAGTGTGGCGCAGGGTATAAAAAACATGGCAAAAAAATTTCAGTATAATGTAAAATGTATGGCATTGAGTGGCATAAGAGTGGCATAAAAGTGTCAACGCTTAAGAAAATGGCAAATGTCCAGCAAAACTAGTAAAACGGTAACATCCCTTAGGGAAATGGATCAATCCAAGGATCCGTACGGAACTAGTGCCTGGTGTGTATGGACCAGCCGCAGTTCTGGTCAAAACATATGGAAGGGACTGGCCACTTTAATATGGGTGTGCCATTCGTGGGGTGAATTTAGGTTAGGTTAGGTTATGTGGCAGCCCGATGTGTCAGGCTCACTTAGACTATTCAGTCCATTGTGATACCACAGTGGTGAACTTCTCTCTTATCACTGAGTGCTGCCCGACTCCATGTTAACCTCAATGACAAGGGACCTCCTTTTTATAGACGAGTCCGAACGGCGTTCCACATTCCAGTGAAACCACTTAGAGAAGCTTTGAAACCCTCAGAAATGTCACCAGCATTACTGAAGTGGGATAATCCACCGCTGAAAAACTTTTTGGTGTTCGGTCGTAGCAGGAATCGAACCCACGACCTTGTGTATGCAAGGCGGGCATGCTAACCATTGCACCACGGTGGGGTGAATTTACTCTAGAGGTGTGCACGTGACTCGAAATTGTCGTGAATCATGAAAAATTTCGTGACACGCGTGAGTCACGCTGATGGCAACGGCGTGAGTGTGCGTGAGTCACGAAAAGAATTTCTTCGTGAGTGTGCGTGAGCAACGAATTTCGGAAGAACACGCTCACGAAAAAAAATCATGCCCATGGACATAAAACGCTTACGAGATGAATTCATTTACAATTTTAAAGACACCTGGGATGTTTAGAGTTTAATAACGCTCTCGATTTTAATCATGCTCATGTTTTCAAACATGTCGGTAAAGTAAATTAGTCATAAAATTATTCGTGAGTCACGACATTTTTCGTGAATCACAATATTTTTCGTGATTCACGGTATTTTTCGTGCGTCACGACATTTCGTGCGTGAGTACAAATTGTGTACGTGAGCGTGAGTCCTACCAAACAATATCGTGCGTGAGTAAGATTTTTCCGTCGTGAGTGTGCGTGAGCGTAAGTTAAATATTACTCATGTGCACACCTCTAATTAACACATTACAAACTTGAACTTATCCTAAAGGACACGTCCTGGCACAATTTAGTACGACCAACCCATAGAAAGGTCCTAATGAAACAGTCCGGGAAAAAGATATCAAAACTGTTTAATTTTGAACATATGAATCGCACCAGAAAGAAAAACTTGTGGAATACGAAGTTTGGCTTTTTACGAGTTTTGCCACCCTAGTGCGGTAATTTGCCAATTGATGGCTCTATTGTAAATATACACATTTTTGACGTGATACGTACTCAGAACGTTTTGACATACGAGGGCTATTTGTGTTGGTTACAGCAACTTCCAAACAAATGACTGGGCATGTCCCAATCGTACCAAACAACTCAGAACAGTCAATTCTGGATGGTACACAATTATTTGGTTAGCAGTTGTCTTCCAAGAGATAACGAATACATACCACCGAAGAAGGACCACTTTTCACCACGCAAATGCGACCTTTTCCACATCGGCTCATACAATTGCATTTTGGAGTACTCAAAACATTGATTTAATGGATCATTTGCCACATAGTCCTGACTTGGCACCGAATGACTTCTTTTTATTCCCGTACGCAAAAAATAAACATTTTTTCGACACTTGAAGAAGCGGTTGGTTGATGCGTTCAGAATGCATGTTTTGGAGATTATGTCAATTAGATTGGCAAAATTGCTTCTATATTTACTTCAAACGTTTGCAAAAGTGTATATATCTTAATGGGGAATTTTTGGGCAAACAATTTTCTGGAAATAGAAAAGGCAACATTCGTAATTTTATTATTTACACATTGCGACTAACTGGAGCACTGATACCAGCCCTGTGAAAGGTCCGTCCAAAGTTTTGAGATGTTAAGCCTTTAATGTATTTTAATTCCTACAAGCAAAGAAAAAAAAAACGTGTACCGAAAACGTTTTTCTTTTGTTAGAGTTTTTAAATTTATTTGAAAATTTTAAACTTTCATCACCAAAAAAATTCGTTTGTTATAAAATTTTTATTTTTTCAATAAAAAACTTATTTTTGAACCAACATCACAGTCCATTTCGTTTATATCAAGCACTGTTCTTTTCTAACTTTAAGTCTTTATTAAGACACATTTTACAGTTCATAGTAAAAATTTTATGTAGTAGTATGTAATGTTGAACATCTTTTCGGAATTTTCCGAAGATATCTGGAATATATGTAAAAAAAAAACAAAAGTTCGGTCGAAGCAGGGCTCGAAAACACGACCCTTGGCATGCAAGGCGGACGTAGCAACCACTGCTCCACGGTGCCCAACTAAATGTTTGTTTCTGTTAAATAAAGTTTGTTTAATCGACTCTTGGGCGCCGCAAGCTATCCTATATTAATATATCTTATATGGATAGTTAGCTATTGATGCCAATAACAGCTACGTAGCTCAGGGGATAGTGTGCTGGCTTACAAATTGCATGGTCCGCGGTTCGATTCTCCGTCCAAGCGAAAGGTAAAATTGAAAACATTTATAAAATCGAATTATTTCTTCTACATTGTTTGTATTACAGAAAAAGGTGCTAAGAACTAAAAAAACGTCGTGGAAGTGAGAAAAATGTGAGGGAAAATGCAATTAACCAGAAAAAGATTGTTTTTATACCCACCACCAAAGAATGGTGACGGGGGTATAATAACAGGTTGGCTGACAAGTCCCCGGTCTAACAAAGAAAAACACATTTTTTTTGTCAAAATTCGTTTTTATTATTCAACATAGTTCCCGTCAAGAGCGATACAACGATTATAACGACCTTCCAATTTTTTGATACCATTTTGGTAGTACTCCTTCGGTTTTGCCTCAAAATAGGCCTCAGTTTCGGCAGCCAAATTTTTTCCCTGCGAGCATACTTTTGAGGTCTGAGAACGAGAAAAAGTCGCTGGCGGCCAGATCTGGAGAATACGGTGAGTGGGGAAGCAATTCAAAGCCCAATTCATGAATTTTTGCCTTCGTTCTCAATGACTTGTGGCACGGTGAGTTGTCTTGGTGGAACAACACTTTTTTCTTCTTCATATGGGGCCGTTTTGCCGCGATTTCGACCTTCAAACGCTCAAATAACGCCATATAATAGTCACTGTTGATAGTTTTTCACTTCTCAAGATAATCGATAAAATTATTCTATGCGCATCCCAAAAAAAAAAACAGAGGCCATTACTTTGCCAGCGGACTTTTGAGTCTTTCCACGCTTCGGAGACGGTTCACCGGTCGCTGACCACTCAGCCGACTGTCGATTGGACTCAGGAGTGTAGTGATGGAACCATGTTTCATCCATTGTAACATATCGACGGAAAAACTCGGGTGTATTACGAGTTAACAGCTGCAAACACCGCTCAGAATCAACACGTTGTTGTTTTTGGTCAAATGTGAGCTCGCACGTCACCCATTTTGCACAGAGCTTCCGCATATCCAAATATTGATGAATGATATGACCAACACGTTCCTTTGATATCTTTAAGGCCTCTGCTATGTCGATCAACTTCATTTTAAGGTCATTCAAAATCATTTTGTGGATTTTTTTTTATGTTTTCGTCGGTAACCACCTCTTTCAGGCGTCCACTGCGTTCACCGTCCTCCGTGCTCATTTCACCACGCATGGTATTTTGCATACCAATCAATTGTTGTTGATTTCCCTGGGGCAGAGTCCGGAAACTCATTATCAAGCCAAGTTTTTGCTTCTACCGTATTTTTGCCCTTCAGAAAACAGTATTTTATCAAAACACGAAATTCCTTTTTTTCAATTTTTTTCACAATAACAAAAGTTGCTTCACAAAAGACGCTCTATCTCACAAACTAATTGACTTACAGATGTCAAATTTTGACAAGAATCATTTGGTTGGTACTATATAAAAATAATATGCATTTAATGCTAGCGACGCCATCTATGTGTCAGACCGGGGACTTATCAGGGAGCCACCGTGGTGCAATGGTTAGCATGCCCGCCTTGCATACACAAGGTCGTGGGTTCGATTCCTGCTTCGACCGAACACCAAAAAGTTTTTCAGCGGTGGATTATCCCACCTCAGTAATGCTGGTGACATTTCTGAGGGTTTCAAAGCTTCTCTAAGTGGTTTCACTGCAATGTGGAACGCCGTTCGGACTCGGCTATAAAAAGGAGGTCCCTTGTCATTGAGCTTAACATGGAATCGGGCAGCACTCAGTGATAAGAGAGAAGTTCACCAATGTGGTATCACAATGGACTGAAAGTCTAAGTGAGCCTAATACATCGGGCTGCCACCTAACCTAACCTAACCTATCAGCCAACCTGTTAAGTTTGTCATTCCGTTTGTAACACATCGAAATATCGATTTCCGACTATATAAAGAATATATGGTCTTGATTAGGGAAAAATTCTAAGACGATATAACGATGTCCGTCTGTCTGTTGTAATCACGCTACAGTCTTCAATAATGAAGCAATCGTGCTGAAATTTTGCACAAATTCGTCTTTTGTCTGTAGGCAGATCAAGTTCGAAGATGGGCTATATCGGTCCAGGTTTTGGTATAGTCCCCATATAAACCGACCTCCCGATTTCTGGTCTTGGGCTTATAGAAACCGCAGTTTTTATCTAATTTACCTGAAATTGGAAATCGAGAGGTACTGTAGAACCGTAAAGAGGTGTGCCAAAATAGGTGAGCATCGGTCTATATTTTGGTATGGTCCCCATATAAACCGACCTCCTGATTTGGGGTCTTGGGCTTATAGAAACCGTAGTTTTTATCCAATTTGCCTGAAATTGAAAATCTAGAGGTACTTGACCATCAAAAGGTGTGCCGAAAATGGTCCGTATCGTTCCATGTTTTGGTATAGCCCCCATATAGACCGATATCTCGATTTTACTTCGTGGGCTTCTAGAATCCGAAGTTTTTATCCAATTTGCCTGAAATTGGAAATCTAGGGGTATCTGATATAGTCCTCATAGGTGAAATCTTTAAATTTATCTTCGGGAAGTGTCCTCAAGCACTCCTGAAAGCGAAAAGCAAATGAGAAACGAAAAGCTAATGAGAAACGAACTTCGTTTGTCTAAAATTTCGTTTGGGAGGAAAGAATTATTTTTTTGCGCGTAATTAAGGTTGACAGTATTCCCAAAAATACAATATCTCTTATCTCAAAATCATAAATTCATTGTTTTCCAAAAATAAAATACAGAATTCATACTTCTCTTATCTATACAATAAGTCGCCATGACATCATTTTAAAAATCTACATAAAAGGCTTAAACTCTGACTCAAATTTTGTTGCATACTTTGTGGCATATGTTTTAATTCCTAAAAGATTGTCATGTATTATACATAAAATGTTGATTGTTAATATAATGCCACTTCATTAGAAATACAGAAAAAAATGACTACGAATTCTAAAAAAAAACAAAATTTCTATAAAACCTTATAAGCACTGCGCCAAAACATTATTCCAATTAAACAATTTTTCATGAGAACTTTTTAATAAACACTAAGTACTTTAAATACTTTACTGCAAATGCTCTTTTAACTTTTGTTTTGTCCAAAAGTATGAGAGCGACGGAGAAAAAACGAAAAACCAAAACAAAAAGTAACTTCTATGGTCAGAGTATCATCATAGGTCCATAGAGCCACAACAAAACATCGTGGGGAAGCCCCCATAGTAGTAGTGGTAGTAGTAGTCATAGTGAAGACCAATGAGTTTTTGGTTGCAAAATAATTTGGAACTAAATTAAAATGCTGCTCAAAATGAAGCTTAACAACTACAACATTAGCAGAGGACATTCATCGGCGCAGGCAGAGGCCCAAGAGGAAGGACTGGAAAGAACAAAACAAAGTTCCTTTAATGCAGCGACACAACAGTCACTCCAATGAATGGGACCAAAACAGCACCAACTCAACAACCATTGAAGGACAACCATCTAGCCAAGTTAACCAACCAAACAGCTAGCCATTTAAGTAGCAGCCAACAATGCGGATATTGTAGCAACGCCAGAACAACAGAGCAACATTATCATCATGAACAACATTAGCCTGCTGCCTTGGCATTAACAATGACGATGATGGAACAACATCCGCAACCAGGACAACTAAAAAGGAAAAATTTCAACTATTTTCACTTCAATGGAAACAAAACCAAATACAAAATAAAACTAAGGACATTGAAATCATAATGAGAGCCTGCAGCAGGACAGCACAAGGGTTAATGCGATGACTATGGGAGGTTTGAAGAATTTCAATCGGATTTAACAAAAAGAGCTTGAAAGCAAATTTAAATCTAAATCAATTAAAACAATTGCAGCTCTAGTAACAATCCCCTTCCCAGCAATATTCACTTAATTGCTTTAACATCATTTAAAAACTTTTTGACTTTAAATTGATTTCAATTTATTCTATTTCAAACTGAACACATGGATGACAAATAAAATTTCCATATGAACAAAAAAAACTAAACATTAGAGAATAAAGTTAAAGACTAAAAAGAATATGGAAATGTTCGAAGTAGTCGAAGCTTGGCTACCCTTCATAAGGATATTTTTTGGGGAAGAAGGTTAGGTTAGGTGGCAGCCCGATGTATCAGGCTCACTTAAACTATTCAGTCCATTGTCATACCACATTGGTGAACTTCTCTTTTATCACTGAGTGCTGCCCGATTCCATGTTAAGCTCAATGACAAGGGACCTCCTTTTTATAGCCGAGTCCGAACGGCTTTCCACATTGCAGTGAAACCACTTAGAGGGAGGAAATCAATAGCATTTTTATATCCTGCGCCACACTGTGGAACAGGGTATTATAAGTTAGTGCATATGTTTGCAACATATAGAAGAAGACGAGATGGACACATGGTGTCTTTGGAACAAATGCTCAGGGTGGGCTCTTGAGTCGATATAGCCATGTCCGTCTGTCCGTGAACACATTTTTGAAATCAAAGTCTCAGCTCGCAGTTTTAGTCTAATCGACTTCAAATTTGGCACAAGTATGTGTTTCGGCTCAGAATAGAAACCTATTGATTTTGGAAATAATCGGTTCAGATTTAGATATAGCTCCCATATATATTTCGCCCGATATGGACTTATATGGCCCCAGAAGCCAGAGTTTTACACTAATTTGCTTAAAATTTTGCACAAGAAGAATAATTAGTACTATAGTCAAGTGTGACAAATTTTATTGAAATCGGTTCAGATTTGGATATAGCTCCCATATATATCGTTCGCCCGATTTACACTCATATGACCACAGTGGCCAATCTTTTGCTCCGATTTAGTTAAAATTTTGCACAGGGAGTAGAATTAGCATTGTAGCAAAGTGTGCCAAATTTGGTTGAAATCGGTTCAGATTTAGATATAGCTCCCATATATAGCTTTCGCCCGATTTACACTCATATGACCACAGAGGCCAATTTTTTGCTCCGATTTAGTTGAAATTTTGCGCAGGGAGTAGAATTAGCATTGTTGCTATACGTGCCAAATTAGGTTGAAATCGATTCAGATTTAGATATAGCTCCCATATATATGTTTTTCTGATTTCGACAAAAATGGTCAACATACCAACATTTTCCTTGAACAATCGCCACTGCTTAGTCGAAAAGTTGTCAAAATGATTCTAATTTTCCTAAACTTCTAATGCACATATATCGAGCGATAAATCATAAATAAACTTTTGCGAAGTTTCCTTAAAATTGCTTCAGATTTAAATGTTAAATGTTGTAGAAGTCTATCCAGATCGAGTGACATTGGGACAAACATATATATATATAGCCCCCAACACATTTGACGGATTTGGTATGGTATCGAAAATTTAGATCTACAAGGTGGTGCAGGGTATAATACAGTCGGCCCCGCCCGACTTTAGACTTTCCTTACTTGTTAATTTTAATTTTTAATTGAATTTTTAATCCCGAAATATAAAAGTTAACCAACAAAAACAAATACAAATCATCGAAAATCGCATTATTGCTTTTGAAAATATTCCAAATTAAGATCTGTACACTTTTGGATGCGTTTGAACCAATTGTCGAAGCACTTTTGCCAATCTGAATCAGAGTTGACAGTGTTGGGAAACCCCCCTCCAAATTGGGGATATTTTTTGGGTTGGGGACGAAATTTTTGAGTTGGCGTTTTTGGGGGAAATTTCCATAAATTTGGGATATTTTCGAAATCGGTTTACTGTAATAAATCAGGTTTACATGATTTTATTTCTACATGATTATTAAAGAAGTATATACAGTAGAACACTACCATGAATCAAATATAATAGTTTCCTATGAAAATTTCAGGGGAGTTAGGTTAGGTAGGTGGCAGCCCGATGTATCAGGCTCATTTAGACTATTCAGTCCATTTTGATACCATAGTGGTGAACTTCTTTCTTATCACTGAGTGCTGTTCGATTCCATGTTCATGCTCAATGACAAGTGACCTCCTGTTTATAGCCGAGTCCGAACGGCGTTCCACATTGCAGTGAAACCACTTAGAGAAGCTTTGAAACACTCAGAAATGTCACCAGCATTACGGCTGAAAAACTTTTTGGTGTTCGGCCGAAGCAGGAATCGAACCCACGACCTTATGTATGCACGGCGGAAATGCTAACCATTGCACCACGGTGGGGGTTTGGGGTTCAATGGGGGCTATGCCAAAAACATGGAGGGATACACACAGTATTCAGCACATCTAACTGTAGTTATAGAATCTAGCCCCCTTATAAACGGAGGGCCGGTTTATAAGGGGGCTATATCAAAAACTGTGCCGATACACAATATAACATATTCGTCACACCTCTTTATGGTCCTAGAATACCTCTAGATTAACAATTTCAGGCAATTTGGATAAAACCTACGGATTCTAGAAGCCCAAGAAGTAAAATCGGGAGATGGGTCTATATGGGGGCTATAGCAAAACAAGGACCGGTAGTCATCATTTTCAGCACATCTATTTTACTAGAGTACCTCTAGGTATCCTATTTCATGTAAATTGGATAAAAACTACGGATTCTAGAAGCCCATGAAGAAAAATCGAGAGATCGGTCTATATGGTGGCTATATCAAAACATGGACCGGTACTCACCATTTTCGGCACACTTCTTTAAGGTCCTAGAATACCTCTAGTTTTCCGATTTGGTTTGAGGTAAATTGGGTAAAAATTACGGATTCTAGAAGACCAAGAAGTAAAATCTGGAGATCGGTCTATATGGTGGCTATATCAAAACATGGGCCGGTACTCACCATTTTCGGTACACGTCTTTAGGGTCATAGAGTACTTCTAGATTTCAAATTTCAGGTAAATTGGATTAAAACTGCGGATTATAGAAGTCCAAGGAGTAGAAGCGGGAGATCAGTCTATATTTGGGCTATATAAAAACATGAACATTTTCGACACACCTCTTTATGGTCCTAGAATAATAGAATTTCAGGCAAATCAGATAGAAAATACACTTTCTAGACGCCCAAGAAGCCAAATCGGGAAATCGGTCCATATGGGCGCTATACCAAAACATGGACCATAGGCACCATTTTCGGTACACCTCTTTATGATCCTAGAATACCTCTAGATTTCCGATTTGAGGCAAATTGGGTAAAAATTACGGTTTTTATAAACCCGAGACCCCAAATCGGGAGGTCGGTTTATATGGGGACTATATCAACCGATATAGCCCATCTTCGAACTTGGCCTGCTTGCAAACAAAAGACGAATGTGTGCCAAATTTCAGGACTATAGCGCCATTATTGAAGGCTGTAGCGTGATTACAACAGACAGACAGACGGACATGCTTATATCGTCTTAGAATTTCTCCCTGATCAAGCATATATATACTTTATATAGTCGGAAATCGATATTTCAATGTGTTACAAACGGAATGTCAAACTTATTATACCCCCATCACTATTCTATGGTGGTGGGTATAAAAATATTAAAATTCCCCATTAAAAATATGAAAAACGTGTTATAAAAATTTAATTAAAATCACTTCCTGTGTAATTAAAATAAAGAATGTCTTTGGGAGGAAATTTTTGGAAGTGTTTTAACAGAACATAAGTTTTTTGCGGGGAATTACGGCCGATAAAGTCATCACACGAAAGTGGCTCAGAGGTATTTTGGCTTTTTTCCGACAAAGCATAGTCGTACGATGATCGACACTATGACACCTGCTTTTATGTCATTCGCTGTTGATGCGTGCTGAGTCATGTTGGAATATTCATTGTCTGCGGCTGAAATGTTTGTTTGCCCAGGGCTTCAATACTGTCTTTAAGATATTTTCCCGATTTTTCGATGAATACGAGCGAGAAGCGGTGACCATCAGCCATTACGCCATTACGGCAGTCCACACCATTACCATCGGCGGCGCTCGAGGTATGATTGCCAATAGATAGGGTCACGGCCTAATGGAAAAAAAAGTTGATGCGGTCACCCCCCCAATTTATTGTGCTGTGTCGTCATTTGAAGTCCGATCAAAAAGAAACCCATATCGTTGTTCGTGGTTAGGTGGCAGCCCGATGTATCAGGCTCACTTAGACTATTCAGTCCATTGTGATACCACAGTGGTGAACTTCTCTCTTATCACTGAGTGCTGCCCGATTCCATGTTAAGCTCAATGATAAGGGACCTCCTTTTTATAGCCGAGTCCGAACGGCGTTCCATATTGATTCGCTTGCACTTTTGTGCAAGCGAATCAACTCCTGGGCTCTTCCAAGTCTTAACAGTTTTGCGAATTGGTGAGCTTTTGCACTTCTTGAAACTTTAATGGCTGCATCCGTTCTCACGATATGTTCAACTCAAGAGCAAAATTTTTACCACTTAAGCGTGGATTCCGATCTAATCTGGCATTTCACTTTTAGTATCATTTCTGATGTTGTTACCGTTTTTCGCCCTGTTTTTGGACGTGACGCAACACTGCAGTATTACGGTAACGACCCAAAAAAAAACAAGTATAAACGGCCGTAAGTTCGGCCAGGCCGAATCTTATGTACCCTCCACCATGGATTGCGTAGAAACTTATACGAAAGACTGTCATCCACAATCGAATTACTTGGGTTGTGGTATCTTAAATCGTTTTCTAAATTGTGAGTTAGTCCATACGTGGTATACACTAGACAAAAAAAATATATGTAGGTAAGTCTACAAATAATTACGAGTCGATATGGACTTTTGAACGGTACGTAGGGAGCCAGAATTGAAAAATGGGGGTCGCTTATATGGGGGCTATATACAATTATTGATATGGATCAATTTTTGTGTGATTGAGGATCGATTTATCTGAAGGCTATATATAACTATAGACCGATATGGACCTAGTTAGGCATGGTTGTTAACGGCCATATACTAGCACAATGTACCAAATTTCAACTGACTCGGATGAAATTTGCTCCTCCAAGAGGCTCCAGAACCAAATCTCGGGATCGGTTTATATGGGGGCTATATATGATTATGGACTGATATGGACCACTTTTGGCATGGTTGTTAAATATCATATACTACCACCACGTACCAAATTTCAACAGAATCAGATTAATTTTGGTCTTCCAAGAGGCTCCGGAGGTCAAATCTGGTGATCGGTTTATATGGGGGCTATATATAATTATCTACCGATGTGGACCAACTTTTGCACGGTTGTTAGAGACCATATACTAACACCATGTACCAAATTTCAGCCAGATCGGATGAAATTCGCTTCTCTTAGAGGCCTCGCAAGCCAAATCGGGGGATCGGTTTATATGGGGGCTATATATAATTATGGACCGATGTGGACCAACTTTTGCACGGTTGTTAGAGACCATATACTAACACCATGTACCAAATTTCAGCCGGATCGGATAAAATTTGCTTCTCTTAGAGGCCTCGCAAGCCAAATCGGGGGATCGGTTTATATGGGGGCTACATATAAATATAGACCGATGTGGACCAATTTTTGCATGGTTGTTAGAGACCATATACTAACACCATGTACCAAATTTCAGCCAGATCGGATGAAATTTGCTTCTCTTAGAGGCCTCACAAGCCAAATTTGGGGGTCCGTTTATATGGGGGCTATATATAATTATGGACCGATGTGGACCAATTTTTGCATGGTTGTTAGAGACCATATACTAACACCATGTACCAAATTTCAGCCGGATCGGATTAAATTTGCTTCTCTTAGAGGCCTCACAAGCCAAATTTGGGGGTCCGTTTATATGGGGGCTATATATAATTATGGACCGATGTGGACCAATTTTTGCATGGTTGTTAGAGACCATATACTAACACCATGTACCAAAATTCAGCCGGATCGGATGAAATTTGCTTCTCTTAGAGGCTTCACAAGCCAAATTTGGGGGTCCGTTTATATGGGGGCTATACGTAAAAGTGGACCGATATGGCCCATTTACAATACCATCCGACCTACATCAATAACAACTACTTGTGCCAAGTTTCAAGTCGATAGCTTGTTTCGTTCGGAAGTTAGCGTGATTTCAACAGACGGACGGACAGACGGACGGACGGACGGACGGACATGCTCAGATCGACTCAGAATTTCACCACGACCCAGAATATATATACTTTATGGGGTCTTAGAGCAATATTTCGATGTGTTACAAACGGAATGACAAAGTTAATATACCCCCCATCCTATGGTGGAGGGTATAAAAATGTGAAAGTAGGCACAACTTCAAAAGCACTTCCAAAAATGTCCTCCCAAACATGTTCTTTATTTTAGCTATAAAGCAAGTTCTTTTGATTCAATTTTTTAAAAGTCGGATTTTTTCATATTTTCAATGAACAATTTTAACTTGTTTGTTTGAAATAGGTTAAAAACAGAAGAAATAATAAAATGGTACAAATTATTTAAATTTTGTTGACAAAAAAAAATCTAAAATCCATTCTAGAAAAATTGCGATTTTTTTTTAAATATTTGAGCCAAGCATTACCCTTAACAATGCATTAAAATTCATAAAAAAACAAGTAAATAAAGTCTAAAGTCGGGCGGGGCCGACTATATTATACCCTGCACCACTTTGTAAATCCACATTTTCGATACTATATCAAATCCGTTGGGTGCTATATATAAAGGTTCTTGTCCCAAATACATACATTTAAATCTGACTCCATCTAAACAAAATTTATAATCTATAGACTTAAAATTTAAGTCGGCTAATGAAACACTATGTTAGTAAAAATATGGGAAACATTTTAATCTGAACCAATTTTGAGGCAACTTCGCAAAAGTGTATTTATGATTTATCGGTTGATAGATATGTATTAGAAATAAAGGAAAATTTGAGTGACTTTTACAAGTTTTGGACGATTTTATTAGGAAAATGTGGGTATTTTCGTCATTTTTGCCCAAATCGGAAAAGCATATATATGGAAGCTATATAGAAATCTGAACCGATTTCAACTAAATTTGGCATGCATACTTAGTATTTTAATTCTACTCCCTGTGCAAAATTTCACGTAAATCGGACTACAACTTTGAACTCTGTGGTCATATGACGGAAATTCGGGCGAAAGATATATATGGGAGCTATATCTAAATCTGAACCGATTTCAATAAAATTTAGCACACTTGACTACACTACTATTTGTACTCCTAGCGCAAAATTTCAACCAAATTGGGGTAAAACTCTGGCTTCTGGGACCGTATTAGTCCATATCGGGCGAAAGATATATATGGGAGCTATATCTAAATCTGAACCGATTTCAATAAAATTGGGCACACCTTAAGATGTGATGCAAGTTCAGTACAACGGCTGTTGAAATAGTGAATATCCGTTCCTTGGCAAGCCCATGCTAAATTCATCCCTTCTCTGCCACTTCCGGATCCAAAAAGAATATTTTGATTACTTTTTTGGCGACGCTCTTTTTGCAATACTACAAAAAAAAAAATATTCATGCAATAGACCAAAGTACTCTTTTAAACATGTATAAAATGAAATGAACTGTGACTGTGAATAAAGGTGTCAGCTGTCAGAAGAGCGGTTTAGAAATTTTAGAAACTTGAAGTTGCTTGCAATACATATGAGCCACACTGTATGTATAGTTGCATTGTTTTCCTTTCCAAGAGGGAGGAACTAAGGTGGTTCGTTTTCTTTAAATCTACTGTGTGCGCCCGACAATTCGATATATGAACAGATCTTCTTGACAGTATTAGGGTATTAATAACAGCGACATACCTCAGTGGATACTGTGTCGTTTTGGTTTTCTAGCCAAATTATACTATCACGCTTGAATTTCATTACGACAAACTTTATTTCTAGATGCAGTATATCAAGATGCTTTTGTAAGCTTCTAAACAATAAAATAAACTGTACCTCGAATAAATTTCTTAGCTGTAGTAGAGCGGTTTTGAAATTATATTTACCTGAAGCTAATTGCCAAACATATCAGTCACCCTTTAGGCGTTACAAATTAAATACAAAAGTTAACATATATTTCATAGGAGACTAGAGTGCATAAAAATTCCACTAACAATTGTTTTAATGAAAAAAGTTTCATTCCCAGTATCACTACTTGTTGTTGTAGTTGTTATCTTCTGTGGGGAAGGATAAAAAACGGTTGGAAAACTAACTTCATTTGTCATTTTGAATAGTTAACTTTTTTCGTTTTTTTTCTCTCCCAGAAGACCATGAGTAATTATGCACACACACACACATTCATATTCTCTTTCTCGCTTGGCCATGATGTTGTGTGTAGTGATAGAAATGAAGTTAGCAAAAGGCCAACTTCTTTTCTCTGGCAGCTAACCATATGCCCGTAGCCAGTCATCTCTGCATGCATGCTTGCCTGCCTGCCTGCCTGCATGCGAATATATGAATAATAAGTTCTGGATTTGTTATTAATGCAAAAACAGCAAGCTTCTTCTAACTAGAATCTACCATCTAAATGACTGGCCACAATGAGTAATTTTGGACCATCCTAAGCAAGAGACTGGTCTTTGGTGACACCAAGGGCTGGTGTCATATATGTGTGTACCACCGCAATAGTCATGGTTGTGGTCATTATGGGGTTTGCCCTATGAGGCTTTCGAACAAAAGCTTTATAGTATAGAGGCTTGTGTAGGAAATTTTAACATTTTTGTGTGAGGCAATGCCTTAAATATGAATTATTATGATTGGTAGTAATCGTATTCGTGAGATGAACATATCGCGAAGACAGATGCAACACATCCCAGTAAAAATAATTGGAAGTTGTTCCACAAACATTTCTTTTTATGAGCATCCCCGAATCCTCCATCAATTTTTTCCACTTCCAATGAAGTTCTTTTGGACCAGTCTTAGAAAATACTCTAGCAAAAAATATTGGAAGTTTTTTTTTACAAACTTTTCGTTTGAAGCGCATTCCGGAATCATCCATCGATTTTGTTCAACATCCGATGCAGTCCTTTCGAATAAGCCCACAAACATTTCTTTTAAAGCGCATCGCGGGATGCCCCATCAATTTTTTCCACTCCCAATGCAGTCCTTTTGGAAAAGTAATGTAAAATTCATTGGAGATGATGGAAGTTTGCGCTACTTCCAGATCACAAGTTGGGGATCCGAACTACTTATTGAGAATCTCTTTTTTTCGCTGGGATATTAAAAACTTAGCTTGGACTAAAACCATTGAAGTTCCAAAAAGTGCAAGGGCTCAATGATGCACAAAATAATTTAGGATGGTTAAAGCCATGGAGCTGCTTTGCTTGCACGAAAGTTGTGAGTTTGCGGAGAATACCAACTCCGATGAGAATATCATCGGGACTACTTACCAAAGAGATCGACTGAAAAGTTACATCTTCGATTGTGGCCATCAGAACTCAAGCGCCGCACAGTGGTTCCAAATCGCTTTTGTTTGGAAATAATTCTGCAACTTTTGAACGAATAAAGATATCAATATGATATCTGTGAGAAAGCTGAGGTGTTTTCTTCTAAGTTTGAAAATTTGTGGGTCCCTAGTGGGTCCACTGGCTGACCTGTAGGCTTGAAAGTTGGTCACCTCGTATGCAATTTTGTTTTAGCTGTCAACTCCCCAATTTTAAACCGATTTCGACGATTTTTTTCTTTGCTGGATAGAACTTGTAATTATCTTAGGTTAGGTGGCAACCTAACCTAAGATGAATAGTCAGGCTCACTTAAACTATTCAGTCCATTTTGATACCATGGTGGTGAACTTCTTTCTTCTCACTGAGTGCTGCCGGATTCCGATGTTAAGCTCAATGACAAGGGACCTCCTGTTTATAGCCGAGTCCGAACGGCGTTCCACATTGCAGTGAAACCACTTAGAGAAGCTTTGATACCATCAGAAATGTCACCAGCTTTACTGAGGTGGATAATCCACCGCTGAAAAACTTTTTGGTGTTCGGTCGAAGCAGGAATCGAACCCACGACCTTGTGTATGCAAGGCGGGCATGCTAACCATTGCACCACGGTGGCTCGCAATATCTTTAAAGTCCGAATTTTCATGCGCATTACTTTATCGAAGGTCTGCCCCACACATTTGTATGTAACGCCAAGAAGGAGTAATCATAGACCAACCTTTTAGTATACGGATCGGCTTAGAATTAAATTCTGAGTCGATTTAGCGATGTCCGTCTGTCTGTCTGTCTGTCCGTCTGTCTGTTGATGTATTTTTGTGTGCAAAGTACAGCTCGCAGTTTTAGTCCGATTGTCCTAAAATTTGGCATAGGGTCCTGTTTCGGCTCAAAGACAATCGCTATTGATTTTGGAAAAAATCGGTTCAGATTTAGATATAGCTGCCATATATATTTTTCACCGATCTGGTCATAATTGGCGTGTATATCAACCGATCTTCCTCAAATTCCGTACATCCGAATATTTTCTGCGTCTCGAAAAAATTGCAAAATGTCAGCCAAATCGGTTCAGATTTAGATATAGCTCCCATATATAGCTTTCGCCCGATTTACACTCATATGTCCACAGAGGCCAATTTTTAACTCCGATTTAGTAGAAATTTTGCACAGGGAGTAGAATTAGCATTGTTGCTATGCGTGCCAAATTTGGTTGTAATCGGTTCAGATTTAGATATAGCTCCCATATATAGCTTTCGCCCGATTTACACTCATATGACCACAGAGGCCAATTTTTACTCCGATTTAGTTGAAATTTTGCACAGGGAGGAGAATAAGCATTGTTACCATGCGTGCCAAATTTGGTTGAAATCGGTTCAGATTTGGATATATCTCCCATATATAGCTTTCGCCCGATTTACACTCATATGACCACAGAGGCCAATTTTTTGCTCCGATTTAGTTGAAATTTTGCACAGGGAGTAGAATTAGCACTGTAGCTATGCGTGCCAAATTTGGTTGAAATCGGTTCAGATTTAGATATATCTCCCATATATAGCTTTCGCCCGATTTACACTCATATGACCACAGAGGCCAATTTTTTGCTCCGATTTAGTTGAAATTTTGCACAGGGAGTAGAATTAGCACTGTAGCTATGCGTGCCAAATTTGGTTGAAATCGGTTCAGATTTAGATATATCTCCCATATATAGCTTTCGCCCGATTTACACTCATATGACCACAGAGGCCAATTTTTAACTCCAATTTAGTTGAAATTTTGCACAGAGAGTAGAATTAGCATTGTTGCTATGCGTGCCAAATTTGGTTGAAATCGGTTCAGATTTAGATATAGCTCCCATATATATGTTTTTCTGAGTTCGACAAAAATGGTCAAAATACCAACATTTTCCTTGTAAAATCGCCACTGCTTAGTCGAAAAGTTGTAAAAATGACTCTAATTTTCCTAAACTTCTAATACATATATATCGAGCGATAAATCATAAATAAACTTTTGCGAAGTTTCCTTAAAATTGCTTCAGATTTAAATGTTTCACATAATTTTTTACTAATATTTGTTTCCACACTAGTGCATTAGCCGACTTAAATTTTGAGTCTATAGATTTGTAGATGTCTATCAAATTCTGTCCAGATCGAGTGATATTTAAATGTATGTATTTGGGACAAACCTTTATATATAGCCCCCAACACATTTGACGGATGTGATATGGTATCGAAAATTTAGATCTACAAAGTGGTGCAGGGTATAATATAGTCGGCCCCGCCCGACTTTAGACTTTCCTTACTTGTTTAAAATATCTTTGATAAGATTGGAAGAATTGATATTGGCCTATATGACGATAGCTCATTTTGTGGTTTTCCTGGTTTTGGGATTACTATTATTTCGGCTACTTTCCACCCAAGAGGAACATATCTCAGTAATCAAATCAAATATCCGGCAGATTTTTTCGTGCTTATGTCTTTATCACTGAAGTAAGTTAATTCTCCCATGGTAATAGGACGAATGCTCTCGGTATTAAGTTTTTCTATTCTATGTAAGTTTTCACTTTGATTGTGTACTTCTATTGGTCTGAAGATCTCTTCGAAATATGTCGTACAGATACAGATAGCAACATGTGTTTGCTTACGATGAATGATGTTTGAGAAATTCTAACATTCTGCGTGGCCCCAAAGTGAAATGTGCATCGCTTTCTAACAATCTTTTAGGGTAAGTGGTGTGGTGAGAAAGATGTGTTATCGGCACAACTTGCTGACGGGCATCTTTAATAGCAGCATAATTAATACTTCCTGTAGTTCCTGCGTGTTAGCGAACGCCCTCAAGCAGTAATATTCGTCGTTCTCCTCTTTTCCACCTTTCTTTCTGAGTGCTTCATCCTCCACCGTTTCAATCATGCCTGGTATCATTTGCACACGGCAACTTCTTCCTTCAGATATATTTAGCATTCCCCTTAAATCGTTGAGGGTTGCTTCTTGAGCTTTATACAATTCTTCACGGCTCTTTTTTTTGTAACTTTGTCCGTTTCTTAGATTTTATTTATGCCGTAGTCTTGTTCCCCTCTTCGTTCTTGTTCGTCGTTGATCTCTCGTGGCAGTATAAACCAACTCTCCAATTTCAATTTCAATTTCAATTTCTATTAATTTTGTTTTTATTTATCTTTAATAAAATTAATTCATTTTAAATTTAATTTAATATTCAATAATTCAAATAAATATTCAATAATTTAATTTAAGTTCTTTCCACGACTGATGTAAGTTGCTAGTTTCCCACATATTCCCTCATCGTTTTTATGACTATTTGAATAGCTTTAGTTTCGCCTGTGAGAATGCATTCGCAATGTTCTCATAAAATACTGTCTAAAGACTTCTCTAATAGACGTAATTGTGTTAAGCCATCACTATATGGTCACCAATATTTCCTCTATAGTGAGCGGAGGGTCTTGGGTATCATATATTCACAGAATATCGTGGGGTTCTGGACATTTTGTGGTGGTGCATTTATGCTAATTTTGTTCATAGCTATAGCAATTCATGTTGCCGACTTTTAAGCACATAACGTAGTCTGATAGCTTTGGAATGCCTTTCATTGGCATAGTTAACGCATTTTTCAAACTATTCTTGCCTCAAATAATGGAAAAGAGAATACGAGAATACGAATTGGGGTTTTAGTCCTCCCATACGAATTTCTCTTGTTATACAATTGCCATTGCAATGAATTTCTTGTCGTTGGAATTTCAAAATAGAATTTGGAATTTTGTCCTTCATATTCATTGACAGAATTCGGTAGAGAATGTAAGCGCAAAGAGAAGACACACTCACACACACATTGTTAGGGATTTTTTGGAATGTAATCAACGGATTTTGCAATATTTGTTTAAATTTGCTGTCACTACAGTGTATTCATTAGAATAGCTATGCCAAAATGTATGCAATAGAATTTTGTTGGGAATTCAAATTTTACCTCAGACATACTTCATCGTTAACTAAATATTCCCATGTATTGAGAATATATTGAGAATTGCTTCTTTAGACCACACAGATGCCATAAGAATACAAATTCTAGGGAAATTGAATTCTGCTTCGTATTTCTTGGAATAACTTTATTTTGCTAAAGTATTTTGATGTGGTTTTAGGCGCATTTTAATTTATCTGCATATAATTAATTTTGAGCCTTTGGCTCTTCTATGAGAAACAATTAAATTCAAGTCAAGCCCAAAAGTATACTTCATTTATGGTCGATAAATATTTATCCATAATTATATGCTTGGCATAGTTTTCACTAATAGTTTTCACAATGCACCTCAGTGTATACTGTCCCTCGAATTTTCTTTGCATTTCGTTATTATTCGAAATTTCTCGTTCACCCTCAAACTGAATTAATTTTCTTTGAATTTTTTCAATTTATTTAATCGCCCCTGATGGACAACACTTAGTTGGCGAAAATTTCCATTATGCAAGTCACTTTTGAGTTTGTGAAATAGAAAAAGTTTTTCGAGTATTTAAATTTTTGACTTGTTTTGACTTGTTTTGACACTGGGTGATTCTAGTTAACAATTCAATTTGAAATAAATTGAAATAAAGAAAATGTTCCCAAACAATAAAAAAATTATTTATAGGAGATACCTTAAAAAAAAAAAAAATTATATGTATAACGAATGTTCTAGATTTGAATTGATTTTTATGCCAGGGCATAATGAGGTATGTTCCGATATTCGGAATCGCAAATAGCGGACCACTGTTACGTATAGCCCCCATATAAACCGACCCCCAGATTTGGCTTGCGGAGCCTCTTGGAGGCGCAAAATTCATGCGATCCGGTTGAAAAATTTGGTACGTGGTCTTAGTATATAGTATCTAACAACCACGCGAAAATTGGTCCATATCGGTCCATAATTATATATAGCCCCTATATAAACCGGTCCCCAGATTTGACCTCCGGAACCCCTAGGTGGTGCAAAATTCATCCGATTCGGTTGAAATAGTAGAACGTATATGGCCGCTAACAGCCATGCAAAAATTGGTCCATATCGGTCTATAGTTATATATAGCCGATGGCCAATCACACAACAATGTGGACCATATCGCCAAAAATAATCTACAAAAATTTTATTTCTATAGAAAATTTTGTCAAAATTGTATTACAGTAGAAAGTTTTGTCAAAATTTTATTTCTATAGAAAATTTTGTCAAAATTGTATTACAGTAGAAAGTTTTGTCAAAATTTTATTTGTATAGAAAATTTTGTAAAAATTTTATTTCTATAGAAAATTTTGTAAAAATTTTATTTCTATAGAAAATTTTGTAAAAATTTTATTTCTATAGATTTTTTTTTTATTTTATTTCTATAGACATTTTATCAAAATTTTATTTGACAAATAAAATTTTGTCAAAATTTTTATTTCTATAGAAAATTTTATCAAAATTTTATTTCTATAGAAAATATCGGTCTATAGTTATATATACCCGATGGCCAATCACACAAAAATTGGACCATATCACCAAAAATAATGTACCAAAATTTTATTTCTATACAAAATTTTCTCAAAATTTTATTACTATAGAATGTTTTGTCAAAATTTTATTTCTATAGAAAATTTTGTCAAAATTTTATTTGTATAGAAAATTTTGTCAACATTTTATTTCTATAGAAAATTTTGTAAAAATTTTATTTCTATAGATTTTTTTTTAATTTTATTTCTATAGAAAATTTTATCAAACTTTTATTTCTATAGAAAATTTTGTCAAAATTTTATTTCTATAGAAAATTTTGTCAAAATTTTATTTCTATAGAAATTGTTTTAAAAATTTTATTTCTATAGAAAATTTTATCAAAATTTTATTTCTATAGAAAATGTATATAAGTATTTAATCGGCCTTTTTATACCATCCATCATAGGATGGGGGTATATTAACTTTGTCATTCCGTTTGTAACACATCGAAATATTGCTCTAAGACCCCATAAAGTATATATTCTGGGTCGTGGTGAAATTCCGAGTCGATCTAAGCATGTCGTTCATCCGTCCGTCCGTCTGTTGAAATCACGCTAACTTCCGAACGAAACAAGCTATCGACTTGAAACTTGGCACAAGTAGTTGTTATCGATGTAGGTCGAATGGTATTGAAAATGGGCCATATCGGTCCACTTTTACGTATAGCCCCCATATAAAGGGTCCCTCAGATTTGGCTTGTGGAGCCTCTAACAGAAGCATATTTCATCCGATCCGGCTGAAATTTGGTACATGGTGTTGGTATATGGTCCCCATCAATCATGCAAAAATTGGTCCACATCGGTCCATAATGATATATAGCCCCCATATAAACCGATCCCCAGATTTGGCTTGCGGAGCCTCAAGAGAAGCAAATTTCATCCGATCCGGCTGAAATTTGGTACATGGTGTTGGTATATGGTCTCTAACAACTATGCAAAAATTGGTCCACATAGGTCCATAATTATATATAGCCCCCATTTATACCCATCCCCAGATTTGGCTTGCGTAGCCTCAAGAGAAGCAAATTTCATCCGATTCGGCTGAAATTTGGTACATGATGTTGGTATATGGTCTCTAACAACCGTTCAAAAATTGCTCCACATCGGTCCATAATTATATATAGCGTCCATATAAACCGATCCCCAGATTTGGGTTGCGGAGCCTCAAAGAGAAGCAAATTGCATCCGATCCGGCTGAAATTTGGTACATGGTATTGGTATATAGTCTCTAACATATGAACCGATCCCCAGATTTGGCTTGCGAACCGATCCCCAGATTTTGCTTGCGAAGTCTCCAAGAGAAGCAAATTTCATCCAATCCGGTTGTAATTTGGAACATGGTGTTAGTATATGATCTTTAACAACCGTGCCAGAATTGGTCCATATCGGTCCATAATTATATATAGCCCCATATAAAACGTTCTCCAGATTTGACCTCCGGAGCCTCTTGGAGGAGCAAAATTCATCCGATCCGGTTCAAATTAGGAACGTGGTGTTAGTATATGGTCGCTAACAACCATACCAAAATTGGTCCAATCACACAAAAATTGGTCCATATCGGTTCATAATCATGGTTGCCACTAGAGCCAAAAATAATCTACCAAAATTTTATTTCTATAGAAAATTTTGTCAAAATTTTATTTCTAGAGAAAATTTTGTTAAAATTTGATTCGGTTCATAATAAAATTTTCATCATTGTCAAAATTTTATTTCTATAGAAAATTTTGTCAAAATTTTATTTCTATAGAAAATTTTGTTCAAATTTTATTCGGTTCATAATCATGGTTACCACTCGAGCCAAAAATAATCTACCAAGATTTTATTTCTATAGAAAATTTTGTCAAAAGTTTATTTCTATAGAAAATTTTGTTAAAATTTTATTTCTATAGAAATTTTCTTTCTATAGAAAATTTTGTCAAAATTTTTATTTCTATAGAAAATATTGTGAAAATTTTACTTCTATAGAAAATTTTGTTAAAATTTTATTTCTGTAGAATATTTTGTCAAAATTGTATGTCTACTTTGTCAAACTGAATTATATACGTATTGGATCGATCTTTTTTGATTTAATATATACCACGTATGGACTTACATACAATTTAGAAGATGGTGTTAGGAGGTTTTAAGATACCTTGCCATCGGCAAGCGTTACCGCAACTTAAGTAATTCGATTCTGGATGGCAGTGTTTAGAAGAAGTTTCTACGCAATCCATGATGGAGGGTACATAAGCTTCGGCCTGGCCGAACTTACGGCCGTATATACTTGTTTTTTTTTTTTTTTAATAGGTTCCCACAACATTCTCCCGAAATATATAATTTTCCAAAGTGCATAGAAAGCAATGATCTAGCAAATCCACAATTGTAATAATATTTTTATACAAAGATTCCATTAGCTTGATAAATCTTTTTAATATCCAACCTTAGAGATACACGAACTTAACCAGCATCACCACCACAATTTCAATAGCATCAAAAAATTGTGACAATTCCAAAAAAGCTTTTTTTTTGTGAATTCCCAGAAAGAAAAGAAATCCATCTACTTATAATATAATAAATCTGGACAAAAGATGAAGTCTCGCATTGTGTTACTATTTCCACTTGAGTTATGAAAGAATGAAAATTCTCAAAATTAAAGTCACGTCTTAGTGCTAGATCAAAGAAACAAAAAACAGGCAAACAAACAAATGCTCCATCGAAAAATCCCTTATCCAAAAAAATAGAAAATAAAATGAACCAAATAATGCTTAAAATAACCAAACAAAACGTGGAGTATAACAGACGAATAAAATCGGGGTGGAGCCACCCCAATATGTCATGACATGACCAACTCAACTCAACTGAACAACTCTCATTCGGATAGAGTTCCAGGAACAATAGAAGTAACCGTTGGCACGAATGCCAACACAATTTCCACCCTGTTTTTTGATTCTCTTACCATTCACTCGCTGGGGTGGTAGACTTTTGCTACCTACCATCCAAAAACCATTTGGGAATAGAAATGGGACATTCATCTTTGGGCCAAAACATTTTTACTATTATCGCAATTGTCACTTTAGACAAATAAAGTAAATGAAAAAAGCAAAATATCTCGAGCTAAGAGTGAGGGCATCTTGTTTGAGAATATAAGCTTTAGTTTGATGGTAGAACTTTTGTGTTTAGATTGCTTGTTTGGTTTGACCAAAAGTTGGATCGTTTACAGTGTTTTGTATTGGCATGAAGAATCACTATTAAAACCGGCAAAGATTGTTTATTTCGGAAAATAAAATTTTAGCCAACCCTTGTTAGACGACTGGGTTATTTTTGTTCCCTGATAAAATCAACGCAGCATCTTATATACTTTGGGATTGGACATCCCTAGAGTTGCAAACTGCCAACTGACAGCTCTATCGTAAAGCTTCACAATTTTGAGAATATACGTACTTAACAGGTTGGTTGATAAGTCTCCGGTCTGACACATAGATGGCGTCGGTAGTATTAAAGGGTGATACGGTCAAAATTTGGTAAATATAAACTTGACGTATTTCTTTCAATTTTGCATTTAAAAAACCTGAACACCCCTCATTGTGAAGGTGTGTGTGTGTAGAATGTTGCTCCTATTTTGATTTTGGAATTCACTCTTTAGTTGTCAAAATGCCGTCCAAGCAAAAAGAGCAGCGTATCAAAATTTTGCTCGCGCATCGCGAAAATCTGAGCTACTCGCACGCAAAGCTGGCAAAATCGCTAAAACTTGCCAAATCAACCGTTACAAATGTAATTAAAGTGTTTGGGGAACGTTTGTCGACAGCCAGGAAGTCTGGATCGGGGGGAAATCGAAAACCGGAAGCCGCTGAGACGACAAAGAGAGTTGCCGGTAGTTTCAAGCGAAACCCCAACCTCTCTCTCCGAGATGCCGCAAATAAGCTGGGTGTATCGTCTACAACCGTGCATCGAGCCAACAAAACGAGCCGGACTATCGACTTACAAGAAGGTAGTGACTCCAAATCGCGATGATAAACAAAATACGACGGCCAAAGCGCGATCCCGGAGGCTGTACACGACGATGCTGACGAAGTTTGACTGCGTGGTAATGGACGACGAAACCTACGTCAAAGCCAACTACAACCAGCTTCCGGGACAGGAGTTTTATACGGCAAAAGGAAGGGGAAAGGTAGCAGATATTTTCAAGCACATAAAACTGTCAAAGTTCGCAAAGAAATATCTGGTTTGGCAAGCCATCTGTACCTGTGGCTTGAAAAGCAGCATTTTCATAGCTTCCGGGACTGTCAACCAAGAAATTTACGTGAAAGAGTGTTTGAATACACGTCTGCTGCCTTTCCTGAAGAAACACGGTTGTTCCGTACTGTTTTGGCCGGATTTGGCATCTTGCCATTACGGTAAAAAGGCCATGGAGTGGTACGCCGCCAACAACGTGCAGGTGGTTCCCAAGGACAAGAACCCTCCCAACACGCCAGAGCTCCGCCCAATTGAGCAATACTAGGCTATTGTCAAGCGGAACCTAAAGAAGACAAAAAAACTGCTAAGGACGAGCAGCAGTTCAAGGCAAACTGGCTTTCTGCGGTGAAGAAGGTGGACAAGGTGGCTGTACAAAATCTGATGGCAGGTGTCAAGCGTGAGGCCCGGCAATTCGGATTTGGAAAAGCGAAAGCCTAACTGAATATTTTTCCTGAATTTTATACTAATTGAACTTGAAAAAGAAATTTAATTTGATTTTTTTTAAATAAACGATTTCACCGATTTACACGCGTTTTCCCTTGACCAAATTTTGACCGTATCACCCTTTAAATGCATATTATTTTTATATAGTACCAACCTTCAAATGATTCGTGTCAAAATTTGACGCCTGTAAGTCAATTAGTTTGTGAGATAGAGCGTCTTTTGTGAAGCAACTTTTGTTATTGTGAAAAAAAAATGGAAAAAAAGGAATTTCGTGTTTTGATAAAATACTGTTTTCTGAAGGGAAAAAATACGCTGGAAGCAAAAACTTGGCTTGATAATGAGTTTCCGGACTCTGCCACAGGGAAATCAACAATAATTGATTGCTATGCAAAATTCAAGCGTGGTGAAATGAGCACGGAGGACGGTGAACGCAGTGGACGCCCGAAAGAGGTGGTTACCAACGAAAACATCAAAAAAATCCACAAAATGATTTTGAATGACCGTAAAATGAAGTTGATCGAGATAGCAGAGGCCCTAAAGATATCAAAGGAACGTGTTGGTCATATCATTCATCAATATTTGGATATGCGGAAGCTCTGTGCAAAATGGGTGCCGCGCGAGCTCACATTTGACCAAAAACAACAACGTGTTGATGATTCTGAGCGGTGTTTGCAGCTGTTAACTCGTAATACAACCGAGTTTTTCCGTCGATATGTGACAATGGATGAAACATGGCTCCATCACTACACTCCTGAGTCCAATCGACAGTCGACTGAGTGGACAGCGACCGGTGAACCGACTCCGAAACGTGGAAAGACTCAAAAGTCCGCTGGCAAAGTAATGGCCTCTGTTTTTTTGGGATGCGCATGGAATAATTTTTATCGATTATCTTGAGAAGGGGAAAACCATCAACAGTGACTATTATATGACGTTATTGGAGCGTCGAAATCGCGGCAAAACGGAGAAATGAAGAAGAAAAAAGTGTTGTTCCACCAAGACAACGCACCGTGCCACAAGTTATTGAGACCGATGGCAAAAATTCATGAATTGGGCTTCGAATTGCTTCCCCACCCACTGTATTCTCCAGATCTGGCCCCCAGCATCTTTTTCTTGTTCTCAGACCTCAAAAGGATGCTCGCAGGGAAAAAATTTGGCTGCAATGAAGAGGTGATCACCGAAACTGAGGCCTATTTTGAGGCAAAACCGAAGGAGTACTACCAAAATGTTATCAAAAAATTGGAAGGTCGTTATAATCGTTGTATCGCTCTTGAAGGGAACTATGTTGAATACTAAAAACGAATTTTGACAAAAACAAGCAAGGAAAGTCTAAAGTCGGACGGGGCCGACTATATTATACCCTGCACCACTTTGTAGATCTAAATTTTCGATACCATATCACATTCGTCAACTGTGTTGATGGCTATATATAAAGGTTTGTCCCAAATACATACATTTAAATATCACTCGATCTGGACAGAATTTGATAGACTTCTACAAAATCTATAGACTCAAAATTTAAGTTGGCTAGTGGACTGGGGAGGAACACAATGTTAGTAAAAAAATATGGGAAACATTTAAATCTGAAGCAATTTTAAGGAAACTTCGCAAAATTTTATTTATGATTTATCGCTCGATATATATGTATTATAAGTTTAGGAAAATTAGAGTCATTTTTACAACTTTTCGACTAAGCAGTGGCGATTTAACAAGGAAAATTTTGGTATTTTGACCATTTTTGTCGAAATCAGAAAAACATATATATGGGAGATATATCCAAATCTGAACCGATTTCAACCAAATTTGGCACGCATAGTTACAATGCTAATTCTACTTCCTGTGCAAAATGTCAACTAAATCGGAGCAAAAAATTGGCCTCTGTGGTCAAATGAGTGTAAATCGGGCGAAAGCTATATATGGGAGATATATCCAAATCTGAATCGATTTCAACCAAATTTGGCACGCATAGTGACAATGCTATTTCTACTCCCTGTGCAAAATTTCAACTAAATCGGAGTTAAAAATTGGCCTCTGTGGTCATATGAGTGTAAATCGGGCGAAAGCTATATATGGGAGATATATCCAAATCTGAACCGATTTCAACCAAATTTGGCACGCATAGTAACAATGCTATTTCTACTCCCTGTGCAAAATTTCAACTAAATCGGAGTTAAAAATTGGCCTCTGTGGTCATATGAGTGTAAATCGGCCGAAAGCTATATATGGGAGATATATCCAAATCTGAACCGATTTCAACCAAATTTGGCACGCATAGTAACAATGCTATTTCTACTCCCTGTGCAAAATTTCAACTAAATCGGAGTTAAAAATTGGCCTCTGTGGTCATATGAGTGTAAATCGGGCGAAAGCTATATATGGGATATATATCCAAATCTGAATCGATTTCAACCAAATTTGGCACGCACAGTAACAATGATATTTCTACTCCCTGTGCAAAATGTCAACTAAATCGGTGTTAAAAATTGGCCTATGTGGGCAAATGAGTGTAAATCGGGCGAAAGCTATATATGGGATATATATCCAAATCTGAATCGATTTCAACCAAATTTGGCACGCATAGTAACAATGCTAATTTTACTCCCTGTGCAAGATTTCAACTAAATCGGAGTTAAAAATTGGCCTCTGTGGTCATATGACTGTAAATCGGGCGAAAGCTATATATGGGAGATATATTCAAATCTGAACCGATTTCAACCAAATTTGGCACGCATAGATACAATGCTAATTCTACTCCCTATGCAAAATTTCAACTAAATCGGTGCAAAAAATGGCCTCTGTGGGCAAATGAGTGTAACTCGGGCGAAAGCTATATATGGGAGCTATATCTAAATCTGAACCGATTTGGCTGATATTTTGCAAGTTTCTCGAGACTCATAAAATATTTGGATGTACGGAATTTGAGGAAGATCCGTTGATATACACGCCAATTATGACCAGATCGGTGAAAAATATATATGGCAGCTATATCTAAATCTGAACCGAGTTTTTCCAAAATCAATTGAGATCGTCTTTGAGCCGAAACAGGACCCTATACCAAATTTTAGGACAATCGGACTAAAACTGCGAGCTGTACTTTGCACACAAAAATACACCAACAGACAGACAGACGGACATCGCTAAATCGACTCAGAATTTAATTTTAAGCCGATCCGTATACTAAAAGGTTGGTCTATGATTACTCCTTCTTGGCGTTACATACAAATGCACAAACTTATTATACCCTGTACCACAGTAGTGGTGAAGGGTATAAAAATGTGGTTTTCTTTGTTAGACGGGGGATTAATCAGCCAACCTGTTATGCTAATATGTTAGAACATTATTTACACAGAAAAAATTTCACGAAAATTTTTCCAATTAAAATTTTAATTGAGTTTTAAAAAATATTCAATTAAAAATTTAATTGATTCAACAAATTTTTTAATTGAAACAAAAATCAATCACAAAAATTAATAGTATCAATTAATTTTTTAATTGAATCAATTGATTTTTTAATTGACCTTCAATTCATTTTTTAATTGATACTATCATTTCTGTGATTGAAGACATTTCAATTAAAAAATTAATTGGATCAATTAATTTCGTGATTGAATCAGAAAAATTTTTTTTATGTGTAGAAATTGCGTATAAACTATATATATGTTTAAAATCGTCAGAGAGAGAGAGAGAGAGAGAGAGAATAGAGGAAAAAGATAAAGATGGCGACGGAGCTGGATAACGAAAGCGATGTAAAGATATATAAAACGGAAGGACATCCTTAAAATATTTTTATAAATCCTAGGAAACTTTATTCCATGATTCATATGATTTCATGCTTCTTCAGGATATTCAGGAAAGTAATGAAGAAAATTCTTTAATTTGCTTGTATGCAAAACATTTTGATATCTCGAAATAACAAGAATCCCACGAATCAGAATTAGATCTGAAAATTAAAAAAACTTGAAAAAATTCCTTTCATACTGTGCAGATGGTTACATCTACTCCTCCACCCACACACAAACAAATACCCATTCGTAAATGAAGTGCAATACCAGTAAACTCAACTGGTGCAAACAGAATTGTTTCGTGAACAAAAGTCCTATTACGAAAAAAAAAGAAACAGAAGACCTTTGTCCTTTAAACGAATAGAAAAAAAAAATCGGAATGGTTTTATTTTCCAAAGAAATAGCAACAGAAGAGCAACAAAAGCCGATGCACTGATATCAGCAAGCAAAAGCAAAAAACAGTAGCAGTTCTTGACTAACTGCTGCAAATAAAGAAACAAAAAAATCACAGATCGAAATTAAAATTTCAACACCATATCCAGAAGCTGATGATAATGATCACAAACATAGTCGTCATTATCATGCGACTATTATCACTAGCAGGATGGTAGGATGTCTTGCATCCTACCATTGGCCTGAGCGTTTCTTTGATTCTTGTTATTTTTTTTTTTTTTTGTTAGCAACATTTTGTTTTCCTCATGTTATTGTTCTTCATGTCATAGCAAATTGTTGAAATGCAATAACAATGACAATAACCATTGAAAATGAAACTGGAAAACAATGTGGCAACATAGTTGAGTATTTTTTCTTCTTGCAATTCTTTAATATTGGCACATGACTTTCGGGTCATAAGAAATGCAATGGGGAAACATAAACCAATCAACTCGAATATTGTGTAAATTTGAGGGCAAACAAAAGAGAATGACATATATGGTTTACTAAGATTAGATTTTAAAACTTAAAAGAAATCTGTAGAACAATTGCCAATAATATCCATTAGGATAACAATGGGATTCGATAAAATAAAATAGTGTATTGATCCATTTGTCCCAAAATCAAATGACCCTTATTACCATGGATTTTAAATAATAATAATATGAACTACTTCCGGTTGATTGGACGCGCTGTTGAAAAAAGATGTCTTAAAACTGCAACTGGCGGGGAATAACATCCAGCAAAAAATTGGAAGTTCTTCTAAAGGCACAACTTTAAAAGAACTTCCTCCCAAAGATGTTCTTTATTTTAACTACATAGGAAGTTCTTTTAATTCAATTTTTTGTAACTCGCGTTTTTAATATTTTTAAGGGTAATTTTAACTTTTTTGCTTCAAATGGTACAAATTATTAAAATGTTGTTGAAAAAAATGCAATATCCATTTTAGAAAAATTGCTGATTTTTGAAAAATTTTCAAGTCAAACGTTTCAGAGAAGCATTGGAATGGAAAAAAATCATAAATTATTTCTTTTTTTGCTAAATATCACAAGATTTTTTAATTCAAATCCAAAACACTGAATTCGTATCACACCTTAAGAAGTGATGTAAATTCAGTAAACGGCTATTTGGATAGTGGACATCCGTCCTACGACAAGCCCGTGTTAAATTCATCGCTTCTGTGCCAATATTGCACCACTTCCGGATCCAAAAAGAACATTTTCACTGCTTTTTGGCGGCGCTTTTTTGCTGGGCAACCATTGAACAACCACTATCTACACTACTGTACCACTCGTGTCAAAAATAATCTACCAAAATTTTGAGAAAATTCACAAAATTTAAAACTCTTATTTTGAAGTTTTTGATCAAATTTTTGTGGTCACTGTAAAAAATGTTTTTACTTCGAAAAAATGTTTTATTAGTTTATTTTATTATAAAAAAGTTACTACTTCTACAAAAAGGGAGAACTTCCTCACAAATGGACTTTGATTATATGGCCTAACAATAAATTAGTGAATTTATAGAAAACTTTTTCAAAATTTTATTTCTATATAAAATTTTGTCAAAATTTTAGTTCTATAGAAAATTTTTTCAATATTTTATTTCTATAGAGAATTTTGTCAAAATTTTATTTCTATAGAAAATTTTGTCAAAATTTTATTTCTATAGAAAATTTTGTCAAAATTTTATTTCTATAGAAAATTTTGTCAAAATTTTTATTTCCATAGAAAATTTGTCAACATTTTCTTTCTATTGAAATTTTTGTCAACATTTTATTTCTATAGAAAAATTTGCCAACATTTTATTTCTATAGAAAATTTTGTCAACATTTTATTTCTATAGAAAAACATGTCAATTTTTTTATTTCTATGGAAAAGTTTTAAAATTTTGTCAAATTTTTATTTCTATAGAAAATTTTGTCAACATTTTATTTCTATAGAAAAATTTGCCAACATTTTATTTCTATAGAAAATTTTGTCAACATTTTATTTCTATACAAAATTTTATTTTTATAGAAAAGTTTTCAAAGATTTTATTTCTATAGAAAAAATTCTCAATTTTTTTATTTCTATAGAAAAATGTGTTAATTTTTTTATTTCTATAGAAACTTTTAGCAAAATTATATTTCTATAGAAAATGTTGTCAACATTTTATTTCTATCTAAAATTTTGTGAATTTTTTTTTCAATATAAAAAATTGTGTCAACATTTTATTTCTATAAAAAAAAATTGTCAAAATTTTTTTTCTATATAAAATTTTGTCAAAATTTTAGTTCTATAGAAAATTTTGTCAAAATTTTATTTCTATAGAAAATTTTGTCAAAATTTTAGTTCTATAGAAAATTTTATTTCTATAGAAAATTTTGTCAAAATTTTTATTTCCATAGAAAATTTGTCAACATTTTCTTTCTATTCTACATTTTATTTCTATAGAAAAATTTGTCAATTTTTTTATTTCTATAGAAAAATTTGTTAATTTTTTATTTCTATAGAAACTTTGGTGAATTTTTTATAGAAAATTTTGTAAAAATTTTGTTTCTATAGAAAATTTTGTTAAATTTTTATTTCTATAAACAATTTTATTTCTATAGAAACGTTTTCAAACATTTTATTTCTATAGAAAAATTTGTCAATTTTTTTATTTCTATAAATTTGCTATTTTTTTATTTTTATAGAAACTTTTTATTTCTGTAGAAAATTTTGTCAAAATTTTATTTCTATAGAAAATTTTGTCAACGTTTTATTTCTATAGAAAACTTTTTCAAAATTTTATTTCTATAGAAAATTTTGTCAAAATTTTATTTCTATAGAAAGTTTTGTCAAAATTTTATTTCTATAGAAAATTTTGTCAAAATTTTATTTCTATAGAAAATTTTGTCAAAATTTTATTTCTATGGAAATTTTTGTCAAAATTTCATTTCTATATAAAATTTTGTCAATATTTTTATTTCCATAGTAAATTTTGTCAACATTTTATTTCTATAGAAAATTTTGTCAACATTTTATTATTTATTTCTATAGAAAACTTTTTATTTATATAGTAAAATTTGTGAAATTTTTTATTTCTATAGAAAATTTCGTCAAAATTTTATTTCTATACAAAATTTTGTCAAAATTTTATTTCTATAGAACATTTTGTCAAAAAATTTTTTTATAGAAAATTTTGTCAAAATTTTATTTCATTGTTGTTGTTTTTTTGATTTCAGCTTAAAACCATGCATTGACTAAACTACAAGTGTAGCTCAACCAACAGAGGAAAATAATGTTTGTCAAATTTAAGCTGAAATCAAAAACCAACAAGAATGATTAAAGAAAATAACCAACATTAACAATAACAAAACAAAATTTTATTTCTATAGAAAATTTTGTCAAAATTTTATTGCTATAGAAAATTTTGTCAAATTTTTATTTATATTAAAAATTTTGTCAAAATTTTATTTCTTAAAAAAATTTGACAAATTTGTATTTCTGTAGATAATTTTGTCAAAATTTTATTTCTATAGAAAATTTTGTCAAAATTTTATTTCTATAGAAAGTTTTGTCAAAATTTTATTTCTATAGAAAATTTTGTCAAAATTTTATTTCTATAGAAAATTTTGTCAAAATTTTATTTCTATGGAAATTTTTGTCAAAATTTCATTTCTATATAAAATTTTGTCAATATTTTTATTTCCATAGTAAATTTTGTCAACATTTTATTTCTATAGAAAATTTTGTCAACATTTTATTATTTATTTCTATAGAAAACTTTTTATTTATATAGTAAAATTTGTGAAATTTTTTATTTCTATAGAAAATTTCGTCAAAATTTTATTTCTATACAAAATTTTGTCAAAATTTTATTTCTATAGAACATTTTGTCAAAAAATTTTTTTATAGAAAATTTTGTCAAAATTTTATTTCATTGTTGTTGTTTTTTTGATTTCAGCTTAAAACCATGCATTGACTAAACTACAAGTGTAGCTCAACCAACAGAGGAAAATAATGTTTGTCAAATTTAAGCTGAAATCAAAAACCAACAAGAATGATTAAAGAAAATAACCAACATTAACAATAACAAAACAAAATTTTATTTCTATAGAAAATTTTGTCAAAATTTTATTGCTATAGAAAATTTTGTCAAATTTTTATTTATATTAAAAATTTTGTCAAAATTTTATTTCTTAAAAAAATTTGACAAATTTGTATTTCTGTAGATAATTTTGTCAAAATTTTATTTCTATAGAAAATTTTGTCAAAATTTTAGTTCTATAGAAAATTTTGTCAAAATTTTATTTCTATATAAAATTTTGTCAAAATTTGTATTTCCATAGAAAATTTGTCAACATTTTCTTTCTATTGAAATTTTTGTCTACATTTTATTTCTATAGAAAAATTTGTCAATTTTTTTATTTCTATAGAAAAAATTTGTTATTTTTTTATTTCTATAGAAACTTTGGTGAATTTTTTATAGAAAATTTTGTAAAAATTTTGTTTCTATAGAAAATTTTGTTAAATTTTTATTTCTATAAACAATTTTATTTCTACACACAAAAAATTTTTTTCTGAATCAATCACGAAATTAATTGATCCAATTAATTTTTTAATTGAAATGTCTTCAATCACAGAAATGATAGTATCAATTAAAAAATTTATTGACTGTCAATTAAAAAATTAATTGATCCAATTAAAAAATTAATTGATACTATTAATTTGTGTGATTGATTTTTATTTCAATTATAAAATTTGTTGATTCAATTAAATTTTTAATTGAATATTTTTTAAAACTCAATTAAGATTTTAATTGGAAAAATGTTCGTGAAATTTTTTTCTGTGTATAGAAAAGTTTTCAAACCTTTTATTTCTATAGAAAAATTTGTCAATTTTTTTATTTCTATAAATTTGCTATTTTTTATTTTTATAGAAACTTTTTATTTCTGTAGAAAATTTTGTCAAAATTTTATTTCTATAGAAAATTTTGTCAACGTTTTATTTCTATAGAAAACTTTTTCAAAATTATATATTTTCTATAGAAAATTTTGTCAAAATTTTATTTCTATAGAAGGTTTTGTCAAAATTTTATTTCTATAGAAAATTTTGTCAAAATTTTATTTCTATAGAAAATTTTGTCAAAATTTTATTTCTATAGAAAATTTTGTCAAAATTTTATTTCTACAGAAAATTTTGTCAACATTTTATTATTTATTTCTATAGAAAATTTTTCAAACTTTTTATTTATATAGTAAAATTTGTGAAATTTTTTATTTCTATAGAAAATTTCGTCAAAATTTTATTTCTATACAAAATTTTATTTCTATAGAACATTTTGTCAAAAAATTTTTTTATAGAAAATTTTGTCAAAATTTTATTTCATTGTTGTTGTTTTTTGATTTCAGCTTAAAACCATGCATTGACTAAACTACAAGTGTAGCTCAACCAACAGAGGAAAATAATGTTTGTCAAATTTAAGCTGAAATCAAAAACCAACAACAATGATTAAAGAAAATAACCAACATTAACAATAACAAAACAAAATTTTATTTCTATAGAAAATTTTGTCAAAATTTTATTGCTATAGAAAATTTTGTCAAATTTTTATTTATATTAAAAATTTTGTCAAAATTTTATTTCTATAGAAAAATTTGACAAATTTGTATTTCTGTAGATAATTTTGTCAACATTTTATTTCTATAGAAGAGTTTTCAAAGATTTTATTTCTATAGAAAAAATTCTCAATTTTTTTATTTCTATAGAAAAATTTGTTAATTTTTTTATTTCTATAGAAACTTTTAGCAAAATTATATTTCTATAGAAAATGTTGTCAAAATTTTATTTCTGTCTAAAATTTTGTGAATTTTTTTTTTTTTCAATATAAAAAATTGTGTCAACATTTTATTTCTATAAAAAAAATTGTCAAATTTTTTTTTCTATATAAAATTTTGTCAAAATTTTAGTTCTATAGAAAATTTTGTCAAAATTTTATTTCTATAGAAAATTTTGTCAAAATTTTAGTTCTATAGAAAATTTTATTTCTATAGAAGATTTTGTCAAAATTTTTATTTCCATAGAAAATTTGTCAACATTTACTTTCTATTGAAATTTTTGTCTACATTTTATTTCTATAGAAAACTTTGTCAATTTTTTTATTTCTATAGAAAAATTTGTTAATTTTTTATTTCTATAGAAACTTTGGTGAATTTTTTATAGAAAATTTTGTAAAAATTTTGTTTCTATAGAAAATTTTGTTAAATTTTTATTTCTATAAACAATTTTATTTCTATAGAAAAGTTTTCAAACATTTTATTTCTATAGAAAAATTTGTCAATTTTTTTATTTCTATAAATTTGCTATTTTTTTATTTTTATAGAAACTTTTTATTTCTGTAGAAAATTTTGTCAAAATTTTATTTCTATAGAAAATTTTGTCAACGTTTTATTTCTATAGAAAGTTTTGTCAAAATTTTATTTTTATAGAAAATTTTGTCAAAATTTTATTTCTATATAAAATTTTGTCAATATTTTTATTTCCATAACAAATTTTGTCAACATTTTATTTCTATAGAAAATTTTGTCAAAATTTTCTTTTTTATTTCTATAGAAAATTTTTCAAACTTTTTATTTATATAGTGAAATTTGTGAAATTTTTTATTTCTATAGAAAATTTCGTCAAAATTTTATTTCTATACAAAATTTTGTCAAAATTTTATTTCTATAGAACATTTTGTCAAAAATTTTTTTATAGAAAATTTTGTCAAAATTTTATTTCATTGTTGTTGTTTTTTGATTTCAGCTTAAAACCATGCATTGACTAAACTACAAGTGTAGCTCAACCAACAGAGGAAAATAATGTTTGTCAAAATTTTATTTCTATAGAAAATTTTGTCAAAATTTTATTTCTATAGAAAATTTTGTAAAAATTTTATTTCTATGGAAATTTTTGTAAAAATTTTATTTCTATAGAAAATTTTGTCAAAATCTTATTTCTATAGAAAATTTGGTCAAAATTTTAATTCTATAGACCATTTTGTCAAAATTTTTTATTCTATATCAAATTTTATCAAAATTTTATTTCTATAGAAAATTTTGTCAAAATGTTATTTCTTTAGAAAATTTTGTTAAAATTTTATTTCTATAAAAAATTTTGTAAAAATTTTATTTCAAGTCAAACATGGCGAAATGATTATCGAATCTTTCACGACGAACGCGGGGGTAAAACAAGGATCTCCTATATTTTCATTATTATTTTCAGTAGTGCTCAGTGTTGCCAGGGAAAATTTTCTGTTTACCCTACAAGGACAAATATAGTACCCTACTTTCCCCCACATTCCCAAAAAATCTTCCCTACAATTTCTCCCACAATACGTTTGGTTAAATTTAAACAAAATTTACAAAAAAAATGGTTCTATATACTTTATTATCTTAAAACATATGAAAATGTAACGTATGTTACGTAGGAATGAATGAAGTTTCTATAAAAAATTTTGAGAAATTTTTCTTTAGAAAAAGAATGTTGACAAAAATTTCTACAGAAATAAAATTTTGACAAAATTTTCTATAGAAATAAAATTTTGACATAATTTGCTATTGAAATAAAATTTTAACAAAATTTTCTATTCAAGTGTAGTTCACTTTGGGTTGAGTGAATTACCCGAATTTATTCTGATAATTGGTTGATAGTTTTGCTGCAAGTAGAGGATGCTGATGAGGAATGTGGTAATTCCGAAAAAGCTGTACATCCAACCATCTTGCAGGCTATAGGGCTTTGCCCAAATAAATTTAACAAGCATACTTTTCCTCTGTTGATTAAGCTACACTTGTAGTTTAGTCAATGTATGGTTTTAAGCTGACATAAAAAACAACTATAATAATTTGCTATTGGATACAATTTTTACAAAATTTTCTATAGAAATAAAATTTTGAAAAAAATTCTATAGAAATAAAATTTCGAAAAAATTTTCTATAGAAACAAAATTTTGACAAAATTTTCTACAGAAATAAATTTTTGAAAAAATTTCTATACAAAATATTTGTTTCGTAGATTTGTGATAAGATTTTCTGAAAATTTATTTTATTATTATTTCGGCTTGAGGTCCTTTTAATAAAAAATCCTTTTTACGATTTTTGATTACTTGTTAACTTTATTCTCCAATATTTCGACTAACATCGTTAGTCTTCGACGGGGATCTACATAAATAACAAATATTAGTACACAATGTACGAGTAACACAAATGATGTATCTATACATTTGAGAACATTTATCTGTGTCTGTTTTAAAGTTTAATCTCTTCTGAAAATTTTGGTAGATTTGTTTTTTGGCACGAGTGGTAACCGTGGTTACCACACACTAGAGCTAGGGTGTTTCATAGAAGAGGATTTTAAGAATAGACTAAACAAAGAAAAGTCCGCATTTGGCCGTCTGAATAAAACATGGAAATCGCCGCATTTATCTTTCCGAAAAAAAAACTAAATATATTCAATACGTGTGTTAAATCTATACTACTATAGGGTTGTGAGACTTGGTTAGTGTCAAAATCAAAGGTTCAAAAAAAAAAAAAAGAGACCTTCAATGGGTTGGTCATAATCAACTTTTCCAATTGTAGAAAAAATGCCAATTTTTTAAGCCAGACATTCACTTTTTTATCTCTGGTGGTGTTCATTAAACTAAATTATTGGGGTTATATTGTGTCACCCTATTAATAAAAAGTAACAGTCAAAATATTCAATTAACTGATGAGTATCAATAACCCGCCTCCAGGCGGGGGAACGCCTTTAAAAGGCAACAGGGTGCTTATAATCCAAAACGAAAATGCTAAACTAAAACAGCAAATAAATGATATGCAATGCACAATAGATAATATTTTGTTTGAACTCCAAAATCTAAAACGAGAGAATTGTGTATTAAAAGAACAATTACACCAAAATAATGGTAACGCAGCAAATGATAGTATGGGGGTTTACGCTGAAAACGAACCTAGTGAAGTCCCAGATATTACAGAATTGGGAATGGTTAACAACCAAAGCCAATATCAAACTGATGAAGAAGAGCTTGAAAGGGAGACAAACTGGATTCTTCAGAGATCCAAAAACAAAAAATCAAAGAAAACAAATATTCCAAACCCCATAATAGAAAATGAGGAAAACCCCGATAATGGAAAAGGAACTGCACCAATAAAAGCTCCAAGCGAACAAAAAATTGAGAAGCCTCCACCTATTAATATCGTAGGCATTCCAACTTTTACGAAGGTCATTGAAATTTTGCAATCTGCCCAAATCCAACAATATAATATTGTATCCCTAAACAATAATGTTTGGAAAATAAACACTGTTAATCCAAATGATTACAGGAATCTGTCAGCTAAACTAAATTCTTTAAAAACTGAGTGGTACACCTACGAAAACAAGCTTGAAAGACCAAATAAAGTAATAATACGAGGTCTTCATCATACTTGCTCAAAAGAGGAAATAATAGAAGACTTAAAAAGTAAGGGTTTCAACCCGCTAGATGCTGTAAATATACTTAAGAAAGATCGTTCAGATGATACAAATAATTATATTTATAGGCGACTGCCTCTATTTCGAGTAACTTTCCATAAAAATGATAATATAGAAGACATATTCAAGTTAACCAATATTCTCAGCCTGAGAGTTAAAGTAGAAGCGGTTAAGCCACAGACAAAACTTATCCCACAGTGTAAGCGGTGTCAGGGGTTTAACCACACTAAAAGCTATTGTCAGAGAGAAGCTAGATGTGTCAAGTGTGCTGGTAAACACGACACAGAAGACTGTAATATGCCAAAAATGATAGTACCAAAATGTATAAACTGCAAAGGCAATCATCCAGCAAGCTACAGGGGTTGTGAGGTAGCCAAGGAACTACAAAAAATTAGAAATAAAAATCGTTCCTCTAAGGAACCGAGAAACTCGCAAAAAGAAGGAACTAATATGAACACTGTAGTCTACCAAAAACCTGTTACAAACCAAAGTAGTTGTACGAACTCAAATAAAAGAACATTTGCAGAGGTAACTAACCCCAACTATTTACAGGAGCCGGTAGAAAACTATAACATTTTTGCGGAGATACTTAAAAACCTAGAAAAGATAAACAAGAGATTAGATTTTCAGACTGAAATCAACGAAAAACTTATTGAAAAGTTAAATATAATTTCAGTAAATATATCTAACTAAATTACACAATGGCAACATTACGTATTGCTATATGGAATTGTAACGGCTTATTAAGCCGTGTCCAAGAAATAGAATGTTTTCTTTACAATGAAAAGATTGACATACTCCTATTATCTGAGAGTCATTTTGCTAAACACTCATATGCCACATTTAAAGGTTACAAACTGTATAATGCTCTACATCCATCCCAAAAACCAAGAGGTGGTGCCTCCGTTATTATCAAAGATAATATCAAACACTACGAAGAAGAAAAAATTGAACAAGAAATGTTTCAGATAGCTTGTGTTTCAGTAACAATAAATCAAATAAAATCATTCAAAGTAGCTGCAGTATACTCACCACCAAGGCATTCTATCCAATATGACCACTATGTTGAGATGTTAAAAACGCTTGGGCATCACTTCATTATAGGTGGAGACTTTAACGCCAAAAACAAATTATGGGGATCTAGACTAACTACTTCAAAAGGCAGACAGCTCTACAAGGCTTGCAAAACTTGCAAATGTGAAGTATATACTGGCAATGAACCAACTTACTGGCCCACAAATACAGAACTGATTCCGGATTTAATAGACTTTTTTATTCTTAAAAACATCTCTAAGAACTATATTGAAATACAAAACACCACATCTCTTTCTTCGTCCGATCACTCTGCGGTCATCATGACCATCAGCGATTCTGTAATTGAAAATAAAGCAACTGATCATTTGCTTAACGGTAAAACTAACTGGCATTACTTCAATTTCAGTCTTAATAAAAAACTGAACCTAAATGTTCCTTTGAAAACCACGCTTCAAATTGAAGAACAATTAGATATATTTGTCTCCACAATCCAAACAGCTGCATGGGAGAGTACGAATACACCTTACAAAATGAATCAATGTAATAATTATCCCAAAGAGATTAGAGAACTATTGTCCCAAAAGCGCAAAGCCAGGAAAAGATGGCAAAAGCATAGAACTTCAGAAAACAAAAGGATATTAAACAAACTTATCACAGAGTTGAAACTGAAAACTACTGAGATCAAAAACAAAACACTGTCACAAAAATTAATGAACTTGGCGCCTACCAAAGAAACTAATTATAGTTTATGGAAAGCCACTAAACATTTGCAACAATCTCGAGCACATATACCTCCAATAAAAAAGGAAGATGGTTCCTGGGCAATAAAACCAATTGAAAAGGCTGAACTATTTGCCGAACATTTTCAAAATATTTTTACACCGCTACAAAGTTCCACTAACGAAGATTTAAGTAGAATCAATAAAATAGATAGATTAACAATCAAGCCGGCCAAACTAAACGAATTAGTAAACGTTATCAAAAATGACTTGAGTGCAAAAAAGGCTCCAGGCTACGACCTAATTACGGGGAAATTACTTAAAAAGCTACCCAAGAAAGCACAAAAAGCACTACTACAGATTATAAATGCATGCTTTCGTTTAAGATATGTGCCATTGCCATGGAAAGTAGCTGAGATAATTGTAATACATAAACCTGGTAAACCCGAAAATGATATAAACTCGTACAGACCCATATCTCTTCTCCCTATTCTATCCAAAGTTTTTGAAAAACTTCTATTAAAAAGACTGGAATTGATCACTACACAGAGAAAATTAATTCCTGACCATCAATTTGGCTTCAGAAGTCAACATTCTACTGTGCAGCAAGTACACCGTATAATAGATGTCGCAGAAAAAGCTATAGAAAATAAACAAGTCTGCTCTGCTGTGTTTCTTGACATAAGCAAGGCATTCGATAAAGTTTGGCATAAAGGCCTTCTTTTTAAATTGTATAACGATCTCCCAACGGAGTTCTATCAAATATTGGAATCATATTTAACAGATCGGCATTTCCGCGTAAAACATGCAAATGAATATTCTACCCTTAAACCAGTACAAGCCGGAGTACCCCAAGGGAGTGTGCTTGGACCTCTATTGTACTTACTATTTACAAGAGATGTTCCAACTCAGATATCGTCGACGATAGCTACATTTGCGGATGATACTGCGTTGCTTTGCACCTCGGAGTCAGAGAAACAAGCAACCAACAAACTACAAAAAACTCTGACAGAGATTCACGATTGGATTACTAGATGGAGAATGCATATAAATGAAAGTAAATCAATTCACATGTTATTTACAAATAAAAGAGTATCGCCAACGCCAATATTTATAAATAATATACAAATCCCTTACGCCAATAATGCCAAATACCTCGGAATGACATTGGACACGAAAATCAAATGGAAGGAACATGTCAAGAAGAAAAACCAAGAGATGAAACTAAAATTTAGTCAGCTATATTGGCTTTTTGTGGATAGTAAGGTATCCATAAAAAACAAAGTCCTCATTTATAATCAAATGATTAAGCCAATTTGGATGTATGGAATCCAGCTATGGGGCTGTGCTTCAAACAACTATGTCGAATGTATTCAGAAAACCCAAAACAAGATTTTACGTACCATGGTTAATGCACCTTGGTACATCCGAAATTCCGATCTTCACAGAGATTTACAAGTTAAGCCTATTGTAGAAGAAATATCATTTGCTGCGCAGAGTCACGCTAATAAATTGCGATGTCATGTAAACGCCGAATTGAACACCATATTCCAAAACTATCTACCAATAAGAAGGTTACAGAGGACAACCCCAATGGATTTGGTCATCTAAAATTCGTTCAAGAACCCAACTAGAGAGAAAGTCTTGAGTTTCTTCTCAAAAATTGTATTCTTTGCTATATATTTTAGCAATAAGATAATGAGCTAATAATTGTAAATTACTAGATGAGTATGACTCAGTTGTAATGTAAATAAAAATAAAAAAAAAAAAAAAAAAAAAAAAAAAAAAAAAAAAAAAAGTTTAGAAAATATGAAAATTCGACATTTAGATTCTCATTACCGTCCTTATTCCATACATGTCGATAGAAAAGCTTTAAATGTTTTCTTTTCTAAAAATATTGTTTGTTTTGAAGATAGAATAAAAGATGGCTTACTTTTAGGAGCAACAAAATATAATCATATTTTTATCAAATCTCAAACTGAATGTATCCTTTTAAATTTTTTGTTTCATAAAACTCAATGACCTAAACCTCTGTATGAGTAAATTTTTTATAATGATAAAAAACAAAATATTTTGTTATTCATAGGATGCCCATTCGTTCTATCATTCAAAGGCGTTTGTTGAAATCTTAAGCAATCTCAAGCGTAAGGACTCACTCAATAAGAAAAACTCTAAAAAAATAAGGTACCCCTTGGCGAAATATTTTGTAGCATACTTACCTCAACGAAGAAAGCTTATAAGTATTCCATGGAATTGCACAATCAATGTTTCATTCATCGACAAAACGTGATGTGGCTATTAAGCATCATCATGGCATAGCCCCATACTTATGGGGCTACACTTAGTCCTTTTAAGAAGGCTATTCAAAGACAAGAAAAATGAACATATTATAGCTTCATAAAATGCATGGGGGTAAAAAATCAAAAAAAAAAAAAAAAAAAAACATCAGAAAAATAATGTGAAAATATAATGAATTAATCTAATAAGAAGATTACAAAAAATTGACACTATTATGTGTGTGTGTGTGTGTGGATGTGTGAGTGTTGGTAAGCGCATCGCGATAAAATTCATGATGGGCAGTAAGAACATTATTTATGACACGTCGCCTTGGTATGATATCAAAAAATTATTTTAGTTATGAAGTACAGTTCATTGGTTAATGTTTAATGGAAAAATTATATAATGTATCTAAGCAGGTCCTAACAAAAAAAAACTGTGGACATGACTTTACGGTACACTCGAGGAAAATAATTAATAAAAGCCTAGATCTTTCTTTATGGTCACCGAGAATTTTTGAATTGATCTTTGTATGTTAGACCAATGCCTGGTGTTCCTAATGTGTACACTCCAAAAACAAAAGTTTACTTGGATCCATAGATTGTGACTTGTTAAAGATTTTGGTATTGATTCTGACCGATGCGGCTTCTTAAAATTAGGATACAGATCTCATTTATATTTTCATTCTCTTTTTGCGATATATTAATAAAGCAAGATAAACAAGTGCCCAAAGATAAACAAGTGTCATACCCTCCACCATGGATTGCGTAGAGACTTCTATGAAAGACTATCATCCACAATCGAATTACTTGGGTTGTGGTAGTACTTACCGATAGCAAGGTATCTTAAAACTTATTAACACCGTCTTCTAAATTGTAAGTTAGTCCATAAGTGGTATATATTAGACAAAACAAGTAAGGAAAGTCTAAAGTCGGGCGGGGCCGACTATATTATACCCTGCACCACTTTGTAGATCTAAATTTTCGATACCATATCACATCCGTTAAATGTGTTGGGGGCTATACGAGTATATAAAGATTTGTCCCAAATACATACATTTAAATATCACTCGATCTGGACAGAATTTGATAGACTTCTACAAAATCTATAGACTCAAAATTTAAGTCGGCTAATGCACTAGGGTGGAACACAATGTTAGTAAAAAAATCTGAAGCAATTTTAAGGAAACTTCGCAAAAGTTTATTTATGATTTATCGCTCGATATATATGCATTTGAAGTTTAGGAAAATTAGAGTCATTTTTACAACTTTTCGACTAAGCAGTGGCGATTTTACAAGGAAAATGTTGGTATTTTGACCATTTTTGTCGAAATCAGAAAAGCATATATATGGGAGCTATATCTAAATCTGAACCGATTTCAACAAAATTGGGCACGCATAGCTACAAAGCTAATTCTACTCCCTGTGCAAAATTTCAACTAAATCGGAGCAAAAAATTGGCCTCTGTGGTCATATGAGTGCAAATCGGGCGAGCGATATATATGGGAGCTATATCTAAATCTGAACTGATTTCAATAAAATTTGACAAACTTGACTACACTACTAATTGTACTCTTGGTGCAAAATTTCAACCAAATTGGGGTAAAACTCTGGCTTCTGAACCGTATGAGTGTAAATCGGGCGAAAGCTATATATGGGAGCTATATCTAAATCTGCACCGATTTCAATAAAATTTGGCACATAGTACTATAGTACTAATTGTTCTTCTTGTGCAAAATTTTAAGCAAATTAGGGTAAAACTCTGGCTTCTGGGGCCATATAAGTCCATATCGGGCGAAATATATATGGGAGCTATATCTAAATCTGAACCGATTTCTTCCAAATTAAATAGGGTTCTATTCTGAGCCAAAACACATACTTGTGCCAAATTTGAAGTCGATTGGACTAAAACTGCGACCTAGACTTTGATTACAAAAATGTGTTCACGTACAGACGGACATGCCCAGCAAAAAAAGAGCTTCCAAAAAAGTAGTTTGGATCCCCAATCTGTGATCCGGAAGTAGTGCAAACTTGGATCATCTCCAATGAATTTTACATGGGCTTGTCATAGGACGGAAGTACTCCCTTTTTGGATCCTTTGCATTGCTTTAGAAGTTGTGCCCTGGAAGTTAATTTGAATGAAGAAATTTAAAAAGCGAAAAAAAAATTTTTTTTCAACCAATTTCACTTTTTTTTCATCCATATGTTTTATTACACAATTATTTTCCTAGTATCTAATTTTTACAATTTGAAAAAGTTTTTCGTTCCGACAGGGGTTGAACCTGGGTTTGCTGGCACCATAACAGAACGCTTTAGCACACTCAGCCGCAAACGCCATTGAACATAAAGCGTCGAAAGGTCAATTCAAATGTTTATGATATGATCGTAATACGACACCAAGGAATAACATTTTAATTGCTTCTCAAGATGTTCTTTATTAGTATGTACGAAAAAATAAGAAACGCAGGTTCAAATCTCACCAGCGGCAATTTTTTATCAAATATTTTTCTAAAAAAAATATTTTTTTATGTCATGCATCGTTTTTAGTTTTTATTTTCGGCATATGTTTTCGTATAAATATATTTTTTCCATTAAAAATCAACAAAAGAATTAAAAATTCTCTTAATTTGCAAACCCTTCTCAAAAGAACTTCCATGGAATCGAAAAAGTCAATCGGCAATAGTTCAAATCCCAGCGCGGATGAATTTTTTTTTTTTATTATTTTTTTACTTTTTTATTTATTTTTATATTTTTTATAGTTTTTTTATTAGTTTTCTATTTTTTTTTTAAATTTAATTGTACAAAATTTGCACTTACAATAGCCTGATTGCTTTCTTTCTAATACTTGTCCACAAGGACTGCATCGGAAGTAGAAAAAAATCATTGGGGGATCCCAAGACGCGCTTTAGAAGAAATGTTTGTGCACTTGTCCAAAAGGACTGCATCGGAAGTGGAAAAAAATTATTGGGGGATCCCACGATGCGCTTTAGAAGAAATGTTTGTGGACTTGTCCAAAAGGACTGCATCGGAAGTTGAAAAAACTCGATGGGGATTCTGGGATGGGCTTTAAAAGAAATGTTTGTGGAACAACTTCCAATTTTTTTTTGCTGGGTGGCTATATCGACTCAGGAGCCCACCCTGAGCATTTTAGCCAAAGACACCATGTGTCTATCTCGTCTCCTTCTGGGTGTTGCAAACATATACACTAACTTATAATACCCTGTTCCACAGTGTGTCGCAGGGTATAAATATACACAAATCAAGCATAAAGATTCACTAAATTCGCACTGAAAAAAAAAGCATGCCCGGTTCCAAAAATTTTGTCTTTACTTTAAAAAATTTGGTATTGATTCCGAGCCAAAGAAGCGGAGAATACAAGTAAGGATACTTCTAAGACACAATTCCCTTTAAAATTTGGGTTTTGTGTACTTGCTTCTAGGAAGTAAATTTAAATTTTCGCTTTCTCAGCTTATTTTCTTCATATGCTATCAAAGTCCTTTAAAAACGAGTTAAGGACAACTTTATTTTCCAAATTAAGACTCGACATCCAGTAGAAATTATGCTATGTTTCAAGTAAAAAACATCTTTAAAATAAAGTTTTGAAAAACATGTCCTAAATTTGAACGATTTTTTGCTTTAATAGTCAAGACGCAAAAAGGCAACAAATTTAAAGACAAATTCATTAAATTTAAAGAATTTTTCTGAATTATTAAAGTAAAGTTGACATTAGCCCAAACATTTTTTCTTTCATGTTATGATATCCATTTTTAAGTCAAATCACTTAATTATAAGGACATTACGACTTCATTGAAAAGATTATCGACTTTTGGACAAAGAAAAAAACTTTATATTAGAGAAATGCATCTTCTATGCTAAGCAAAATTTGCATTCGTATTTTAAAGACATGAAATCTTTGACCTCACGACAATATTTTTTTCAGTGCGTGTCCCCCACAAAATAGTTCAGTATTTCTTTAAATTTGTAAATTTTACTACAAATGCGTTCATCATGAACTTCGCATGTCACTAAAGACATTCTTGCCATTTTGAACTCCAATTTTTTCCATTAAACAACACATTTTTATTGAACAAGTGGAAAAACTTAATTATGTCTAATAAATTTTCTTGAATTTGTCAAAAAATGTTTACTTATATTTATGACATCGGCGTGATGCCAGCATTTGTAATACTGTTTGGTTAAAATTTTGTAAAATTAACCGAACCTGGTGGGTTAACTGTTTTTTCAGTGTACAAGTAAAATTTTACCGTGTACAGTAGTTCATTCTTACTATATTGGTTGTATTTTCGAGCATAATGAAATCACTTAAAATCTGACGAGCCTCCGAATGGTGAAAAAAGTTGCCTGACATCGTTGACAATGGAAGTAGCTTAAGGTCATCAATTAAATGAATCTTTGGGTAAAACGATTTACGTTTGTTTCCTTCTTGTCCTCCTTATAATCTACTTCTTTATCACTTCCATATTCTTAAGTTGATGAAGATTCTTCAACAGTTCCACAAACGAAAAAAAACGGTCCAAATCATTTAACCAGAGCCACGAAAGTGTTATCCAATGACAAGGGTTTCCATTTCCTATCAATGGAAATGGGATACAATTGCAAGTTTCTTCGAAAACTGACAATATCAAAATTGTAATTTACGGAAATTGGAATAGAACACAAAAAAAGGAAAGCAAAGACAAAAGGTTAAAACGATATCCTTGTGATAAGAAAAGTGAGTTAGGTATAAAATAATGGTGGAGTAAAAAATTCCGTAATTTTAAGACAATGTTTTGTAAGTGATACAGAATCTATATTTATAATTACCATGCCTTGGATATCTTCGGTTAAGGTGTTTCGTGGCATAGCAGGGAAAATTTATTTATATTTTCAAGATTCCATCAGACGAAAACCAAACATATAAGAAATTGTAAAACAATGCTCTATATATATTTTTTATACCCTCCACCATAGGAAGGGGGTATATTAACTTTGTCATTCCGTTTGTAACACATCGAAATATTGCTTTAAGACCCATAAAGTATATATATATATATATATATATATATATATATATATATATATATATATATATATATATATATATATATATATATATATATATATATATATATATATATATATATATATATATATATATATATATATATATATATATATATATATATATATATATATATATATATATATATATATATATATATATATATATATATATATATATATATATATATATATATATATAAATATATAAATATATATATATATATATATATATATATATATATATATATATATATATATATATATATATATATATATATATATATATATATATATATATATATATATATATATATATATATTCGGGGTCGTGGTGAAATTCTGAGTTCATCTAAGCATTTCCGTCCGTCTGTTGAAATCACGCTAAGTTCGGAACAAAACCTGCTATCGACTTGAAATTTGGCATAAGTAGTTGTTATTGATGTTTGATGTAACAGGTTGGCTGATAGGTCCCCGGTCTAACAAAGAAAAACACATTTTGTTCTCAAAAATTCGTTTTTATTAGTCAACATAGTTCCCTTCAAGAGCGATACAACGATTATAACGACCTTCCAATTTTTTGATACCATTTTGGTAGTACTCCTTCGGTTTTGCCCCAAAATAGGCCTCAGTTTCGGTGATCACCTCTTCATTGCAGCCAAATTTTTTCCCTGCGAGCATCCTTTTGAGGTCTGAGAACAAGAAAAAGTCACTGGGGGCCAGATCTGGAGAATACGGTGGGTGGGGAAGTAATTCGAAGCCCAATTCATGAATCCATCGTTCTCAATGACTTGTGGCACGGTGCGTTGTCTTGGTGGAACAACACTTTTTTCTTTGCCAGCGGGCTTTTGAGTCTTTCCACGCTTCGGAGACGGTTCACCGGTCGCTGTCCACTCAGCCGACTGTCGACTGGACTCAGGAGTGTAGTGATGGAGCCATGTTTCATTCATTGTCACATATCGACGGAAAGACTCGGGTGTATTACGAGTTAACAGCTGCAAACACCGCTCAGAATCATCAACACGTTGTTGTTTTTGGTCAGCTCCCCCGGCACCCATTTTGCACAGAGCTTCTGCATATCCAAATATTGATGAATGATATGACCAACACGTCCCTTTGATATCTTTAAGGCCTCTACTATCTCGATCAACTTCATTTTACGGTCATTCAAAATCATTTTGTGGAATTTTTGGATGTTTTTGTCGGTAACCACCTCTTTCGGGCGTCCACTGCGTTCACCGTCCTCCGTGCTCCTTGGGACAGAGTCCGGAAACTCATTATCAAGCCAACTCTTTGCTTCCACCGTATTTTTTCCCTTCAGAAAACAGTATTTTTTCAAAACACGAAATTCCTTTTTTTCCATTTTTTGCACAATAACAAAAGTTGCTTCACAAAAGACGCTCTATCTCACAAACTAATTGACTTACAGACGTCAAATTTTGACACGAGTCATTTGAAGGTTGGTACTATATAAAAATAATATGCATTTAATACTAGCGACGCCATCCATATGTCAGACCGGGGTCTTATCAGCCAACCTGTTAGGTCGGATGGTATTGCAAATGGGCCATATCGGACCACTTTTACATATAGCCCCCCATAATATATAAACGGATACCCAGATTTGGCTTGCGGAGCCTCGAAGAGAAGCAAATCTCATCCGATCCAGCTGAAATTTGGTACATGGTGTTAGTATATGCTCTCTAATAACCATGCAAAACATGGTCCACATCGATCCATAATTATATATAGCCCCCATATAACCCGATAGCCCGATTTGGCTTGCGGAGCCTTTAAGAGAAGCAAATTTCAACCGAGCCGGCTGAAATTTGGTACATGGTGTTAGTATGTGGTCTCTAATGACCATGCAATAATTATATATAGGCCCCATATAAACCGATCCCCCGATTGGCTTGCAGAGACTCTAAGAGAAGCAAATTTCATCCGATCGGGCTGAAATTTGGTACATGGTGTTAGTATGTGGTCTCTAACAACCAAGCAAAAATTGGTCCACATCGGCCCATAATTATAAATAGCTCCCATATAAACCGATCCCCAGATTTGACCTCCGGAGCCTCATGGATGAGCAAAATTTATCCGATCCGGCTGAAATTTGGTACATGGTGTTTGTATATGGTCTCTAACAACCATGCAAAAATTGGTCCACATCGGTTCATAATTATAAATAGCCCCCATATAAACCGATCCCCAGATTTGACCTCCGGAGCCTCATGGATGAGCAAAATTCATCCGATCCCGTTCAAATTTGGTACGTGGTGTTCGTATATGGTCTCTAACAACCATGCAAAAATTGGTCCATACCGGTCTTAATTATATATAATCCCCATTTAAACCGATCCCCAGATTTGACCCCCTCCGGAGCTCTTGGAGGAGCAAAAAAAAACCGATCCGGTTGAGATTTGGTACGTGGTGAAATTTGGCACATGGCCGCTAACAACCATGCCAAAATTGGTCCATATCGGTCTATATATAGCCGATCCCCAAAACTAATCTACAACAATTTTATTTCTATAGAAAATTTTGTCAAGATTTTATTTCTATAGAAAATTTTGTCAAATTTTTATTACTATACAAAATTTTTTCAAAATTTTATTGCTATACAAAATTTTTTCAAAATTTTATTGCTATAGAAAATTTTGTCAAATTTTTGTTTCTATAGAAAATTTTGTCAAGATTTTATTTGTATAGAAAATTTTGTCAAAATTTTATTGCTATAGAAATTTTTTTTTAAATTTTATTGCTATAGAAAATTTTGTCAAAATTTTATTTCTATAGAAATTTTGTCAAAATTTTATTTCTATAGAAAATTTTGTCAAAATTTTATTTCTATAGAAAATTTTGTCAAAATTTTATTACTATACAAAATTTTGTCAAGATTTTATTTCTATAGAAAATTTTGTCAATATTTTGGTTTTATAGAAAATTTTGTCAAAATTCTATAGCTATAGAATTTTTTTTTCAAAATTTTATTGCTATAGAAAATTTTGCCAAGATTTTATTTGTATAGAAAATTTTGTCAAAATTTTATTTCTATAGAAAATTTTGTCAAAATTTTTTTACTATACAAAATTTTGTTAAGATTTTATTTCTATAGAAAATTTTGTTTCTATAGAAAATTTTGTCAAAATTTTATTTCTATAGAAATTTTGTCAAAGGCTTATTACTATACAAAATTTTGGTAAGATTTTATTTCTATAGAAAATTTTGTCAAAATTTTAGTACTATACAAAATTTTGTCAAATTTTTATTACTAGACACAATTTTGTCAAAATTTTATTGGTATTGAAAATGTTGGCAAAATTTGATTTCTATAGAAATTTTGTCAAAATTTTATTTCTATAGAAAATTTTGTTAAACTGAATTATATACATATTGAATCGAACTATTTTTTCTTTAATATATGGACTAACCGTATGGACTAACTTACAATTGAGAAGATGGTGTTAAGAAGTTTTAAGATGCCTTGCTATCGGCAAGTGTTACCGCAACGCAAATAATTCGTTTGTGGATGACAGTTTGTGGATGACTTTCTATGCAATCCATAAGATTCGGCCTGGCCAAACTTACAGCTTTATATACTAGTTTTATTTTGTTTTCTCCAAAACAAAACTTTATATAAAATAATTTCCCTTTTTTTATAAAACGACCTGTAATCGCGAATTATAAAAGTTTACCTTCCTTATTGCTATCGAATTATGGTAGTGGGAGAAATACCCTGAGCAAAATATTGAAGATTATCTAAAAGCTAATATAAACAATTTAAATTAAAACAAGTAAGTAAAGTAAAAAGTCGTGAGGTCAAAGATTTCATGTCTTTAAAATACGAATGCAAATTTGCTTAGCATAGAAGACGCATTTCTCTAATATAAAGTTTTTCATCCTTGTCCAAAAGTCGATACATTTTTCAATGAAGTGATACTGTCCTTATAATTAAGTGATTTCTCTTAAAAATGGGTATCATAACATGAAAGAAAACATGTTTGGGATACGGCAAACTTGACTTTAATAATTCAGAAAAATTCTTTAAATTTAATGAAATTGTCTTTAAATTTGTTGTGTTTTTGCATCTTGACTACAAAGCAAAAAATCGTTCAAATATAGGACATGTTTTCCAACACTTTATTTTAAAGACGTTTTTGGCTCGGAATCAATACCAACATTATTAAAGTAAAGGCAAAATCTTTGGAACCGGGCATGTTTTTTTTAGTGTAGGTGCAATATCAACTACAGCCAGTGTTGCTAGATGTAGGGGAAAAATCTCTATATATATATAGGGTTTTTCTAATATTTAGCGTCTTGTGGGGACGTAGGGCCACAATGTAGGGACATTTTCACTCAACACAATTTGTAATAATTTTTAAATTTGGTGGTTCTAGAGGAAGAAATTTGAAGCCGGCAAGGCTTGATCTTTAACAATGTGTGGTAACAACAGTTACCACTCGTGCCAAAAAAAATCTAACAAAATTTGAAGATTAGCACAAATCTACCAAATCTACAAATCTACAGAAATATTGTAAAGGGTGATTCTTTTGAGGTTAGGATTTTCATGCATTAGTATTTGACAGATCACGTGGGATTTCAGACATGGTGTCAAAGAGAAAGATGCTCAGTATGCTTTGACATTTCACCATGAATAGACTTACTAACGAGCAACGCTTGCAAATCATTGAATTTTATTACCAAAATCAGTGTTCGGTTCGAAATGTGTTTCGCGCTTTACGTCCGATTTATGGTCTACATAATCGACCAAGTGAGCAAACAATTAATGCGATTGTGACCAAGTTTCGCACTCAGTTTACTTTATTGGACATTAAACCAACCACACGAATGTGTACAGTGCGTACAGAAGAGAATATTGCGTCTGTTTCTGAGAGTGTTGCTGAAGACCGTGAAATGTCGATGAATGAAATGTCGCAGCAATTGGGTTTGTTTTATTCGACCACATGGAAGATTTTACGCAAAGATCTTGGTGTAAAACCGTATAAAATACAGCTCGTGCAAGAACTGAAGCCGAACGATCTGCCACAACGTCGAATTTTCAGTGAATGGGCCCTAGAAAAGTTGGCAGAAAATCCGCTTTTTTATCGACAAATTTTGTTCAGCGATGAGGCTCATTTCTGGTTGAATGGCTACGTAAATAAGCAAAATTGCGGCATTTGGAGTGAAGAGCAACCAGAAGCCGTTCAAGAACTGCCCATGCATCCCGAAAAATTCACTGTTTGGTGTGGTTTGTACGCTGGTGGAATCATTGGACCGTATTTTTTCAAAGATGCTGTTGGACGCAACGTTACGGTGAATGGCGATCGCTATCGTTCGATGCTAACAAACTTTTTGTTGCCAAAAATGGAAGAACTGAACTTGGTTGACATGTGGTTTCAACAAGATGGCGCTACATGCCACACAGCTCGCGATTCTATGGCCATTTTGAGGGAAAACTTCGGAGAACAATTCATCTCAAGAAATGGACCGGTAAGTTGGCCACCAAAATCATGCGATTTGACGCCTTTAGACTATTTTTTGTGGGGCTACGTCAAGTCTAAAGTCTACAGAAATAAGCCAGCAACTATTCCAGCTTTGGAAGACAACATTTCCGAAGAAATTCGGGCTATTCCAGCCGAAATGCTCGAAAAAGTTGCCCAAAATTGAACTTTCCGTATGGACCACCTAAGACGCAGCCGCGGTCAACATTTAAATGAAATTATCTTCAAAAAGTAAATGTCATGGACCAATCTAACGTTTCAAATAAAGAACCGATGAGATTTTGCAAATTTTATGCGTTTTTTTTAAAAAAAAAGTTATCAAGCTCTTAACAAATCACCCTTTAGAAATGTTTGTCAAAATTGTATTTCTATAGCAATTTTTTTCAAAATATTGTTTGTATAAAATTTTTTCTTAAAATTTTAATTCTATGGACTTTTTTCTCAAAATTTTATTTCTATAGAATTTATTGTCAAAATTTTATTTCTATAGAAAAATTTCTCACAAAAATTTGTTTATAGAAACTTTTTCCAAAATTTTATTTTTATACACGGATGAAAAAGACTGTTTTTCATATGTTTGGCTATAAACATTATATGTTTGGAACACAAATTTTTAAACACAATATTTTTGAGTGCAAGCATATAATGTTCATAAACTAGCATAACATGTTTGGGACATATATGTTAATATGTTAGAACATATTATGTTTGGGACATCAAATGTTTTTAAATATAATATGCTTGGATGCAAACATATATTAATTTAGAAATAGCCTATAAACATATATGTGTTTAGTAGCTTGGAGCGCTATTTAACAGGGAGCGATATTGAATTAAGTTGGTGGTTGTTGCTTGTTATTACAAAATTAACATTTTATTTTTCCTTGGGCAATTGATCAGCTACTTCTTTGATCCTTACAAACTGTGTGGTCCGCTGTTCGAATCCCCGTCCGGCAGAAGGTAAAATTAAAAAAAAATAAAAAATCATAAAATTGAATAATTTCTTCTACAATGTTTGTATTACAGAAAAAGGTGCTAAGAACTAAAAAATCTCGTGGAAGTGAGAAAGATGTGGGGGAATATACAATTGGGCAGAAACAAAATTTTGAGCATTCAGGTCGAAAACCTATGTTGTTAGCACCTAAATTACCTGTTTATTTTCATAATTCATTATGATTGTAAATATATAAATAAATAAATAAAATTTTGAGCACAATATTGTTTGGGAGAATTTTTTTTAAGCATATAATATTTTCGGGTGCAAAATGCTTCCAAACATATTATATGTTCACATAATAACATATTGTTTTTTGGAAGACAACATTATTGAATTTGGATGCAAAAATACAAAATGTTTGGAAATTGACTACAAACATATTATATATTGGAAGAGATAAAACATATAAATGTTTGGGCAATACCCAAAAATGTATATGCTTGAAGCAAAATATGTTTGGGAGTATATGTTACAGAAGCGATTTTTTGTGAGCGTGTAGAGATTTAACAAAAAAAAAAAAGAAAAAAAAAAAAAATACAATTTTGGGTAGAATTTTACCAACTGTGGCAACCGTGGTGGTAATACAAATTTATATTCTAAATTATATACGTTGCATATTCATGTTTCAAGATAATAAAGTACTTACAACCATTTTTGTTTTGTAAAATTTGTTTAAATTTAACGAAAAATATTGTAGGGAAAATTGTTTGGGAATGTATGGGAAAGTAGGGAACTTTTTTGTCGTTGTCGGGTAAACCGAACATTTTCCCTGGCAACACTGACTATGAGCTATAGTCAGATTGATACAAACACCCATAAACATGTACCCCTTAATTTCCTTAAATATGCAACTGCGGTTTACCTCCCATACCTATATCAATGTTACCCCACAAATGTTTATGTTTACTAATTCAGTAAGGGTGGTTTAGGGTATGATATAGTCGGCCCCGCCCGACTTTCTACTTTATTTACTTGTTTTTTATACCCTCCACCATAGGATGGGGGTATATTAACATTGTCATTCCGTTTGTAACACATCGAAATATTGCTCTAAGACCCCATATATTCTGGGTCGTGGTGAAATTCTGAGTCGATCTGAGCATGTCCGTCCGTCCGTCCGTCTGTTGAAATCCGAACGAAACAAGCTATCGACTTGAAACTTGGCACAAGTAGTTGTTATCGATGTAGGTCGAATGGTATTGAAAATGGGCCATATCGGTCCACTTTTACGTATAGCCCCCAAATTTGGCTTGCGATTGCTCTACGAGAAGCAAATTTCATCCGATCCGGCTGAAATTTGGTACACGGTGTTAGTATATAGTCTCTAACAACCATGCAAAAATTGGTCCATATCGTTCCACTTTTACGTGTAGCCCCCATATAAACGGACCCCCAAATTTGGCTTGCGATTGCTCTAAGAGAAGCAAATTTCATCCGATCCGGCGGAAATTTGGTACACGGTGTTAGTATATAGTCTCTAACAACCATGCAAAAATTGGTCCATATCGGTCCACTTTTACGTATAGCCCCCATATAAACCGATCCCCCGATTTGGCTTGTGGAGCCTCTAAGATAACCAAATTTCATCCGATCCGGCTGAAATTTGGTACATGGTGTTGGTATATGTTCTCTAATGACCATGCAAAAAGTGGTCCACATCGCTCTGTAATTATATATAGCCCCCATATAAACCGATCCCCAGATTTGACCTCCGGAGCCTCTTAGAGGAGCAAACTTCATCCGATCCGGTTGAAATTTGGTACGTGGTGTTGGTATATGGTCTCTAACAACCATGCACGAATTGGCCCATATCTGTCTATAGTTATATATAGCCGATCCCCAATCACACAAAAAATTGTCCATATCGGTTCATAATCATGGTTGCCACTCGAGCCAAAAATAATCTACCAAAATTTTATTTTTATAGAAAACATTGTCAAAATGTTATTTCTATAGAAAATTTTGCCAAAATTTTATTTCTATAGAAAATTTTGTCAAAATTTTATTTCTATAGAAAATTTTGTCAAAATTTTATTTCTATAGAAAATTTTTTCCAAATTTTATTTCTATAAAAAAATGTTTATAAATTTTATTTCTATAGAATTTTTTTCCAAATTTCACTTCTATAGAAAATGTTGTCAAAATTTTATTTCCATAGAAACTTTAAACTTAATTATATACGTATTTAATCGGCCTTTTTTAGTATAATATTTCATTTCATTTCATTTTCATTTCATATATCTTTATTTCATAATCGAAAAGCCAAGGACAGACCAAATATGATTATGCACATAGTCCACGTATGTACTATGTGGTGTTATATATTGCGGTGTTAGGAAGTTTTAAGATACCTTGCAAGTGTTACCGCAACCCAAGTAATTCGATTGTGGAAGACAGTCTTCAGTAGAAGTTTCTACGCAATCCATGGTGCAGGGTCCATAAGCTTCGGCCTGGCCGAACTTACGGCCGTATATACTTGTTTTTTAATTGATACTATAATTTCTGTGATTATTTGCTTCTAAAGAAAATTATTTATCATCAAAAGAATACTTCGCTTGTCTGAAATTTGCTTCCTCTGAAATGAAAACTCTTCTTTATACCTCATTCACATTAGGCTCGAAATCTTCTAAAAGTGGGTTTGAAATCCCTTTTTTATAAGGCAAATGACAGTTGAAATCTAGTTAAAAGTGGATTTCGGAAGTGTAATGTGAATGAGGTATTAAGTGTATGACTCTCATAATTGTTCTAAAATAAATATTCCGTCGAACTTCGTTATAGTGAACTTCTTTAATATGAAGTACCATCGATACAGGGCTGCCTTTTATATTTCAATATTGGAGAACAATATATTAATTAATTTAATTAATTAATTATCAAAAATCGCTTAAATATTTTGAAAATATTGCCCATTAAAATTTATAGATTTGTGCATAGGTTTGAACCAATTGTCCAAGAACTTTTGCCACTCTGATTGATGTATCTCCAAAACATGCATTCTGAACGCATCATCCGCTTCAACAGATGTCGAACTATCGACTGCTGTTTACTTTCGGACACATATGCGTAAATCCAAGATTCATCACCTGTCACGATATCATAGACGTATTTCGAAGCACCGCGATCGTATTATTTTGTTCGACCACAAATGCCTAAAAGGCAATCCTTGGAAATTAATATTTCAATCAGTTGAACCTTATTCCTATTTAAAAACCATGTCCCATATAATATTTTTATAAATTGTTTCTTCATTTTAATAAAATTTGTATATATTTTTTATTTCAGGTAAGTGTTTTCATATTTGATGTACTGTGGGTAAGTAGAGTAAAAACAACAAAATAAATTAGCCAATCGGTATTGAAATCTATAAAATTTGTATAGATTTTTATATCACGTCCGTCCGTATGTTGACATCGGCAGATATGGCAACCTAGAATCTTATATTAATTGATCCCTGTAGTAAAGCTCTTTTTTTTTAATTGATCATATGACGACTTCATGAAAATTCAATGTGAGCCTTATGTGGATTTAAAGAAACGACATTAACAACGAAAGGAAAATACATGTTTACTTAGTTGATGCAATAGATTTGTTTATGAATTACTATTAAAATGATTCTTTAATGAGATATCACTAGCATTTAATTAAACTACAAAAATTTCATTAAATCACACATTTTTTAGACTTCCTTTCCATAATCCTCACTCGCCACATATTTCCAACAAATGCAACAATATCAGCTCCAAGAAATCAAGTGAAAATCATAAAACATAACTTTTACATTAAGAGCTTAAGATCTGGTGGAACGTGAAAATAAAACAATTGATTGAAAAAAGCAAACACAAAAAAACCACAAAAAATAAAATCATAAAATTCTCACCACTTACTGTGTAAGCGTTTTCCCTTGAACTTTCACAAAACTTTGTTTTAATAAAACCACCCCCCATTTACCAAACACAATGGGTGGGCTACAATTTCAGATGTTCACTGTGGAATTAAGAAAAGAAGCAGATAACTTGTTGAAACAATTTAAGGAGTAGTATAGCAATAGGAGGGGTGTAGAAATTAAAACAAAAAAAAAAAACAAGTATATACGGCCGTAAGTTCGGACAGGCCGAAGCTTATGTACCCTCCACCATGGATTGCGTAGAAACTTCTACGAAAGGCACAATCGAATTACTTGGGTTGTGGTATCTTAAATCGCTTTCTAAATTGTGAGTTAGTCCACACGTGGTATATATTAGACAAAAAGGTATGTAAGTCTGCAAATAATTACGAATCGATATGGACTTTTGCACGGTACAAAGGGAGCCAGAATTGAAATATGGGGGTCGCTTATATGGGGCTATATACAATTATGAAATTGATGATAAATTTTTGTGTGATTGGGGATCGATTTATCTGAGGGCTATATATAACTATAGACCGATATGAACCTAGTTAGGCATGGTTGTTAACGGCCATATACTAGGTTAGGTTAGGTTATGTGGCAGCCCGATGTATCAAGCTCACTTAGACTATTCAGTCCATTGTGATACCACAGTGGTGAACTTCTCTCTTATCACTGAGTGCTGCCCGATTCCATGTTAAGCTCAATGACAAGGGACCTCCTTTTTATAGCCGAGTCCGAACGGCGTTCCACATTCCAGTGAAACCACTTAGAGAAGCTTTGAAACCCTCAGAAATGTCACCAGCATTACTGAGGTGGGATAATCCACCGCTGAAAAACTTTTTGGTGTTCGGTCGTAGCAGGAATCGAACCCACGACCTTGTGTATGCAAGGCGGGCATGCTAACCATTGCACCACGGTGGCAAGGGTTAGTATGCCCGCCACCGTGGTGGTTATATACAATAACGGCCATATACTAGCACAATGTACCAAATTTCAACTGACTCGGATGAAATTTACTCCTACAAGAGGCTCCAAAACCAAATCTCGGGATCGGTTTATATGGGGGCTATATATGATTATGGACTGATATGGACCACTTTTGGCATGGTTGTTAAATATCATATACTACCACCACGTACCAAATTTCAGCCGGATCGGATGAAATTTGCTTCTCTTAGAGGCTCCGCAAGTCAAACCTGTGGAACGGTTTATATGGGGGCTATATATAATTATGGACCGATTTGGACCAATTTTTGCATGGTTGTTAAAGACCATATACTAACATCACGTACCAAATTTCAACCGAATCCGATGAATTTTGCCTTCCAAGGGGCTCCGGAGGTCAAATCTGGGGATCGGTTTATATGGGGGCTATACATAATTATGGACCGATTTCGACCAATTTTTGCATGGGTGTTTGAGGCCATATATTAACACCAAGTACCAAATATCATCTGAATCAGATTAATTTTGGTCTTCCAAGAGGCTCCGGAGGTCAAATCTGGCGATCGGTTTATATGGAGCTATATATATTTATGCACCGATGTGGACCACTTTTTGCAAGGTCATTAGAGACCATATACTAACACCATTTACCAAATTTCAGCCGGATAGGATGAAATTTGCTTCTCTTAGAGGCTCCGCAAGCCAAATCTGGGGATCGGTTTATATGGGGGCTATATATAATTATGGACCGATATGGACCAAGTTCTGCATAGTTCTTAAAGACCATATACTAACACAATGTACCAAATTTCAGCCGGATCGGATGAAATTTGCTTTTCTTAGAGGCTCCGAAAGCCAAATCGGGGGATCGGTTTATATGGGGCCTATATATAATTATGGACCGATGTGGACCAATTTTTGCATGGTTATTAGAGACCATATACTAACACCATGTACCAAATTTCAGCAGGATCGGATGAAATTTACTTCTCTTAGAGGCTCCACAAGCCAAATCTGGGGATCGGTTTATATGGGGGCTATATATAATTATGAACCGATGTGGACCAATTTTTGCATGGTTGTTAAAGACCATATACTAACACCATGTACCAAATTTCAGCCGAATCGGATGAAATTTGCTTCTCTTAGAGGCTCCAAAAGCCAAATCTGGGGATCGGTTTATATGGGGGCTATATATAATTATGGACCGATGTGGACCAATTTTTGCATTGTTATTAGAGACCATATACTAACACCATGTACCAAATTTCAGCCGGATCGGATGAAATTTGCTTCTCTTAGGGGCCTCGCAAGCCAAATCGGGGGATCGGTTTATATGGGGGCTATATATAATTATGGACCGATGTGGACCAATTTTTGCATGGTTGTTAGAGACCATATACTAACACCATGTGCCAAATTTCAGCCGGATCGGATGAAATTTGCTTCTCGTAGAGGGTCTGCAAGCCAAATTTGGGAGTCCGTTTATATGGGGGCTATACGTAAAAGTGGACCGATATGGCCCATTTGCAATACCATCCGACCTACATCAATAACAACTACTTGTGCCAAGTTTCAAGTCGATAGCTTGTTTCGTTCGGAAGTTAGCGTGATTTCAAGAGACGGACGGACGGACATGCTCAGATCGACTCAGAATTTCACCACGACCCAGAATATATATACTTTATGGGGTCTTAGAGCAATATTTCGATGTGTTACAAACGGAATGACAAAGTTAATATACCCCCCATCCTATGGTGGAGGGTATAAAAATGAAATATATTATATTAAAGCAACTTTATAAAAATATACGAATCTGAGATTATTTTAAAAAATTTCAAGAATATTGAACTTTTTACTAAAATGTCAAAATATAAAATACTTGGAAGTGATTATTATTATTATTATTGGATGAAAACTGAATATTACGATAAGTTCCTGAAAAGAAGAATTAAAATTTAACACCGTGTTACAATGGTTATCATGATCACCTTATTATGGTGGATTATATCCTCTAAGTAATGGAGGTAATTCTGAGTGTTTCACTTCTTCCCTAAGTGGTTTCACCGCAGAAACGCCGTTCAGACCCGTCTAAAAAAGTAGATCCGTCAAAAAAAGCAAATTGTAAATTTGGTAGTACTAAAATTATGATGTCCATACTGTAGGCACTACTCTGCTGGCCAAAATTTACAGTGGTGTTTTCTGCACATACAAGGTTCTCGCAAGCCTGATAAAAATATGTAAATAATGGGGATGATGAAATGAGCGCTGTTGAGGTGCAGTATGGTAAGTGGGTGCTTCATCTCTCGCTTACTATTTAGGTTGCACTTCTGTAAAGAAGAGTTGTTCGATTTTTTTATCACGACTTCTTACGAATTATGTAGCTAAATTTGATTTTATATTCTTCACATCTATACCTTCTTCTTCTGAAAGCGTTGTAGTAGAAGTACATCAAAGTGGGACATTTTTTTATTAATTCACCAATGAATTCATTACAAGGGTAAGTGCTGCTTGAGTTTGTTTCCTTGACAAAGCTGATAATACTTCAGCAAGTTGCTGGGGTTGCATACAAAGCTCTTCTGATCGTTTTACTTGGTTTCAACTAGACTTGCCATATGGCCGGGATTCGCCTGCATGTCCCGAAATTTCGTCTCCAGGAAGTGTGTCGAATCTTTAACACAATTTGCCATAAATCCCGGAATTTCAATTACTCAAGGCATACGTTTTGATGTTTCCCATTTCTTAGAAAAGAAAACTATTTGAAATTAAATCGCTTTCAAAAATATTTTTGGTCCTGGATTTTCACACTTTTTAAATGGGCGTTTGTCTGTCAGATTTTTTGCCATTTCATTCAATCTCATCACTAACAGAAACAAATCAAATGACTATCACTGTCTTTCGAATCACCAGCTTTGACTTGATCAGTAAATGTAAAAAATTTACGCACATATCTAATTTTATTTCAATTTCATATTTTTCTGTGAAAGGTATTTTTATACCCTCCATCATAGGATGGGGGTATATTAACTTTGTCATTCCGTTTGTAACACATCGAAATATTGCTCTAAGACCCCATAAAGTATATATATTCTGGGTCGTGGTGAAATTCTGAGTCGATCTAAGCATGTCCGTCCGTCCGTCCGTCCGTCCGTCTGTTGAAATCACGCTAACTTCCGAACGAAACAAGCTATCGACTTGAAACTTGGCACAAGTAGTTGTTATCGATGTAGGTCGGATGGTATTGAAAATGGGCCATATCGGTCCACTTTTACGTATAGCCCCCATATAAAGGGACCCTCAGATTTGGCTTGTGGAGCCTCTAAAAGAAGCATATTTCATCCGATCCGGCTAAAATTTGGTATATGGTGTTGGTATATGGTCTCTAACAACCATGCAAAAATTGGTCCACATCGGTCCATAATTATATATAGCCCCCATATAAACCGATCCCCAGATTTGGCTTGTGGAGCCTCTAACAGAAGCATATTTCATTCGATCCGGCTGAAATTTGGTATATGGTGTTGGTATATGGTCTCTAACAACCATGCAAAAATTGGTTCACATCAGTCCATAATTATATATAGCCCCCATATAAACCGATCTCCAGATTTGGCTTGCGGAGCCTAAAAGAGAAGCATATTTCATCCGATCCGGCTGAAATTTGGTATATGGTGGTGGTATATGGTCTCTAACAACCATGCAAAAATTGGTCCACATCGGTCCATAATTATATATAGCCCCCATATAAACCGATCGCCAGATTTGGCTTGTGGAGCCTCTAACAGAAGCATATTTCTTCCGATCCGGCTGAAATTTGGTACATGATGTTGGTATATGGTCTCTAACAACCATGGAAAAATTGGTTCACATCGGTCCATAATTATATATAGCCCCCATATAAACCGATCCCCAGATTTGGCTTGCGGAGCCTAAAAGAGAAGCAAATTTCATCCGATCCGGCTGAAATTTGGTAAATGGTGTTGGTATATGGTCTCTAACAACCATGCAAAAATTGGTTCCCATCGGTCCATAATTATATATAGCCCCCATATAAACCGATCCCCAGATTTGGCTTGCGGAGCCTCAAAGAGAAGAAAATTTCATCCGATCCGGTTGTAATTTGGAACATGGTCCATATCGGTCCATAATTATATATAGCCCCCATATAAAACGTTCTCCAGATTTGACCTCCGGAGCCTCTTGGAGGAGCAAAATTCATCCGATCCGGTTCAAAGTAGGAACGTGGTGTTAGTATATGGTCGCTAACAACCATACCAAAATTAGTCCAATCACACAAAAATTGGTCCATATCGGTTCATAATCATGGTTGCCACTAGAGCCAAAAATAATCTACCAAAATTTTATTTTTATAGAAAATGTTGTCAAAATTTTATTTCTAGAGAAAATTTTGTTAAAATTTTATTCGGTTCATAATAAAATTTTCATCATTGTCAAAATTTTATTTCTATAGAAAATTTTGTCAAAATTTTATTTCTATAGAAAATTTTGTTCAAATTTTATTCGGTTCATAATCATAGTTGCCACTCGAGCCAAAAATAATCGACCAAGATTTTATTTCTATAGAAAATTTTGTCAAAAGTTTATTTCTATAGAACATTTTGTTAAAATTTTATTTCTGTAGAAATTTTTGTCAAAATTTTCTTTCCACAGAAAATTTTGTCAAAATTTTTATTTCTATAGAAAATTTTGTCAAAATTTTATTTCTATAGAAAATTTTTTAATATTTTCTTTCTGTAGAAAATTTTGTCAAAATTTTATGTCTACTTTGTCAAACTGAATTATATACGTATTGGATCGATCTTTTTTGATTTAATATATACCAAGTATGGACATACAATTTAGAAGATGGCGTTAGGAGGTTTTAAGATACCTTGCCATCGGCAAGCGTTACCGCAACTTAAGTAATTCGATTGTGGATGGCAGTGTTTAGAAGAAGTTTCTACGCAATCCATGATGGAGGGTACATAAGCTTCGGCCTGGCCGAACTTACGGCCGTATATACTTGTTACAAATTATAATTATCAGTTCACGGTTAGTGTCCAATTCCATTCAAGTAGGTATTCCTTGCCAACATTTCAAAATCGATTTTATGCCTATGACTACCACAGGCTCTTTAGTGACACTATAACAATAGCTTGTCCCGACTAACCTCGTAATTTTTCAGCAACCATCATCTGGCAACCCTAGTTCCAACAGTATCCCTCCAAATACATAGCACAAGCCATGGATATTCGGTTTTGCCGTCGATGTTGAGACGCCATAACTATTGGCATAGTGGATCCAATTTACATAACCAATAAGGATGTGATACAAAAAAACGTTCCTTTTTGTTGCCTTAGTCCTCATGTAATTTTGAAAAAAAAAACGGTGTATACCTCTTGAAGTTGGTATAAATCGAAAACTTCGTCAATCGTTGACAATGCATATCTCTTCGTTGAAAAACAAGGGGGGGGGGGGGGGGGGGGGAGTTAAATCACCAACGGGTATTTTTGTTGTTTTTTTTCACTAATCAATCCACTGTCTTTGCATGTGGTTGGTCAATAAAAAAAGTTTTATGCAGTTCTTCTCGACAGATATTGTCTTATTTTGTTACTCCAAAGCCATGTGGTAGCATCTCTCTTAAACAACGAACACACGCACTTTTTCACACTTGAACACACACAGGAAACGAAACTTTGTTCTTGATGTTGTTGTTTTTGTTGAATAACAACGAACAAAAAGTTGCGGCAACATTTATTTTATTTTATTATATGCGTTCTGTATTTTTGGTGAACAGTCATATTCACCAGAGGAGAAGTAGGAAAGAGAGAGAGAGAGAGAGAGAAATGTGAAACTTTTTGATTTCTGTGGTCGTATGTCGCAATAAATTTCTTTCTTCTCTCGTATATGCTTCTCGGGTCGAAGACCATAAGCGTGAGCGTAGAGATATATGTATAAATGTGCGTGTGCATGTTTATGGACTCTTTACTTATAAATATTATACAGGAACCGGAAAGTAGATAACAGTATGCATTTGTATGTGTGCTTACATGAGTAGTTGGTTATAGTTTTGGTTTGATTTTTGAAATATATCGCATAAATGTTAAAGGCCTTTTATGCCTTTATTGATAGCGTAAGAGCAAAATGCGTGGTAGAAAAGTTAAAATTCCAAAATTTATTGATGAGAAGCAGTTCTCATGCATATGCTTATTTCGTCAGCCTTAGTGTGTGCTGTGACTTCATATCAAAGATGCGCCTCTGTTTTGTATGCGAAAGTGTTATGATACCATGGAAAAGTTTTTACGTTTTTTTTTTTGCTCTCCCCAGTTGAATGAGTTTGATGGTGTTGGTATTTTGGAAGTTCATATTTCACATGTGCCTTAAAGTGGAAGAATTTATGACAGAAATTGTATACACGGACAAAAAAGAAGGTTTCTCATATGTTTCGGTGTAACAAGTATACACACGGATGAAAAAGACTGTTTTTCATATGTTTGGCTATAAACATTATATGTTTGGAACACAAATTTTTAAACACAATATTTTTGAGTGCAAGCATATAATGTTCATAAACTAGCATAACATGTTTGGGACATATATGTTAATATGTTAGAACATATTATGTTTGGGACATAAAATGTTTGTAAATATAATATGCTTGGATGCAAACATATATTAATTTAGAAATAGCCTATAAACATATATGTGTTTAGTAGCTTGGAGCGCTATTTAACAGGGAGCGATATTGAATTAAGTTGGTGGTTGTTGCTTGTTATTACAAAATTAACATTTTATTTTTCCTTGGGCAATTGATCAGCTACTTCTTTGATCCTTACAAACTGTGTGGTCCGCTGTTCGAATCCCCGTCCGGCAAAAGGTAAAATTAAAATAAAAAAAATCATACAATTGAATAATTTCTTCTACAATGTTTGTATTACAGAAAAAGGTGCTAAGAACTTAAAAAGCTCGTGGAAGTGAGAAAGATGTGGGGAATATACAATTGGGGCAGAAACAAAATTTTGAGCATTCAAGTCGAAAATCTATGTTGTTAGCACCTATATTACCTGTTTATTTTCATAATTCATTATGATTGTAAATATATAAATAAATAAATAAAATTTTGAGCACAATATTGTTTGGGGAGAATTTTTTTTAAGCATATAATATTTTTGGGTGCAAAATGCTTCCAAACATATTATATGTTCACATAATAACATATTGTTTTCTGGAAGACAACATTATTGACTTTGGATGCAAAAATACAAAATGTTTGGAACTTAGACTACCCAAACATATATTGTTTAGACCAATATGCTTTCAAACATATTATATATTGGAAGAGATCAAACATATAAATGTTTGGGCAATACCCAAAAATGTATATGCTTGAAGCAAAATATGTTTGGGAGTATATGTTACAGAAGCGATTTTTGTGAGCGTGCAGTGAATGACAATACAATGGAAACTTTAAACGATATTTTATTTTAAAATTTGTAATCGAAAAAGAATAATTTCTCACTCCGAAGTAACACCGTCTATGAGATCTGTAGGGAGCCTCTATGGATATGTTAATAAAGCATACAAACCATACCTTACCTAACCTAACCATACCTTACCTTACCGTAGTGCAATGTTTAGCTTGGCCGTCTTGCATACATAGGGTTGTGGGTTCAATCCCAGTTTCGACCGAACACCAAAAAGTTTTTCAGCGGTGGATTATCCCCTCTCAGTAATGCTGATGACACTTCAGAGCGTTTCAAAGCTTCTGAAAGTAGTTTTACCGCAATGTGGAACGCCATTCGGACTCTATTATAAAAATGAGATCTCTTGTTATTGAGCTTGAATTTGATTAGTTCCTGCAAACGTTGATCATCTTTGAAAAAGTAAGGTTTAATGATGCCACCAGACTGACTGAAAAATTGCACAGACAGCGAAACTCTAGCTCAAGATCACATCAAAAATCGTAGTCGACTCTCTGCTCCATTACTGTACTGAAAGGAAAATGAACGATTTTGTACATCCCGGTGACAAATTTTTCGTCAAAAATTAGCTAACGTAACATACCATTCCGGTGATAAATTTTTCGTCATGGCGATGAATTGTAATTCGTCGCTGTGATGAACATATTGACATACCATAGATCACTATATTACGTCCAGGTGATGAAAGTATTTCATCTATGCGATGATATGTTTTTCGTATCTGCGATTATTCTTTTTCATCCATGCGATCATGAAATTCTACAATGTTACGATACTTTTTCGTCGTCGCTTATAAATTACATCAAATTGATAAATGGATTATCAGAAATATTTTCTATTTTTTTTGTTTTTTTGTTTTAATTGAATATAAATTTTATTTATTTGAAATAAACTAACGAAATGTGCCTTTTCCTTTTGAATTTTTGTTCGTTCAATTCGTCTTTCTCCTTTAATTTGATTTTAAAACCCTATTCGGTTTATCTGCAAATTTAAAAATACATTATGTTATCTTTGCTATTTAAAGAGTGATACGGTCAAAATTTGGTCAAGGGAAAACGCGTGTAAATCGGTGAAATCGTTTATTTAAAAAATCAAATTAAATTTCTTTTTCAAGTTCAATTAGTATGAAATTCAGGAAAAATATTCAGTTAGGCTTTCGCTTTTCCAAATCCGAATTGCCGAGCCTCACGCTTGATACCTGCCATCAGATTTTGTACAGCCACCTTGTCCACCTTCTTCGCCGCAGAAAGCCAGTTTGCCTTGAACTGCTGCTCGTTTTTTTGGTCTTCTTTAGGTTCCGCTTGACAATAGCCCAGTATTTCTCAATTGGGCGGAGCTCTGGCGTGTTGGGAGGGTTCTTGTCCTTGGGAACCACCTGCACGTTGTTGGCGGCGTACCACTCCATGGCCTTTTTACCGTAATGGCAAGATGCCAAATCCGGCCAAAACAGTACAGAACAACCGTGTTTCTTCAGGAAAGGCAGAAGACGTTTATTCAAACACTCTTTCACATAAATTTCTTGGTTGACAGTCCCGGAAGCTATGAAAATGCTGCTTTTCGAGCCACAGGTACAGATGGCTTGCCAAACCAGTTATTTCTTGGCGAACTTTGACAGTTTTATGTGCTTGAAAATATCTGCTACCTTTCCCCTTCCTTTTGCCGTATAAAACTCCTGTCCCGGAAGCTGCTTGTAGTCGGCTTTGACGTAAGTTTCGTCGTCCATTACCCACGCAGTCAAACTTCGTCAGCGTCGTCGGGGATCGCGCTTTGGCCGTCGTATTTTGTTTATCATCGCGATTTGGAGTCACTATCTCCTTGTAAGTCGATAGTCCGGCTCATGTTTTGGCTCGATGCACGGTTGTAGACGATACACCCAGTTTATTTGCGGCATCTCGGAGAGAGAGGTTAGGGTTTCGCTTGAAATTACCGGCAACTCTCTTTGTCATTCAGCGGCTTCCGGTTTTCGATTTCCCACCGATCCAGACTTCCTGGCTGTCGACAAACGTTCCCCAAACACTTCAATTACATTTGTTACGGTTGATTTGGCAACTTTTAGCGATTTTGCCAGCTTTGCGTGCGAGTAGCTCGGATTTTCGCGATGCGCGAGCAAAATTTTGATACGCTGCTCTTCTTGCTTGGACGGCATTTTGACAACTGAAGAATTCCAAAATCAAAATAGGAGCAACATTCTACACACACACACACCTTCAAAATGAGGGGTGTTCAGGTTTTTTAAATGCAAAATTGAAAGAAATACGTCAAGTTTATATTGACCAAATTTTGACCGTATCACCCTTTAGAACACTCCATTGTGTTCTTTAAAATAGTAAAAAGTAAAGCGTTTTTTCTTTATTAGATGAATGTTTTGTTCGAACATGCCTCTCCAAAGAAGAAGCATCCTTGTATAATTTCCCACAATATCGTCAACTGTCTATGTGTTTAGGCAAATTATAACATTTTAAATGCTCAAAATATTCTTCATTTTGGTTAAAAAAATTATTGCATATATAACACTTCATGTCTTTTTGTTTTTACTCACTTTTTTGCTTTTCTTTTCATTTTCACAACTTTAATCAATTAGCTCTTTATTTTCGGCATGCGCGTCCACCGTTTACTTTACCTTTACCTTTTGAACTAAACTCATCAACTGAGAAGAACAACTTGAGATATCTTACCGAAAAAAAAACATTTCTAACACACAACTACGTATGGATGTGTTATTGCATTAGTATTTGAATACAACAGAGTGGATGACATTTTTCATCTACTTGATTACTTTTTCGTCAATTTGACGACTTTAATTATTTTCGTACATCTTGGAAGCCAATTTAAAAAACAACCATGTGAACAAATGGTTGCTCAAATTCTCGTTTGAGTTAAGTTAAATGTGGAGAGAGCATGAAAACCCCAACAAAAAATAACTTTGCTCTCATTAATAAGCGCATTTGGCTGTGTGTGTTTTTTAGGTAGAGAAATAAAAACACATCTACAGAACGAATGAGCTTTATCATTGCATTGAACACTGTTTCGTCACATTGACGATTGATTTGAATTTTAGTTGTTTCAATTTAGTACAATTACAATCATTTATATACTATATTCGGTATATTGTTTTATGTTTTATTTAATATTGATTTATTTAGTATTTCAGAGAAAAGTGTGTTTAATCAATTTGAAGATTCTTTTATCGCATTAACGAACATCAGCATCCTTGAAACATCATGGAAATAAATCAATTAAAACTTTTGTCCAACTTATATTAAAATGTGGAATTCATATAAAGGGACTTCATATACACTAAACTAATTTAAATCAAATGTTAATTATACCCTCCATCATAGGATGGGGGTATATTAACTTTGTCATTCCGTTTGTAACACATCGAAATATTGCTCTAAGACCCCATACAGTATATATTCTGGGTCGTGGTGAAATTCTGAGTCGATCTAAGCATGTCCGTCCGTCCGTCCGTCTGTTGAAATCACGCTAACTTCCGAACGAAACAAGCTATCGACTTGAAACTTGGCACAAGTAGTTGTTATCGATTAAGGTCGGATGGTATTGAAAATGGACTATATCGGTACACTTTTACGTATAGCCCCCATATAAAGAGACCCTCAGATTTGGTTTGCGGAGCCTCAAAGAGAAGAAACTTTCATCCGATCCGGCTGAAATTTGGTACATGGTGTTGGTATATAGTCTCTAACAATCATGCAAAAATTGGTCCACATCGGTCCATAATTATATATTGCCCCCATATAAACCGATCCCCAGATTTGGCTTGCGGAGCCTAAAAGAGAAGCAAATTTCATGCGATCCGGCTGAAATTTGGTACATGGTGTTGGTATATAGTCTCTAACAATCATGCAAAAATTGGTCCACATCGGTCCATAATTATATATAGCCCCCATATAAACCGATCCCCAGATTTGGCTTGCGGAGCCTCAAAGAGAAGCAAATTTCATCCGATCCGGCTGAAATTTGGTACATAATATTAGTATATGGTCTCTAACAACCATGCAAAAATTGGTCCACATCGGTCCATAATTATATATAGACCCCATAAAAACCGATCTCCAGATTTGGTTTGCGAAGCCTCAAAGAGAAGCAAATTGCATCCGATCCGGCTGAAATTTGGTACATGGTATTGGTATATGGTCTCTAACAACCGTGCAAACATTGGTCCACATCGGTCCATAATTATATATAGCGCCCATATAAACCGATCCCCAGATTTGGGTTGCGGAGCCTCAAAGAGAAGCAAATTTCATCCGATCCGCCTGAAATTTAGTACATGATATTGGTATATGGTCTCTAACAACCATGCACAAATTGGTCCACATCGGTTCATAATTATATATAGCCCCCATATAAACCGATCCACAGATTTGGCTTGCGAAGTCTCCAAGAGAAGCAAATTTCATCCAATCCGGTTGTAATTTGGAACATGGTGTTAGTATATGATCTTTAACAACCGTGCCAGAATTGGTCCATATCGGTCCATAATTATATATAGCCCCCATATAAAACGTTCTCCAGATTTGACCTCCAGAGCCTCTTGGAGGAGCAAAATTCATCCGATCCAGTTCAAATCATAATTATATATAGCCCCCATATAAACCGATCACCAGATTTGGCTTGCGAAGTCTCCAAGAGAAGAAACTTTCATCCGATCCGGCTGAAATTTGGTACATGGTGTTGGTATATAGTCTCTAACAATCATGCAAAAATTGGTCCACATCGGTCCATAATTATATATTGCCCCCATATAAACCGATCCCCAGATTTGGCTTGCGGAGCCTAAAAGAGAAGCAAATTTCATGCGATCCGGCTGAAATTTGGTACATGGTGTTGGTATATAGTCTCTAACAATCATGCAAAAATTGGTCCACATCGGTCCATAATTATATATAGCCCCCATATAAACCGATCCCCAGATTTGGCTTGCGGAGCCTCAAAGAGAAGCAAATTTCATCCGATCCGGCTGAAATTTGGTACATAATGTTAGTATATGGTCTCTAACAACCATGCAAAAATTGGTCCACATCGGTCCATAATTATATATAGACCCCATAAAAACCGATCTCCAGATTTGGCTTGCGAAGCCTCAAAGAGAAGCAAATTGCATCCGATCCGGCTGAAATTTGGTACATGGTATTGGTATATGGTCTCTAACAACCGTGCAAACATTGGTCCACATCGGTCCATAATTATATATAGCGCCCATAGAAACCGATCCCCAGATTTGGGTTGCGGAGCCTCAAAGAGAAGCAAATTTCATCCGATCCGCCTGAAATTTAGTACATGATATTGGTATATGGTCTCTAACAACCATGCAAAAATTGGTCCACATCGGTTCATAATTATATATAGCCCCCATATAAACCGATCCACAGATTTGGCTTGCGAAGTCTCCAAGAGAAGCAAATTTCATCCAATCCGGTTGTAATTTGGAACATGGTGTTAGTATATGATCTTTAACAACCGTGCCAGAATTGGTCCATATCGGTCCATAATTATATATAGCCCCCATATAAAACGTTCTCCAGATTTGACCTCCAGAGCCTCTTGGAGGAGCAAAATTCATCCGATCCAGTTCAAATCATAATTATATATAGCCCCCATATAAACCGATCACCAGATTTGGCTTGCGAAGTCTCCAAGAGAAGCAAATTTCATCCAATCCGGTTGTAATTTGGAACATGGTGTTAGTATATGATCTTTAACAACCGTGCCAGAATTGGTCCATATCGGTCCATAATTATATATAGCCCCCATATAAAACGTTCTCCAGATTTGACCTCCGGAGCCTCTTGGAGGAGCAAAATTCATCCGATCCAGTTCAAATTAGGAACGTGGTGTTAGTATATGGTCGCTAAAAACCATACCAAAATTGGTCCAATCACACAAAAATTGGTCCATATCGGTTCGTAATCATGGTTGCGACTAGAGCCAAAACTAATCTACCAAAATTTTATTTCTATAGAAAATTTTGTCAAAATTTTATTTCTAGAGAAAATTTTGTCAAAATTTTATTTCTAGAGAAAATTTTGTTAAAATTTTATTCGGTTCATAATAAAATTTTCATCATTGTCAAAATTTTATTTCTATAAAAAATTTTGTCAAAATTTTATTTCTATAGAAAATTTTGTTCAAATTTTATTCGGTTCATAATCATGGTTGCCACTCGAGCCAAAAATAATCTACCAAGATTTTATTTCTATAGAAAATTTTGTCCAAAGTTTATTTCTATAGAAAATTTTGTTAAAATTTTATTTCTGTAGAAATTTTTGTCAAAATTTTCTTTCTATAGAAAATTTTGTCAACATTTTTATTTCTATAGAAAATTTTGTGAAAATTTTATTTCTATTTTGTTAAATTTTGTTAAAATTTTATTATTCGTTTTGTTTGTTATTGTTGGCTTCTCTTCAATCGTTATTGTTGTTTTTTTTTTGATCTCAGCTTAAAGCCATGCATTGACTAAACTACAAGTGTAGCTTAACCAACAGAGGAAAAGTATGCTTGTCAAATTTATTTGGGCAAAGCACTATAGACTGCAAGATGGTTGGATGTACAGCTGTTTCGGAATTACCACATTCCTCATCAGCATCCTCTACTTGCAGCAAAACTATCAACCAATTATCAGAATAAATTCGGGTAATTCACTCAACCCAACGTGAACTACACTTGAACCTCCCGAAAAAGGGTTTGATAGTTTTTTTATTTTTATAGAAAATTTTGTCAAAATTTTATGTCTACTTTGTCAAACTGAATTATATACGTATTGGATCGAACTTTTTTGATTTAATATATACCACGTATGGACTTACATACAATTTAGAAGATGGTGTTAGGAGGTTTTAAGATACCTTGCCATCGGCAAGCGTTACCGCAACTTAAGTAATTCGATTCTGGATGGCAGTGGTTAGAAGAAGTTTCTACGCAATCCATGATGGAGGGTACATAAGCTTCGGCCTGGTTAACTTTCTCAGAAACGGGAAGAAAATAATTTCGTCTAGTAGACGAAACTAGATCGTCAATGTGACGATCTATAATAAGAATAACAAGTATGTACGGCCGTAAGTGCAGCCAGGCCGAAACTTATGTACCCTCCACCATGGATTGCATAGAAACTTGTACTAAAAACTGTCATACACAATCGAATTACTTGGGTTGCGGTAACACTTGCCGATGGCAAGGTATCATAAAAATTCTTTACACCGTCTTCTCAATTGTAAATTAGTCCATACGGGATATATATATATTAAACCAAAAAGGCCGATTAAATAAAATAAAAATAAATTCAATGTGACAACATTTTCTATAGAAATAAAATTTTGACAAAATTTTCTATACCAATAAAATTTTGACAAATTTTTCTATAAAAATAAAATCTTAACAAAATTTTGCATAGTAATAAAATCTTGACAAATTTTTCTATAGCAATAATATTTTGGTAGATTATTTTTGGGGATCGGTTATATATAACTATAGACCGATATGGACCAATTTTGGCATGGTTGTTAGCGGCCATATACTAGCGCAATGTTCCAAATTTCACCACGTACCAAATTTTAAACGGATCGGATGAATTTTGCTCCTCCAAGAGCTCCAGAGATCCAATCTAGGGATCGGTTTAAGTAGGGGTTATATATAATTAAGACCGATATGGACCAATTGTGGCATGGTTGTTAGCGGCCATATACTAGCGCAATGTTCCAAATTTCACCACGTACCAAATTTCAACCGGGTCGGGTGAACTTTGCTCTTCCAAAGGGCTTCGGAGGTCAAATCTGGGGATCGGTTTATATGGGGGACCATATACTAACATCATGTACCAAATTTCAACTGGATCGGATGAATTTTGCTCCTCCAAGAGGCTCAGCAAGCCAAATCTGAGCGTCGGTTTATATGCCCAGAAAAAAATTTGGAAGTTCTTCTAAAGGCACAACTTTAAAAGCACTTCCAAAAATGTCCTTCCAAAGATGCTCTTTATTTTAACTGAACAGGAAATTCATTTGAGTCAATTTTTGTATAACTCGCTTTTTTCATATTTTTAATGGGAAATTTAAAATGTTATTGATTCAAATAGGTTAAAAACAGATTAAAAATTAATAAAATAGTGCAAACTATATAAATTTTGCCGAAAAAATGCTAAATCCTTTCTAGAAAAATTGCGATTTTTTGAAAATATTTGATGTCAAATGTTCCAAACAAGCGTTATAATGCATTAAAAATCATAAAAAAAAATTTAAAAATTATTTATTCGTCAAAATATCAAAAAATTTCTTAATTCACATCCAAAACACTGGATTCGCATCATACCTTAAAAAGTGATGCAAATTTATTGCAACGGCTGTTGAATTGGTGGACATCCGTCCTATGACAAGCCCATGTTAAATACATCGCTTCTGCGTCAATTTTGAAATACTTCTGGATCCAAAAAGAACATTTTCACTAATTTTTTGGCGACGGTTTTTTTGCTGGGTGGCTATACGTAAAAGTGGTCCAATATAGCCAATTTGCAATACCATCCGACCTACATCAATAACAACTACTTGTGTCAAGTTTCAAGTCGATAACTTGTTTCGTTTGGAAGTTAGCGTGATTTCAACAGACGGACGGGCGGACATGCTTAGATCGACTCAGAATTTCACCACGACCCAGAATATATATACTTTATGGGGTCTTAGAACAATATTTCGATGTGTTACAAACGGAATGACAAAGTTAATATATCCCCCATCCTATGGTGGAGGGTATAAAAATTGACTTTGATGAGTGATTTCGTCACGTGGACTACCGAAGTACTCACATGGACGAAACTTTTCATCGCATAGACGAAAATGCATTGATGGAACTGAATCGTCAATGTGACGAACGCTTTTTCTTTCGGTGTATACAAAGAATCCGAAAAGAAAAACCACCTATGCTAGGTATAGCGACAGCCCGATATTTCAGGATCACTTAGACTATTCAGTCCATTGTGATATCTCAGTGACCGTCTCATCGACAGAAAATTACAGTAACAGCAGCTTACGCCTGCGAGGTACACATTTAAATTTATTTTATAAAAGTGTGGGTCAAAATATGAACCCAACATAAAATCTGCATGTTTGATTCTAACATAGTAGCAGGGTTAAAAAATATTCCGGCCTAGAGTGGAAATGGGGGTAAGGATATGGACTGGATGATCCAGAATAAGAAAGTTCTACGTTGAAAAGGAAAAGTTAGAGTACACAACGAGCCGCTTATTGGCTTATACATATGGCGCGTATATGAGACAGGTAGACATGGAAGCCCTATTTTAGTGGTGGTGAGAGGTGTGAGTCAGTGCCTCGTCATAGTTACAGAAGATATTTCTCTAAATGAGGCAGATTTTTCATCAATTGACGTTTGAATCGATCCAATAATGGGACTTGAAATTATTTCACACAATTCTCTTGGCCATCTTCCAAATTACTAACACCCCCAATTACCACGCTTTTAACTCTTTTGTCTTTGATTTAGCCCTATTGAGAATATCACATTTCCACCGCGCCTCAATTTCTAGTTTTTTTGACCTTCCCCTTTTGTTTCTTTTAGTGTATAAACTCGGAAACTTTATAAATATTAAATGTTCGTATAAATTAGTTAATGTCATTTGTTCTCGCAGTAAATTAAAAGAGAGTGTCTAAATTAAAGTTGATGTTGTTATATGACACTGAGTTTATGAAAGTAGCCAATGCGGCGGATGGTTCTGGCTTGTGAAATGATGATGTTTTCAGAGAAGTGAGGAGGTCTCGAGTAAATACTCCCCCAACTAAAATATTAAGACTATAAAGCAAAAAAGCAAAATAAACCGTCATAATAAACTGGGAAATTTGAACTAAAAGTTAATGTGAAACCCTCTTATTTATGATGTCATGGAATACAAATACCAGTCATCATTGTTTGGGGAAAAATATACGAATCCAGTTGCTCTTAACAAAATTAGAGCTGTTAAACATATGTTTGTCTTTCGGTTTAAGAAAATGGTAGAGCATTTCGATGCACAGTGGATGGCAATGAATGTTGAACAAATATATACGGTCAAAAATTCGGCCAGGTCGAGTCTTATATACCCTCCACCATATATGGCGTACAAAGTTATAGCCTGTACTATTACCATCCATAATTCGACTTATTTTGATTACGGTAACAGTTGCCGATGGCAAAGTATATTAAAACGTTTTAACATTGTCCTCTAAATTGTAATTTAGTCTATATGGAGTCTATGCTAGATAAAAAGAAGTATATACAGCACTAAGTTCGGCCGGTCCGAATCTTAAAGCCTGAATCTTAATCGGGCTGCCACTTTAACCTAACTTTAACCTAGGGTTTCCTTTGAAATTTCAGGAGGGCTTGAGGACTTGAGGACACTTCCCGAAGATAAATATAAAGATTTCACCTATGAGGACTATATCAGATTCTGGATTTATAAGAACCATTTTTGTTTGAGTTTTAGAGGAATCATTAACATCTCTTGTAAGTGTGCAAGAAATTTATAAAATAACGTCTTGATTTGAAATCTTAAGTCTGTAGAAGTAAAATCTGGAAATTTTACATTGAGTTTCAAGAAATTTTCATGATCAGTGCGCCTTCTACACCCTCAAGAAGTGAAGTCGGTCTATATGGAGGCATTACCAAATGGACCGATAAAAACCTAATCCGATACACGTTTTTGTGAGCCTTAAATACCCGATTTTTTACAATTTCAGGCAAATCGGATAAAAACTACGGTTTCTAGAAACCTAAGCAGATAAATCGGGAAATCGTTCTTATGGGGGCTATACTAAAATACGGACCGATACTCACCGTTTTCGGCACACCTCTTTATGGCCCGAAAATACCTCTAGATTTCCAATTTCAGACAAATTGGATAAAAACTACGGTTTCTATAAGCCCAAGACCCCAAATCGGGAGGTCGTTTTATATGGGGACCATACCAAAACATGGATCTATACTCACAATTTTTGGTACACGTATTTGTGGTCCTACAATACCTCTAGATTTTCAATTTCTGGCAAAGTGGATAAAAACTACGGTTTCCATAAGCCCAAGAAGTAAAATCGGGAGATCGGTCTATATGGGGGCTATACCAAAACATGGACCGATACTCACCATTTTTGGCACACCTCTTTATGGTCATAAAATACCTCTAGATTTCAAATTTCAGGCAAATTGGATAAAAACTACGATTTCTATAAGCCCAAGACCCCAAATCGGGAGGTCGGTTTATGTGGGGACTATATCAAAACCTGGGCCGATATAGCCCATCTTCGAACTTGACCTGCCTGCAGACAAAAGACGAGTTTGTGCAAAATTTCAGCACGATTGCTTCATTATTGAAAACTGTAGCGTGATTACAACAGACAGACAGGCAGACGGACATCGTTATATCGTCTTAGAATTTCTCCCTGATCAAGAATATATATACTTTATATAGTCGGAAATCGATATTTCGATGTGTTACAAACGGAATGACAAACTTATTATACCCCCGTCACCATTCTATGATGGTGGGTATAAAAATATGGATGAAAAAAAAAAAAATGAAATTGGTTGAACATTTTTTTTCGCTTTTTATACCCACCACCATAGAATGGTGACGGGGGTATAATAAGTTTGTCATTCCGTTTGTAACGCATCGAAATATCGATTTCCGACTATATAAAGTATATATATTCTTGATCAGGGAGAAATTCTAAGACGATATAACGATGTCCGTCTGTCCGTCTGTCTGTCTGTCTGTCTGTCTGTCTGTCTGTTGTAATCACGCTACAGTCTTCAATAATGAAGCAATCGTGCTGAAATTTTGCACAAACTCGTCTTTTGTCTGCAGGCAGGTCAAGTTCGAAGATGGGCTATATCGGTCCAGGTTTTGATATAGTCCCCATATAAACCGACCTCCCGATTTGGGGTCTTGGGCTTATAGAAATCGTAGTTTTTATCCAATTTGCATGCAATTTGAAATCTAGAGGTATTTTAGGGCCATAAAGAGCTGTGCCGAAAATGGTGAGTATCGGTCCATATTTTGGTATAGCCCCCATATAGACCGATTTCCCGATTTTACTTCTTGGGCTTCTAGAATCCGAAGTTTTTATTCAATTTACCTGAAATTGGAAATCTAGAGGTATTGTAGGACCACAAATACGTGTGCCGAAAACTGTGAGTATCGGTCCATATTTTGGTATAGTCCCCATATAGACCGATCTCCCGATTTTACTTCTTGGGCTTATAGAACCCGCAGTTTTTATTCAATTTACCTGAAATTGGGAATCTAGAGGTATTGTAGAACCACAAATACGTGTGCCAAAAAATTGTGAGTATCGGTCCATGTTTTGGTATGGTCCCCATATAAAACGACCTCCCGATTTGGGTCTTGGGTTTATAGAAACCGTAGTTTTTATCCAATTTGTCTCAAATTGGAAATCTAGAGGTATTTTAGGACCATAAAGAGGTGTTCCCGATTTTACTTCTTGGGCTTCTAGAAACCGTAGTTTTTATCTGATTTGCCTGAAATTGTAAATATTCTGGCATTTCAGGCTCACAAAAACGTGCATCGGATTAAGTTTTTATCGGTCCATTTGGTAATGCCTCCATATAGACCGACTTCACTTCACTTCAAAATTGCTTGAAACTCAATGTAAAAATTCCAAATTTTACTTCTACAGATTTAAGATTTCAAATCAAGACGTTATTTTATAATTTTCTTGCACACTCACAAGAGATGTTAATGATTCCTCTAAAACTCAAACAAAAATAGTTCTTATAAATCCAGAATCTGATATAGTCCTCATAGTTGAAATCTTTAAATTTATCTTCGGGAAGTGTCCTCAAGTCCTCAAGCCCTCCTGAAATTTCAAAGGATATCCTAATATTTGGTTCATGGTGGTGGGTATGTAAGATTCGGCCCGGCCGAACTTAGTGCTGTATATACTTGTTAAATTTCTTCATTCAAACTAACATCCAGGGCACAATTTCTCAAGCAATGCAAATGATCCAAAAAGGGAGTACTTCCGTCCTATGGCAAGCCCATGTAAAATTCATTGGAAATGATCCAAGTTTGCACTACCTCCGGATCACAGATTGGGGATCCGAACTACTTTTTTGGAAGCTCTTTTTTTACTGGGCGGATCAGATAAAATTTGCTTCTCCAGGAGGCTCAGTAAATCATATTAGGGGTGCAGTTTACACGGGGGCTATAAACAATTATTGACCGAGACCAGTTTTTGTTCGCCCACATGACTCAGGAGGCTCATGAAGTAAAATCTGCTAACTAACATAGTTTATATAGAGGATATACCTAAAAGTGGTCTGATATGGCCCATTTGCAATACCATCTACTCTAAATCAATAGAAAATACTTGTGCCAAACTTCAAGCTTGTTGCTTTCGGAAGATAGCAGACGAACGGATGGACATCACAAGATCGACTACAAATTTCACAACGACCACGAATAATTTTCGATTCTCTTCAAACGAAATGACAACATAGTAAACTCCCCATTGGGAGCCACCGTGGTGCAATGGTTAGATGCCCGCCTTGCATACACAAGGTCGTGGGTTCGATTCCTGCTTCGACCGAACACCAAAAAAGTTTTCCAGCGGTGGATTATCCCACCTCAGTAATGCTGAGGGTTTTTAAAGCTTCTCTAATTGGTTTCACTGCAAGGTGGAACGCCGTTCGGACTCGGCTATAAAAAGGAGGTCCCTTGTCATTGAGCTTAACATGGAATCGGGCAGCACTCAGTGATAAGAGAGAAGTTCACCAACACGCAAAGAAAAAAAAAACGTTTGGAAAACGTGTACCGAAAACGTTTTTCTTTTGTTAGAGTTTTTTGAATTGCTTCGAAAATTTTAAACTTTTATCACCAAAAAAATTCGTTTGTTACAAAATTTTTATTTTTTCAATAAAAAAAGTTATTTTTGAAACAACAACACAGTCCATTTAGTTTATATCAAACACTGTTCTTTTCTGACTTTAGGTCTTTAATAAGACACATTTTACAGTTCAAAATTTAATATACTACAATGTAATGTTGAACATTTTTTCGGAATCTTCCGAACATATCTGGAATATATGTAAAAAAAAAAAAAAAACAAAAAAAAAACTTTGGTGGAAGCAGGGATCGAACCCACGACCCTTGGCGTGCAAGGCAGACGTAGCAACCACTGCTCCACGGTGCCAAACTAAGTGTTTGTTTCTGTTAAATAAACTTTGTTTATTCGGTTCGTGGGCGCCGCAAGCTATGCTATATAAATATAACTTATATGGATAATTATCTATTGATGACCATAACAGGTACATAGCTCAGTGGTTAGTGTGTTGGCTTACAAAGTGCATGGTCCGCGGTTCGATTCTCCGTCCAGGCGAAAGGTAAAAAAATTTTAAAAATTTATAAAATCGTATAATTTCTTCTACATTGTTGGTATTACAGCAAAAGGTATTAAGAACTAAAAAACGTCGTGGATGTGAGAAAGATGTGAGGGAAAATGCAATTAGCAAGAAAACAATGTTTTTTTTTTTTTTTTTGAGTTTGTCTTTATGAAATTGTTTTTACATCCTAGAAAAGAATAAACGTTTATCACAAAAAGTATATACTTTTCTTCCAAATACACTTCCTTACAGCGAAAAGCAAATGTGAAACGAACTTTGTTTGTCTAAAATTTCGTTTGGGAGGAAAGAATTATTTTTTGCGTGAATGTGGTATCACAATGGTCTGAATAGTCTAAGTGAACCTGATACATCGGGCTGCCACCTAACCTAACCTAACCTAAACTCCCCATTGTAATTCATGAACAGAATTTAGTTCGACAGCTAAATTAATTTCAGTTAACATACGAGTAAGAATTAAATATGGATTTTTGTTTTTTCATGAGCGTGATTTAGCAGAAATTTTATTCACGCATATTCACGAACCGATTTTATTTCTCACGCACGACAGATTTGTTTCAGTCCCATTTACGCACACTCACGAGAGTGGCTTCAGATGTCGTTCACGACTCACGTGATTCACGCGTGTCACGACAATTTCGTGTCACACGCACACCTCTAGTATGATGGATGATATACAAAAACATAATTTTGTGGAAAATTGTGGGGGGGGGGGGGGGCATTCCGCATTTAGGACACTTTTAGGGCATATAAAGGGTGATTCTTTTGAGGTTAGGATTTTCATGCATTAGTATTTGACAGATCACGTGGGATTTCAGACATGGTGTCAAAGAGAAAGATGCTCAGTATGCTTTGACATTTCATCATGAATACACTTACTAACGAGCAACGCTTGCAAATCATTGAATTTTATTACCAAAATCAGTGGCAGAAAATCCGCTTTTTTATCGACAAATTTTGTTCAGCGATGAGGCTCATTTCTGGTTGAATGGCTACGTAAATAAGCAAAATTGCCGCATTTGGAGTGAAGAGCAACCAGAAGCCGTTCAAGAACTGCCCATGCATCCCGAAAAATGCACTGTTTGGTGTGGTTTGTACGCTGGTGGAATCATTGGACCGTATTTTTTCAAAGATGCTGTTGGACGCAACGTTACGGTGAATGGCGATCGCTATCGTTCGATGCTAACAAACTTTTTGTTGCCAAAAATGGAAGAACTGAACTTGGTTGACATGTGGTTTCAACAAGATGGCGCTACATGCCACACAGCTCGCGATTCTATGGCCATTTTGAGGGAAAACTTCGGAGAACAATTCATCTCAAGAAATGGACCGGTAAGTTGGCCACCAAGATCATGCGATTTGACGCCTTTAGACTATTTTTTGTGGGGCTACGTCAAGTCTAAAGTCTACAGAAATAAGCCAGCAACTATTCCAGCTTTGGAAGACAACATTTCCGAAGAAATTCGGGCTATTCCGGCCGAAATGCTCGAAAAAGTTGCCCAAAATTGGACTTTCCGAATGGACCACCTAAGACGCAGCCGCGGTCAACATTTAAATGAAATTATCTTCAAAAAGTAAATGTCATGGACCAATCTAACGTTTCAAATAAAGAACCGATGAGATTTTGCAAATTTTATGCGTTTTTTTTTTTAAAAGTTATCAAGCTCTTAACAAATCACCCTTTACATACAAAGGCTCCTGGGGCTATTCCCAATTTCAATCGAACACCAAAACATTTGTCAGCGTTGGCTTATCGCCTCTCAGTAATGCTATTGAGATTTCTCAGAGCTTCCAAGCTTTCCTAAGTGATTTCATCGTAATATGAAACGCGGTTCGGACTCGGCTATAAACAGGAGGTCCCTTGTTAGTGGTAAGAGAGAAGTTTACAGCTGTGGTATCACAATTGTCTCAAAGTGTGAGTAAGCCTAAAAAACGGGCTGGCACTATAACTAACCTAAAGCTTCTCTAAAAATAACTGATGCCACTATATCTAACCAAGCTTATGGAGCCGTTGAAGCCATACGAAAATATTATTGTATGCTTAATGGGTTTCACACCCAAAGAAAAATGCCTTCATCCGGAGCGAAGAATCGATACAGTATTAAAAAAAAAAAAAATATCGAATCTTTTTGTTTGCTTTTAAAGAAAAATTTTAAGCGTCGAAAGAAATAATTTTTGGTTTAAAATTTCATTCCTAGGAAAGAAAATTCTTCTTTTAGAGCATGTTATGTGAATATGAAACTGCTCAAACATTTTGTAACGATACTTGTGGAAGCTTGAGAATCTTTTCGAATAGAGAAACATAAAGCATAAGGATTTGATGCAGTTTGACTGAGTAAATAAACTTCTACCAACATTTGTTAGATAATTTTATCTCTGCCAACTTGCTAGCTCTTTTATTGCAAATGCAGGGATTAAATTATCTTTGTTCAATGTTAAGTTGCCTTATGGGTATTTTAATTTCACTACCTTCAATATTATCTGCAACACTGTGCAAGGACCTTAAATAACCCCATTGCGTATATCTATTAATCGTAGATGTGTGTGTAGCCTTTTGTATGTGTGGATGGGTGTGTGTGTGTGTGTGAGTGCTTGTGGGAGATTCGTTAATTTAGCAACACTTTGATTTATTGTCTTTTATGCTTGACTTAAGATTGTTTTTCGTCTCTTAATTTTGAACATTGGATGGGGTTAATTTTTCAAATTCACAGGACGTCTGTCGTCTTGGCTGAGGCTTTAGTAGTTTTGTGTTTGTTTCTTATCATCGTTCAACAATGTTGAAAAGAAGGAGGGTCAGACATTTTTCGGTTAGGCACCTCTCATATCCGTTTCCATAGTTAAATACAATTCAACACATACACATTCAATCTTAATTTGTTTAACAAATTGAGATGGTATTCACAATCATTCGTTTTCTTTTGCTTTTATTGTCCCACTCATCACCGGACCCATCACTGACATCATTATAATCACTTTAATGTTGGGGGTGTTAATGATGATGATGTTTGACTTAGTGTGTGGTAGGGTGAGACAGAGAGAGAGAGCATGTTCTCTCAAACCATTTAGTTATTTGTAGATACCTTTTTCTTGTCCTTGTAATTTATTCATTTAGTTTAGAAATTTAATTTTAATGTCATTTTGTTCGTTTAACTTTTTCACTCACACAGAGAGAGAGGGAGAACGAAAAAAAAAAACAAACCCAACCAAAATCTTTCAATCCTTTCTTATTAAGAGGGTTTACAGAATTTTAATCTATGACATTGACATATGTATTTTTTGTTAAACAAAACCCTGGTTTTACAAAACAACATAATCCCATACAGAAATGAACTTTTGAACATTGCTCGAGAATTGCTGGAGAAAGACAGCGGTGGAAAGTTCGAAGGGCTTACAAGGATTGAAAAATGCCCAAAAACTATCAGGGTCATTTGCTACAAAATTTTTGTAAAACTAAAACAACACCAGGGAATTAAGTTAAACAGCATATCAAACAAGTAGCAATGGTAGCAGTAAAATATCCAGAAACAACAACCATAATAAAGACCATAACATTATTTTAAATGAACTTGAGTTTTGTAAATTAATGAAATATTTGTATTGCTGCTCCTGCTGCTGTTGTTGTTGTTGTTGTGTAAAAGAGTAAATGAAAATAGATGAGGTGTTCATTAAAAGTTTATACAATTAAAGGATTTTCCAAGGATTTCTCATTTTGGGCACAATGATGTATTTAATTACAAAATTGTATACTTGTAGTTATAGAGCTGGAATATAAGTTGGTATTTTTGTGGTCAATATTTAATTGTATTAAGGCAAATAATAATGACTATACTGAAATATAGCTTTAAACCATAGTTTTTAAATAGTCAAAATTAAAACAGAAATATTATTAACTTGCCTGAAAGTTGATATTGATATGGGAGATTTTTATACCCTCCATCATAGGATGGGGGTATATTAACTTTGTCATTCCGTTTGTAACACATCGAAATATTGCTCTAAGATCCCATAAAGTATATATATTCTGGGTCGTGGTGAAATTCTGAGTCGATCTAAGCATGTCCGTCCGTCCGTCCGTCCGTCCGTCCGTCTGTTGAAATCACGCTAACTTCCGAACGAAACAAGCTATCGACTTGAAAATTGGCACAAGTAGTTGTTATCGATGTAGGTCGGATGGTATTGGGCCATATCGGTCCACTTTTACGTATAGCCCCCATATAAAGGGACCCTCAGATTTGGCTTGTGGAGCTTCTAACCGAAGCATATTTCATCCGATCCGGCTGAAATTTGGTATATGGTGTTGGTATATGGTCTCTAACAACCGTGCAAAAATGGTCCATAATTATATATAGCCCCCATATAAACCGATCCCCAGATTTGGCTTGTGGAGCCTCAAAGAGAAGCTAATTTCATCCGATCCGGCTGAAATTTGGTACATGGTGTTGGTATATGGTCTCTAACAATCATGCAAAAATTGGTCCACATCGGTCCATAATTATATATAGCCACCATATAAACCGATCCCCAGATTTGGCTTGCGGAGCCTCAAAGAGAAGCAAATTTCATCCGATACGGCTGAAATTTGGTACATGATGTTGGTATATGGTCTCTAACAACCGTGCAAAAATTGGTCCACATCGGTCCATAATTATATATAGCCCCCATATAAACCGATCCCCAGATTTGGCTTGTGGGGCCTCTAAGAGAAGCATATTTCATCCGATCCGGCTGAAATTTGGTACATGGTGTTGGTATATGGTCTCTAACAATCATGCAAAAATTGGTCCACATCGATCCATAATTATATATAGCCACCATATAAACCGATCCCCAGATTTGGCTTGCGGAGCCTCAAAGAGAAGTGAATTTCATCCGATACGGCTGAAATTTGGTACATGATGTTGGTATATGGTCTCTAACAATCATGCAAAAATTGGTCCACATCGGTCCATAATTATATATAGACCCCATATAAACCGATCTCCAGATTTGGCTTGCGAAGCCTCAAAGAGAAGCAAATTGCATCCGATCCAGCTGAAATTTGGTACATGATATTGGTATATGGTCTCTAACAACCATGCATAAATTGGTCCACATCGGTCCATAATTATATATAGCGCCCATATAAACCGATCCCCAGATTTGGGTTGAGGAGCCTCAAAGAGAAGCAAATTTCATCCGATCCTCCTGAAATTTGGTACATGATATTGTTATATGGTCTCTAATAACCGTGCAAAAATTGGTCCACATCGGTTCATAATTATGTATAGCCCCCATATAAGCCGATCCCCAGATTTGGCTTGCGAAGTCTCCAAGAGAAGCAAATTTCATCCAATCCGGTTGTAATTTTGAACATGGTGTTAGTATATGATCATTAACAACTGTGCCAGAATTGGTCCAATCACACAAAAATTGGTCCATATCGGTTCATAATCATGGTTGCCACTAGAGCCAAAAATAATCTACCAAAATTTTATTTATATAGAAAATTTTGTCAAAATTTTATTTCTATAGAAAATTTTGTCAAAATTTTATTTCTAGAGAAAATTTTGTTAAAATTTTATTCTGTTCATAATAAAATTTTCATCATTGTCAAAATTTTATTTCTATAGAAAATTTTGTTCAAATTTTATTCGGTTCATAATCATGGTTGCTACTCGAGCCAAAAATAATCTACCAAGATTTTAATTCTATAGAATATTTTGTCAAAGTTTATTTCTATAGAAAATTTTGTTAAAATTTTATTTCTGTAGAAATTTTTGTCAACATTTTCTTTCTATAGAAAATTTTGTCAAAATTTTTATTTCTATAGAAAATTTTGTGAAAATTTTATTTCTATAGAAAATTTTGTTAAAATTTTATTTCTGTAGAAAATTTTGTCAAAATTTTATGTCTACTTTGTCAAACTGAATTATATACGTAGTGGATCGATCTTTTTTGATTTAATATATACCACGTATGGACTTACATACAATTTAGAAGATGGTGTTAGGAGGTTTTAAGATACCTTGCCATCGGCAAGCGTTACCGCAACTTAAGTAATTCGATTGTGGATGGCAGTGTTTAGAAGAAGTTTCTACGCAATCCATGATGGAGGGTACATACGCTTCGGCCTGGCCGAACTTACGGCCGTATATACTTGTTTTTTTTTCATTTTTCAGTCCATTATAAGCTGTATCATTAACCCTTTCACTAACGAATTAAAAGTAAAGGGTGATACGGTCAAAATTTGGTCAATATAAACTTGACGTATTTCTTTCAATTTTGCATTTAAAAAACCTGAACACCCCTCATTTTGAAGGTGTGTGTGTGTAGAATGTTGCTCCTATTTTGATTTTGCAATTCACTCTTCAGTTGTCAAAATGCCGTCCAAGCAAGAAGAGCAGCGTATCAAAATTTTGCTCGCGCATCGCGAAAATCCGAGCTACTCGCACGCAAAGCTGGTAAAATCGCTTAAAGTTGCCAAATCAACCGTTACAAATGTAATTAAAGTGTTTGGGGAACGTTTATCGACAGCCAGGAAGTCTGGCTCGGGGGGAAATCGAAAACCGGAAGCCGCTGAGACGACAAAGAGAGTTTCCGGTAGTTTCAAGCGAAACCCTAACCTCTCTCTCCGAGATGCCGCAAATAAGCTGGGTGTATCGTCTACAACCGTGCATCGAGCCAAAAAACGAGCCGTACTATCGACTTACAAGAAGGTAGTGACTCCAAATCGTGATAATAAACAAAATAAGACGGCCAATGCGCGATCCCGAAGGCTGTACATGACGATGCTGACGAAGTTTGACTGCGTGGTAATGGACGACGAAACCTACGTCAAAGCCGACTACAAGCAGCTTCCGGGACAGGAGTTTTATACGGCAAAAGGAAGGGAAAAGGTAGCAGATATTTTCAAGCACATAAAACTGTCAAAGTTTGCAAAGAAATATCTGGTTTGGCAAGCCATATGTATCTGTGGCTTGCACGCAGAGAAGAAACATGATTGTCACAATCGGAGAGCAAAATAATATGATAGCAGCTATTTTTGCGGCGACCATGTAACATTTTAACCTGCAACCATGTTGGCTCAGTGAACGTGGTTCTAAGAAAAATACAATTGTCCTCATCTAAAATGTTATTATATTGATTAAAATAATTTTGTTTGAATGAAAAGACAATGGTCACGATTTGAAATGTTATGGTATTAATTAAAAATGTTTTTCTCCAAGTTAAAAGAACATGGTCACAACCTAAAATGTTTTGATCTTTATGAAAAACTTTTTTCATCGTCGAAAAAAGGACGCCACTTGAGAAAAGAGAACACAAAATTAACTTTATTTGTTTGTTTTTATTTATGTATAAATTAATTCATTTTTTATTTGTATTTATAATGCCGTTCAAGCAAACATCATATATTTTTACACACTCTATTTTATTTCAATTTCAACAATAAATAGTTATTCCATATTGACATCGTGCGCATCAAATGTACAAACGCAGACATCATGTAACTGCAAATAAAAATAAATGATACCATATAGCAAAATGCAGAACAAAAAACAGGTACATGTTTTTCAATTACACTTTCCTTTTTTGTGTTCACATAAAACCACGTGCCATTTCTGAATAAATAAATTAACACAAAACAGTAAATCCGTATTCTCCGTTCATTCCAAGAAACAATCAACACACGACTGACGCGCAAAATGAAAATCGTGTGTACCTGTTCAATGTTTTTATAAAATTCTTTTCGCTGCAAAAAAGTTAAAAAATTAAATGGTCACGAAAAAAATGTAAATGGTCTTTATGGCCATGTAATGGTTCTAGACATGTCTATACTTAACCTATAAAAATACTTTTTTCCCTGTAAAAAAGTAAAAAAATTGAATGGTCAGGTACATGATTTTCCCGACCATTGAATGGTCAAATTCTATCATTTAAATGATAGAACATGTTTGTGGTATTTGAGAACCATTCAAATGCTTATTGCCACCATGCATTTTTCTCCGCTCGAAAACTATTTTTACAAAGACAAAATACATGGTTTTCGCGACAATTACATGCTCTAGATAAGCATTAAATGGATGCGGCAACCATGTCCAAACATGGTTTTTCTGTGCGTGTGAAAAGCAGCATTTTCATAGCTTCCGGGACTGTCAACCAGGAATTTTAGGTGAAAGAGTGTTTGAATAAACGTCTGCTGCCTTTCCTGAAGAAACACGGTTGTTCCGTACTGTTTTGGCCGGATTTGGCATCTTGCCATTACGGTAAAAAGGCCATGGAGTGGTACGCCGCCAACAACGTGCATGTGGTTCCCAAGGACAAGAACCCTCCCAACACGCCAGAGGTCCGCCCAATTGAGAAATACTGGGCTATTGCCAAGCGGAACCTAAAGAAGACCAAAAAAACTGCTAAGGACGAGCAGCAGTTCAAGGCAAACTGGCTTTCTGCGGCGAAGAAGGTGGACAAGGTGGCTGTACAAAATCTGATGGCAGGTGTCAAGCGTGAGGCCCGGCAATTCGGATTTGGAAAAGCGAAAGCCTAACTGAATATTTTTCCTGAATTTTATACTAATTGAACTTGCAAAAGAAATTTAATTTGATTTTTTAAATAAACGATTTCACCGATTTACACGCGTTTTCCCTTGACCAAATTTTGACCGTATCACCCTTTATATTGAAATATAGCTTTAAACCATATTTTTAAATAGTAAAAATTAAAACAGAAATATTATTAACTTGCCTGAAATTTGATATTGATATGGGAGAATTTTTTTCATTTTTCAGTCCATTATAAGCTGTATCATTAACCCTTTCACTAACGAATTAAAAGTAGCCATTGCAAATTTATCTTTTCTTCAGAACTAGCTTACTCTATGAGTAGTGTAGCGATAATCAACCTGGTCCCTACCGCCCACTAGTGGGCGATACGGACGTTTTGGTGGGCGGTAGAATTGTTTCGAAGTGTGTTATATATAGCCCCCATATATACGGATCCCCAGATTTGCATAGCGAAGCCTCCTGGGGGTGCAAAATTTCATCCGATCCGGTTGAAATTTGTTACGTGACGTCAACGTAACAGGTTGGCTGATAAGTCCCCGGTCTGACACATAAATGGCGTCGCTAAGAAAACAGTTTTTACTTTGAAGTACTTTGGCATAATTTGGATTTTGAAACTGGAATTTGTTTGTACATGAACAACAGGTTAGCTGATAAGTCCGCGGTCTGACACATAGATGGCGTCGCTAGTATTAAATGCATATAGTACCAACCTTCAAATAATTCGTGTCAAAATTTGACGTCTGTAAGTCAATTAGTTTGTGAGATAGAGCGTCTTTTGTGAAGCAACTTTTGTTATTGTGAAAAAATGGAAAAACAGGAATTTCGTGTTTTGGGAAAATACTGTTTTCTGAAGGGAAAAAATACGGTGGAAGCAAAAACTTGGCTTGATAATAGTTTCCGGACTCTGCCCCAGGGAAATCAACAATAATTGATTGGTATGCAAAATCAAGCGTGGTGAAATGAGCACGGAGGACGGTGAACGCAGTGGACGCCCGAAAGAGGTGTTTACCGACGAAAACATCAAAAAAATCTACAAAATGATTTTGAATAACCGTAAAATGAAGTTGATCGAGATAGCAGAGGCCTTAAAGATATCAAAGGAACGTGTTGGTCATATCATTCATCAATATGTGGATATGCGGAAGCTCTGTGCAAAATGGGTGCCGCGCGAGCTCACAACAACAACGTGTTGATGATTCTGAGCGGTGTTTGCAGCTGTTAACTCGTAATACACCCGAGTGTTTCCATCGATATGTGACAATGGATGAAACATGGCTCCATCACTATACTCGTGAGTCCAATCGATAGTCGGCTGAATGGACAGCAACCGGTGAACCGCCTCCGAAGCGTGGAAAGACTCAAAAGTCCGCTGGCAAAGTAATGACCTCTGTTTTTTGGCATGCGCATGGAATAATTTTTATCGATTATCTTGAGAAGGGCGTTATTGGAGCGTTCGAAATCGCGGCAAAACGGCCCCATATGAAGAAGAAACAAGTATATAGGGCCGTAAGTTCGGCCAGGCCGAATTTATGTACCCTCCACCATGGATTGCGTATAAACTTCTACGAAAGACTGTCATCCACAAATTTCAACTCACTCGGATGAAATTTGCTCCTCCAAGAGGCTCCAAAATCAAATCTCGGGATCGGTTTATATGGGGGCTATAAATTATTATGGACTGATATGGACCACTTTTGGCATGGTTGTTAAATATCATATACTACGACCACGTACCAAATTTCAACCAGATGGGATGAAATTTGCTTCTCCAAAAGGCACCGGAGGTCAAATCTGCCGATCGGTTTATATTGGAGCTATATATAAATGGACTGATAGGAACCAATTCCTGTTTGGTTGTTGGATACCGTATACTAACATCACGTACCAAATTTCAACCGAATCGGATGAATTTTGCTCTTCCAAAGTGCTCCGGAGGTCAAATCTGGGGATCGGTTTATATGGGTGTTGCATGGGTGTTTGAGGCCATATATTAACATCACGTACCAAATTTCAACTGAATCAGATGAATTTTGGTCTTCCAAGAGGCTCCGAAGGTCAAATCTGGTGATATGTTTATATGGGGGCTATATTTAATTATGAACCGATATGGACCAATTTTGCATGGTCATTAGAGACCATATACTTACATCATGTACCAAATTTCAGCCGGATCGGATGAAATTTGTTTCTCTTAGAGGCTCTGCAAGCCAAATCGGGGGATCGGTTTATATGGGGGCTATATATAATTATGGACCGATATGGACCAATTTTTGCATGGTTGTTAGAGACCATATACTAACCATGTACCAAATTTCAGCCGGATTGGATGAAATTTGCTTCTTTTAAAGGCTCCGCAAGGCAAATCGGGGGGTCCGTTTATATGGGGGCTATACGTAAAAGTGAACCGATATGGCTTATTTGCAATACCATCCGACCTACATCAATAGCAACTACTTGTGCCATGTTTCAAGTCGATAGCTTGTTTCGGTCGGAAGTTAGCGTGATTTCAACAGACGCACGGACGGACATGCTCAGATCGACTCAGAATTTCACCACGACCCAGAATATATATGGGGTCTAAGATCAATATTTCGATGTGTTACAAACGGAATGACAAAGTTAATATACCCCCCATCCTATGGTGGAGGGTCTAAAAAGTGTTGTTCCACCAAGACAAAGCACCGTGCCACAAGTCATTGAGAACGATGGTAAAAATTCATGAATTGGGCTCCGAATTGCTTGCCCACCCACCGTATTCTCCAGGTATGGCCCTCAACGACTTTTTCTTGTTCTCAGACCTCAAAAGTATGCTCGCAGGGAAAAAATTTGGCTGCAATAAAGAGGTGAATGCCGAAACGGAGGCCTATTTTGAGGCAAAACCGAAGGAGTACTACCAAAATGGTACCAAAAAATTGGAATGTCGTTATAATCGTTGTATCGCTCTTGAAGGGAACTATGTTGAATAATAAAAATGAATTTTGACAAAAAAATGCGTTTTTCTTTGTTAGACCGGGGACTTATCAGCCAACCTGTTATGGGCTTTACCCACAATGCAAAATTGGTCTATATCGGTCCATAATTATGTAAGCCCCCATATAAACCGATCCCCAGATTTTACTTTTTGAGCCTTCTGGCAAGCAAATTTCATCCGATCTGGTTGAAATTTGGTACGTGATGTCAATATATGGCCCTTAACAACCATGCAAAATTGTCTATATCGGTCCATAATTATATATAGCCCGATATTTCCGGAAGTGTAAATTTCATTCGATTCGGTTTCAGTCGATTCAGTAGCAGTGAAGTAAGAAATGTAAAACTTTGAAATTTTCCTCTCGTTGTTCTACCTTTGCAACTTCAATAACACAAATTCAAAGGTTTCCAAGAGAAAAGACAAATGAAAAAAAAAAAAAACATTTTCATGCACAACACATTATGCTCATTAATAGCATTTATGATACATCCTTTCCATTCCATTAGGTCACATCATATCTTTGCCACACTGACCATTTGTCCGTCTTGAATTTTTTAACGCAAATTAAAGACCTTAGTCAACATCATGAACATATTATCGCAATGGGTCATAATACTTGCTAATCTTAAACTATGTGGCAATATTTTAGTAGACCACAAAACGATTTGCCATCATATCCGAATGCCATTCGTTTACTTTACTCCTTTATCCTGGTTTATCTTTCAGGGCCCTTCTACTAGAACAACATTGCTCTATAATGGAGTATAGTTTGTGTGTGTGTCAGTGTGGTTTGTATTAAAAAGTGGATTAGAATTGTAAATAAAAATGTGCTTTCGATTAGGATATAGACTCAACAAAGCTTGTCCTTCATGTACGTGGTATGGCAATGAAGTGGTGGAAAAAGATGAAAGCAATACGGCCAAAGGATCGGCTAGGATGAATCTATAAAATATTAGTTTTCAAGTAAAAAATCTGCAGATAGAAAAAAAGTTTGCAAGACGGAATTTGCAAACGTTTGTCTTTTATTATACTATTTTGAATTTCTTAAAAAAATTCAAACTTTTTCTCCAAAACAATTAATTAAAGAGAACAAGTATATACGGCCATAAGTTCGGTCAGACCGAATCTTATGAACCCTCCACAATGGATTGCGTATAAAATTCTACTAAAGACTGTCATCTACAATCGAATTACTTGGTTTGTGGTAACAGTTACCGCCACCGTGGTGCAATGGTTAGCATGCCTGCCTTGTATACACAAGGTCGTGGGTTCGATTCTTGCTTCGGCCGAACACCAAAAAGTTTTTCAGCGTTGGATTATCCCACCTCAGTAATGCTGGTGACATTTCTGAGGGTTTCAAAGCTTCTCTAATAGGTTTCATAGGTTTTATAGGTTTCAAATTTGAAGAACATATTTTTGTTGTCAATGTCTAACTACTTCAAATTTGTAAACTTCAAATTTCGTAAAAGTGTGTATATTGGATCAGAATAGAACCCTATTGTTTTCGGAAGAAATCATTTCAGATTGATATGTAGCTCCCATATATATCTTTCGCCCGATATGCGTTTATAAGGCTCCAGATGCCAGAGTTTCACCCTGACTTGAATAGAATTTTGCACAGAGAGTACAATTGATTGTACTTTCAAGTGTGGTAAATTTGGTTGAAATCGGTTCAGATATAGATCCCATATATATATGCACTAATAGAAAAAATTACGTTCCATAGTCGTGAACGGACGGTGACAAAATGAAACGGAAACGTTTACAAAAACTCAAAACGGAATGGTCACAATTTCGTCCGTGGGCGTTCACGATTTCATGAAAGGCATTCGTTTTTCCTTGGCTATGAAAAGACTTAAAATAATCGTTACACCATATTATGGCAACTCCGTCGGTGGTGCAATGAGCTAAGGCGACTGTTAACGCGTATGGTGCAGAAAACACAGGTTCGAGTAACGCTATCGGAGATGTTTTTTTAATCAATAAGGTCGTAACCATAACGTTTTTTGGGAGCCACCGTAGTGCAATGGTTAGCATGCCCGCCTTGCATACACAATGTCGTGGGTTCGATTCCTGCTTCGACCGAACACCAAAAAGTTTTTCAGCGGTGGATTATCCCACCTCAGTAATGCTGGTGACATTTCTGAGGGTTTCAAAGCTTCTCTAAGTGGTTTCACTGCAATGTGGAACGCCGTTCGGACTCGGCTATAAAAAGGAGGTCCCTTGTCATTGAGTTTAACATGGAATCGGGCATCACTCAGTGATAAGAGAGAAGTTCACCAATGTGGTATCACAATGGACTGAATAGTCTAAGTGAGCCTGATACATCGGGCTGCCATCTAACCTAACCTAACCTAACCATAACGTTTTCAGATCATGAACGCTGGTTGTTGTTTTGACAACGCATGGTGTCATTTTATCGTTGTCAGATTGACACCGTTTGTTCACAGTTTGACACCACATGTGCGTTGATTCACTTTCATGAACGAATCGTTTTGAAATGAGCACGCCGTGCATGCGTTTTTCTATGAGTGTGTATATATCCTTCGCGCGATTGGACACATGTGACCACAGAGGCCAAAGTTTTACTCCGATTTATGTGAAATTGTTCAGGGAGTAGAAAAATTTTTACATGTGGATATTTTGGTCATATTTGTCCAAATTTGGTTTGGTCATATTTGTCTAAAGCTAACCAGATTTTAACCAAATTTGACATGTAAAATCACGTAAATCGGATTAAAACTTTGACTTCTGTGGTCATATGAGGGGAAAATGGTCGAAATATATATATATATATATATATATATATATATATATATATATATATATATATATATATATATATATATATGAGGGGAAAATGGTCTAAATATATATATATATAAATATATAAATATATATATATATATATATATATATATATATATATATATATATATATATATATATATATATATATATATATATATATATATATATATATATATATATATATATATATATATATATATATATATATATATATATATATATATATATATATATATATATTTAGACCATTTTCCCCTCATATGACCACAGAAGTCAAAGTTTTAATCCGATTTACGTGATTTTACATGTCAAATTTGGTTAAAATCTGGTTAGCTTTAGACAAATATGACCAAACCAAATTTGGACAAATATGACCAAAATATCCACATGTAAAAATTACTCAAATTTTCCTAATATATGTTATATCTATCGACCGCTCAATCATAAATACACGTTTGCGAAGTTGCCTAAAAAGTCGATCCCATATTTTTTGTAGAAGTCTAATAAATTTTGTCCAGATCAGGTCAGAATTAAATGTCCACAGAAAAAAATTGTCCCGAAAAGTAATCCAATGGAGTTTTAAAAAATATTCCATTAAAAATTTTATTGATTCAACAAATTTTTTAACCCTCCGATGAGTGACAGTTCTGAACTTCACGGCCGTATGAAAAGGTTCCTACGGACTTTTTTTGTAAATCATGTTTTTTCATATAAAATTTCTTTTTTTTTTTGATTTTTATTGTTTATAACTAAATTCCACATTTATAATTATCAATATAAATTTCTTCATCCATAAAATCAGCAAATCTACTATCAGTTGCACGCCTTTCATCCGCAGTCATTTGCTGGTAACGTGTACTACGGCGTACAACAATTTCAGCAACGTCCAAATTACTTGCATTTGCCATATTTATATTTTTGTTTCTATCTCACGCGAGTTTACTCTTCGCTGTCTAAACTTTGACTGATTTGGTTTACGAAACTACAACTTCTTTTATACTCCTTCGTCCGTCTACCTGAACTCAAAGACATTTAGGGATTACTTCACAGTGAGAAAAAATATTCATAAAAAAAACAACAAACACATACATTCGGTGCACACGTACTTTTGTTGCTCTCTCAATGACGACTAAAAAATATGTGTGTATTTTTGTTCTTCGAAATTCGAATGTGTATTTTTGATCTTAGAATTTTTTCTTAGAATTTTTTGTTTTTATCATCATCCCTAATGTCTTTGAGTTTAGGTCTTTGTGTTCAGAACAAGTAAATTATGTGTTGAAACAATAAAAAAAAAATTATAATGGTGCCCAAAAACATGCATTTATTAGTGAAATTCAGTACAAGGCCCATACGCACCTATTCACACGTCCGTGTACTATTCTCACTAAAACCTCAATAACTCCTAAAGTAATGATCCGATCGGCTTGATTTGTTTCCAAAAGATGCGCAACAAAATACTCTTGGAGTGGGTTGCACTGGCCGAAGTAGGAGTAATTTCAGTTTGAAAAGGCAAAAAGGTCCCTAGGTACCTTCTCACTCATCGGAGGGTTAATTGAAACAAAAATTAATAGTATCAATTAATTTTTGAATTGACTTTCAATTAATTTTTTAATTCATACTAATATTTCTGTGATTGAAGACATTTCAATTAAAAAATTAATTGGATCAATTAATTTCGTGATTGAATCGGAAAGAGAGAACTATTTCTCATATCACCCTCGTTAGCAAGGGGACTCCATACGATGTTGGGAGTATAAAATCAACAACAAATAAATGAATTGATGATGATTTTGATTTAGAATTTCACTCGATTCCTTTCATGGCTTAGGACACCATCACTATGTGAGAGTCAGGCCAATATAGAATCACTGAAATATACATACTCACAAACAAACATTTATGTACACATTCAAATGCCTACACCCACTCACATACAGCAACATTTGAAATTTAAATGTGAACTAACTCAGCCTTGGCTAGAGTATATGTATGTTAAGGTCTGCTCTCTGTATATTGTCCCTCTAGAGGGCGGCCGGATGAAGCACAACAGAAAGGGGAAAAATCGAAACAGAAAAGATTTTAAAATCCAATAAATTTATATGAATTTGCTACAACAACAGCAATGGCGTATACAATGACACACTCAAACACACACACACGCGGAGTAGAAAAATGTTATATTGGTATATCAGGGAGGGACAATGAAGGCAAAGGACATATTACAAAATGGATACTGCGACACAAAACAATGACAGGCATAATAGTAGTGATATTAAAAAAAATAGATATCCTTTGGATTGGATTTGGATTTCTGATCACACAAGCACACACACACATTAGCAGCTTAAGTTGGAATAAAACCAATAGAGAGCCATCTGCAATAACAACACTGATGATTACTAGCATCTATGACAACACAACACTGTCTAATGTTAAAAGAGATTATAGAACGCTAATGTGTGTGGGTGTGTGTGTGGCAAGGATAGCTCTGGAGGGCAAGGTGAAATTCCAACATACCTGAGTGACGAAAAAAAGCAGATGTACCGTACATAGTGGCCCATGTTGTTTTATCCAAACTTCAAACATCATCCATGTAAAGACCCGTAGTAGTAAACCTCCAATACGTAGGATACAGCAAATCTATTATGTCTTTATTTTTATGAGTCACGTTTCTCTCCGGTGGCTCAAAATAAATATCCATTAAGGTGTAAACAAATACAAATACATTGGTCTACGTGTGCGTACATTTTATGGAGAGTTTTTTAAAGCGATGGGTGCGTGCTTGTATATGTGTGGGTGTGCTTATGCTGCAGAGATAGTATGAGTTTAAGGCACCTGTGTATTGTATCTCCTTAGAAGGTGCTTACGGTAGAGGTCCTTTTCGTAATAAAGTTCGAAATGTGCCAAGTACATTAGGTTGTATCATTTATAAAAACTTAAATGGTTTTCCAACAAGAGGTGTGAAGTGCCGTCTTGGGATGATCGACACTTTGGTATTGTTTGGCGCCAACCTTACTCTCCCAGGCGAAAAACACCAACGCATTGAGATCTACAGTTTTTGGTGGATACTGTGCCCAGTGTTGCCAATGTTTGTAGCTCTTGTCCCAAAATTATGATGCTTTCGTCCCCAAAAATTCTCATTATACCCTTCCCCACTACTGTGGTACAGGGTATAATAAGTTTGTGCATTTATATGTAACGCCAAGAAGGAAAAGTCTGAGACACATCGTTTAGTATATCGATCGTCTTAGAATTAAATTCTGAGTCGATTTAGCGATGTCCGTCCGTCCGTCTGTCTGTCTGTTCATGTATTTTTGTGTACAAAGTACAGGTCGCAGTTTCAGCCCGATCGTCCTCAAATTTGGCATAGGGTCGTTTTTTTTGGGACAGAGACAATCGTTATTGATTTTGAAAAATCGGTTCAGATTTAGATATAGCTGCCATATATATTTATCCCCGATCTGGTCATATTTGGCCTGTTTATCAACCGATTTTCTTCAAATTCCGTACATCCGAATGTCACGAAAAACTTGCAAAATATCAGCCACATCGGTTCAGATGTAGACATAGCTTCCATATATATTTTTCGTCCGATTTAGACTCATATGACCACAGAGGCCAAAGTTTACTACTGATTTTCGTGAAATTTTGCATAGAGAGTAGAATTGACATTTTAGCATTGCTTGGCAAATTTGATTTAAATATAATATAGATATAGAATTTATATATAATATAGATTCTTTATATATATATATATATATATATATATATATATATATATATATATATATATATATATATATATATATATATATATATATATATATATATATATATATATATATATATATGTACCAAATTTCAACTGACTCGTATGAAATTTGCTCCTCCAAGAGGCTCCAAAACCAATTCTTGGGATCGGTTTATATGGGGGCTATATATAATTATAGACTGATATGGACCACTTTTGGTATGTTTGTTAAATATCATATACTACCACCACGTACCAAATTTCAACCAGATCGGATGAATTTTGCTCCTGCAAGAGGCGTCGGAGGTCAAATCTGGGGATCGGTTTATATAGGGGCTATATATAACTATGGACCGATATGGACCAATTCTTGCATGGTTGTTAGATACCATATACTAACACCACGTATCAAATTTCTACCGGATCGGATAAATTTTGCTCCTGCAAGAGGCGTCGGAGGTCAAATCTGGGGATCGGTTTATATAGGGGCTATATATAATTATGGTCCAATATGGACCAACTTTTGCATGGTTGTTAGAGACCATATACTACTACCACGTACCAAATTTCAACCGGATCGGATGAATTTTGCTCCTCTAAGAGTCTCCAGAGGTCAAATCTGGGAATCGGTTTATATGGGGGCTATATATAATTATGAGGGAGCCACCGTGGTGCAATGGTTAGCATGCCCGCCTTGCATACACAAGGTCGTGGGTTCGATTCCTGCTTCGACCGAACACCAAAAAGTTGTTCAGCGGTGGATTATCCCACCTCAGTAATGCTGGTGATATTTCTGAGGGTTTCAAAGCTTCTCTAAGTGGTTTCACTGCAATGTGGAACGCCGTTCGGACTCGGCTATAAAAAGGAGGTCCTTTGTCATTGAGCTTAACATGGAATCGGGCAGCACTCAGTGATAAGAGAGAAGTTCACCAATGTGGTATCACAATGGACTGAATAGTCTAAGTGAGCCTGATACATCGGGCTGCCACCTAACCTAACCTAACCTATATATAATTATGGACCGATGTGGACCAATTTTTGCATGGTTGTTAGAGACAATATACTTACACCATGTACCAGATTTGCTGGTGACATTTCGGAGTGTTTCAAAGCTTCTCTAAGTGGTTTCTCTGCAATATGTGGAACGCCGTTCGGACTCGTCTATAAAAAGGAGGTCCTTTGTCATTGAGCTTAACATGGCATCGGGCAGCACTCAGTGATAAGAGAGAAGTTCACCACTGTGGTATCACAATGGACTGAATATTCTAAGCGAGCCTGATACATCGGGCTGCCACCTAACCTATCTCCAGCCCTCTATTCTGCGTTGACTATTTGATAGGGTCTCCAAAACCGATACCGGTAAACCTAATAACTCTGATTCAAACCTTACAAAAACTGAAACCGGATAACAGCATTGTAATTTTAGGTTAATCTGAAAACCTGGTGCAACCATCGATTTTTCTTATTACCAGGTATATTTATAGATAAGCTCATTCAAACTTTTTTCTTCATCTTCGTCCCCGGTATAAACACTTAAAAAATGTCCTTAAAATGTCATTTTTGCATGACATAGAAAACGCAAAGATTGACGAAAAGTTAATAAACTTTTCAATGAAGGCGGTTTATCGTTAGAGTTAGGTGATTCGACTTGAAAATGGGTATCTTTACATAAAATAATATTCCGTTGAGCTCAGGCGAATTTTGCTAAGATAAATCTAAAAAACATTCGTCAATTTTAATTTTTATCTATAAAAGCTTTTTTCATTATACCCTGCGCCACACTGTGGAACAGGGTATTATAAGTTAGTGCATATGTTTGTAACACCCAGAAGGAGACGAGATAGACACATGGTGTCTTTGGCAATAATGCTCAGGGTGGGTCCCTGAGTCGATATAACCGTCTGTCTGTGAACACATTTTTGTGATCAAAGTCTAGGTCGCAATTTAAGTCCAATCGCCTTCAAATTTGGCACATGTTCCTAAATTGGTTCAGAATAGAACCCTATTGATTTTGGAAGAAATCGGTTCAGATTTAGATATAGCTCCCATATATATATTTCGCCCGATATGCACTAATATGGACCCAGCAGCCAGAGTTTTATACCGATTTGCTTGAAATTTTGTACAAACATAACACTTAGTCGTATAGTCAAGTGTGCAAAATTTGATTGAAATCGGTTTAGATTTAGATATAGCTCCCATATATATCTTTCGCCCGATATGGACTTATATGGCCCCAGAAGCCAGATTTTTGGCCGAATTTGGTTGAAATTTTGCACTAGGAGTACAATTAGTAGTATAGTCAAGTGTGAAAAATTTTATTGAAATCGGTTCAGATTTAGATATAGCTCCCATATATATCTTTCGCCCGATATGGACTAATATGGTCCTAAAAGCCAGAGTTTTGGTCCAATTTGGTTGAAATTTTGCACAGGGAGTAGATTTAGCATTGTAGCTATGCGTGCCAAATTTGGTTGAAATCTATTCAGTTATAGATATAGCTCCCATATATATGTTTTTCTGATTTCGACAAAAATGGTCAAAATACCAACATTTTCCTTGTAAAATCGCCACTGCTTAGTCGAAAAGTTGTAAAAATGACTCTAATTTTCCTAAACTTGTAATACATATATATCGAGCGATAAATTATAAATAAACTTTTGCGAAGTTTCCTTAAAATTGCTTCAGATTTAAATGTTTCCCATATTTTTTTACTAACATTGTGTTCCACCCTAATGCATTAGCCGACTTAAAATTTGAGTCTATAGATTTTGTAGAAGTCCTATCAAATTCTGTCTAGATCGAGTGATATTGAAATGTATGTATTTGGGACAAACCTTTATTTATAGCTCCCAACACATTTGATGAATGTGATATCGAAATCGAATCGAAAATTTAGATCTACAAAGTGGTGCAGGGTATAATATAGTCGGCCCCGCCCGACTTTAAACTTTCCTTACTTGTTTTTTTTTTGTTAATTTTTATCTGTAAAAGATTTTTTCTTTTTTACCAATACAGTCTATTGTTCATTGCACGCGGAATACGGAATACATTTATACACGGATTAATTCGTTAGTTCACTCACTCACCCACTCAGTGATTCAGATCAGATTGGAATTGGATGAGATGGGTATTTGTATTTATTTCCCTTTAAGATGTCTATAAATCAATTGTCAGTGGGTAATTATATAAAATTACGTGGTATTTACTTTTAAATGAATTAACAACGATTACATTGGTGGCAAGGAATGAAAATGAGATGTGAATCCTTAATTCAATCAATACGTTTAACATATGGTTGAAACTTAGTTTCGGAAGTTTATCAATTCGGATTTCAATTAAAACCAATATAACATTGATATTTTAAAATTATACAATATATATTTTTTTTTTCATTTTGTAGGTAAGTGCACCTTTAACTGAATGTAGACGAAGAAAGAAGAGTAAATTTAAAGTAAGTTCAATCTAACAATTTTATAGTATTATGCTAGCAATAGTATTAGTTTTAGTTTATTTATTTCAAAACGTGGGGTTTATTTTTATTAAAATTGGAAGTAAATTTTCTAAATGTAAAGACATAACGAAATAATATTTTCAAAAAATGTCCCGATGAAGTCTTTCAATGAAAAGAAGAAATGCTGAAAAAAATTTTTTTATTGTTTTCATCAACAATTATTAATTGTGAAAGTCTAAATACAGGTCGAATATAATAACAAGTATATACGGCCAGGCCGAAGTTTATGTACCCTCCACCATGGATTGTGTAGAAACTTCTACTGAAGACTGTCATCCACAATCGAATTACTTGGGTTGCGGTAGCACTTGCCGATGGCAAGGTATGGTAAAACTTCCTAACACCGTCTACTAAATTGCAAGATAGTCCAAACGTGGTATATATTAAACTAAAAAAGACCGATTAAATACGTATATAATTAAGTTTGACAAAATTTTTTATAGAAATAAAATTTTGACAAAACTTTCTATAGAAATAAAATTTTGCCAAAATAAAATTTTGACAACACTTTCTATAGAAGTAAAATTTGGACAAAATTTTCTATAGAAATAAAATTTTGACAAAATTTTCTATAGAACAAAAATTTTGACAAAATCTTCTATAGAAATAAAATTTTGACAAATTTTTTATAGAAATAAAATTTTGACAAAATTTTCTATAGAAATAAAATTTTGACAAAATTTTCTATAGAAATAAAATTTTGACAAAATTTTTTATAGAAATAAAATTTTGGCAAAATTTTCTATAGAAATAAAAATTTGACAAAATTTTCTATAGAAATAAAATTTTGACAAAATTGTCTATAGAAATAAAATTGTGACAAAATTTTCTATAGAAATAAAATTTTGACAAAATTTTCTATAGAAATAAAATTTTGGTATATTATTTTTGGCTCGAGTGGCAACCATGATTATGAACCGATATGGACCAATTTTTGTGTGATTGGGAATCGGCTATATATACCCAGCAAAAAAAATTTTGAAGTTCTTCCAAAGGCACAACTTTAAAAGCAATTTCAGAAGATGCACTCCCAATGATGTTCTTTATTTTCACTACCTAGGAAGTTCTTTTAATTCAATTTTTTATAACTTGGTTTTTTCATACTTTTAATGGGTAATTTTAACTTTTTTTGCTTCAAATAGGTTAAAAACAGTGGTACAAAATGGTAAAATGGTACAAATCATTTAAATTTTGTCGAAAAAAAAATGCTAAATCCAATCTAAAAAAAATGTGAATTTTTGAAAATATTTGAGATCAAACGTTTCCGACAAGGGTTAGAATCCATTAAAATTATAAAAAAATATAAAAAATATTTATTTGACAAAATATCACAGAATTTTTTTAATTTACATCCAAAACATTGAATTCGGATCAAACCTAAAGAAGTGATGCAAACTCAGTGCAACGGCTGTTGAAATGGAGGACTTCCGTCCTATGACAAGCCCATGTTAAATTCATCGCTTCTGCGTCAATTTTGCACCACTTCCGTATCCAAAAAGAACATTTTCATTACTTTTTGGCGACGCTTTTTTTGCTGGGTAACTATATACCGATATGGACCAATTTTGGAATGGTTATTAGCGGCCATATACTGACACGTACCAAATTTCAATTGGATCGGATGAATTTTGCTCCTGCAAGAGGCTCCGGAGATCAAATCTGGGGATCGCTTTATATGGGGGCTGTATATAATTATGGACCGATATGGACCAATTTGTGCATGGTTGTTGGAGACCATATACTTATACCATGTACCAAATTTCAGCCGGATCGGATGAAATTTGCTTCTCTTAGAGGCACCGCAAGCCAAATCGGGGGATCGGTTTATATGGGGGCTATATATAATTATGGACCGATGTGGACCAATTTTGGTATGCTTGTTATATACCATATACTAGTACTATTTACCAAATTTCAGCCGGATCAGGTAAAATTTGCTTCTCTTAGAGACTCCGCAAGCCAAATCTGGGGATCTGTTTATATGGGGGCTATATGTAATTATGGACCGATTTGGACCGATTTGTTTGCATGGTTGTGAGAGATTATATACAAACACCATGTATCAAATGTCAACCGTATCGGATGAATTTTGCTCCTCCAACAGGCTCCGCAAGCCAAATCTGAGCGTCGATTTATATGGGGGCTATTCGTAAAAGTGGTCCGATACCATCCGACCTACATCAATAACAACTACTTGTGCCAAGTTTCAAGTCGATAGTTTGTTTCGTTCGGAAGTTAGCGTGATTTCAACAGACGGACGGACATGCTTAGATCGACTCGGAATATATATACTTTATGGGGTCTTAGAGCAATATTTCGATGTGTTGATAACGGAATGACAAAGTTAATATACCCCCCATCCTATGGTGGAGGATATAAAAAACATTTAAAATATATTCCCACATGTTCCGATATTCGGAACCGCAAATCGCAAGCGTTTATTTTTCTTGTAACGAAAAAATCGAAAGCATACTCCAATGCTATTTTATTTACCAAAAATTAAGTTTAAAAGTTTCAGGGTTAAGAAATTATGACCAAACGAAAATTTTGCGATTCTGAATTTCAGAACCTAGGGGATTAATTTTTACTTAATTTAAAACAATATATTCTTTTATATATTTTCTTAAAATTAGGATACGAAATCTTTTATATAAAGTTTATTTTTTTTTTTCAATGACATTATTTAGTTATTTTTATAATACAAAATACAACTGGGTCTTGATTAATTTGTCCTTATTTATAGTGGGAGTGGATAAAGAGTTTTTGTTTTACATTTCTCACCCCCATTTTCATGAAGCTCCGTTAGTGATCCGTTAGCTAACGAACTTTTAAACCATACTATGGACATATCTGTCATCTTGCCTATATATTCCACATGCCAGTTAGAAATTTAACCGCTGAAAAATTTTCAGTTAGAGTTAACCGGAAAAAAGATATTGGCAATTTACTTTCTGTTAACTGGCAGTTAGAGCCTAACGGAGCTACATAAAAATGGCCGTCAGTCGTATATGTACTCGGCAAATGTCAATCTTACTGCTGTCTTTCCTGATGTTCTTTTTTACATTTCCTTTTTTATTGTATGCACATTATGTTTTTTACAATTTATGTTTTTTACAATTTTACAATTAAATAATTGAATTTCCTGATCTTTATAAGGTATTTGTAATGTACGCATCTCTATAGTATGTTATTCGTCGTACCCAAGAAACATTAGGGTGGGGGAGGGAATTACATAACAAAAAAAATCGTATGTAATTCCTGCCAACATTCGAACAGTGAAAAAAGCATGCTCTATTCCAAAGATTTTGTCTTTACACTAGTGAATTTCGAATTGAATACGAATCAAAGAAGCGGAGGTGCCTTTTAAAACACAATTTGAGTTTTGCGTTGTTGATTCTACGAAACAAATTTTAATTAATTTGTTTTTTCAGTTTTTTTTCTTCATGAGCTATCAATGCATTAAAAACGTGTTACGACAATTTAAATCCAAGTTCAGACTTGACTTCAAGTGGACATTATGCTACGTTTCACCTCTTTAAAATATAGTATAGAAAAAAGTCTACTTTCGAATGATTTGTTGCTTTGTAGTCGAAATATAAAAAGTGAACAAATTTGAAGACGATTTCATAAATTTTGAAGAATTTTCAATTAAATTTATAGTCAAGTTGATCTTAGTCAAACAACATTTTCCTTCATGTAAAGATACCTATTTTTGATTCGAATCACTTAAGGACAAAAATTTCATTGAAAAGTTCATCGTTTAAGAAATTTATAAAATTTCATAATTTCTTTAACATTGTTTGTACACTGTTAGAAAAATATGTTTTTCATACGTTTCGATATAAACAAAATGTGTTTCGGGCACAATTTTTAAACACAATATATTTAAGTGCAAACATGTAATGTTCATAAACTAACACTAAATGTTTGGGACACATATGTTAATATGTTAGAATATATTATGTTTGGGGCATGAATGTTTCATAAAAATAATATGTGTGAATGTAAACATATATAAATTTACAAATTTCGAGTAAACATATATTTGTTGTGATATATTATTCAGAGAGAGTATAGAAAAAGAAATAGAGATGGAAATCGGGAGGGTTGACGAAAGATATCAACATAACACAGCGAGAGAATTAAAAGAGAGCAACTTCTGTGAAAGTGCTTGTATGTTGTTTCGCTGTTTTATAATAAGGGTAAAAATGAAATTAAGTACAAAACGATAAGTTTTAAATGCGTTTAAAATGGTGTTAAATGCTAGTAAAAAACTGTTCACGTCTAACTAAATTATAAAATTATTTATGTATGTTTATTATAAAATTATTTATGTATGTTTAGACTCAACGCCACGTTCTTTTTTTATTAGAGTTTTTGAATTCCTTCCAAAATTTCAAGCTGTTATACCAAAAGCTCAGTCCATTTCGTTTATATCAAGCACTGTTCTTTTCTGACTGTAAATCTTTAATAACACACATTTCGAAGTTTCATTGTAAAAATTTAATTTAATAATATAAAAATATAAATACAAAAATTAAAAAAATTGGTGTTCGGTCGGAGTAGGGATTGAACCCAGGACCCTTTGCTTGCAAGGCGGACATGCTAACCACTGCTCCACGTGGCCCACAAATATATGTTTCTGTTGAATAATGTTTTGTTTGCATCGGCTCGTGGGCGCTGCAAACTATGCTATATAAATGTAACTTATAACGATAATTGTCTATTGGTAACTATAATAGCTACGTAGCCCAGTGGTAGTGTGTTGGCTTACAAATTGCATGGTTCGATTCTCAGTCCAGGCGAAAGGTAAAATTAAAAAAAAAAATATAAAATTGAATAATTTCTTCAACATTATTACAGAAAAATGTGCCAAGAACTAAAAAATCTCGTCGAAGTGAAAATTATGTGAGGGAATGATCACAATTTTCTTTGGGGAAAATTCTTCCAAGCATATAATATTTTTGGGCTCAAAATGCTTCCAAACATATAATATGTTCACATAAAACAAACATATTAATGTTTCAGCAGTATCCAATATATGTGCTTCCTGCAAAATATGTTTGGAACATATGTTAGAGAAGCGATTTTTTTCTGAGGGTGTACTACAAAAAAAGGTGCTAAGAACTTAAAAATCTCGTGGAAGTGAGAAAGAAAGGAAGTGAGGGAATATGCAATTAAGTAGAAATAAATTTTTTTGAGCACAATCTTCTTTGGGAGAAATTTCTTCCAAGCATATAATATTTTTGGGCTCAAATGCTTCCAAACATATAACATATTCACATAAGACAAACATAATAATATTTGGGCAATATGCAATAATATATGTGCTTCCTGCAAAATACATATGTTTGGAACATAGTTAGAAAATCGATTTTTTTTTTCGAAGGTGTACCGACTTTCGTTATTTCCGATCAAAAGCTATTCCAAATTGAAAAGTATTTGAAAAAAACAAAATGCTCGGCTTTACTTACCAGAGAGGTCAGCTGAAAATATATATACGATGTGTTACCAAAATGTAAGATCTACTGATGGTAATAGTGTCGCCAATTATGGATTCAATCCCAGTTTCGCACAAACACCAAAAATTCTTCAGCAGTAGATTATCCCTTCTCAGTAATGCCGAGTATTTCAAAGCGTCTCTAAGTTGTTTCACCGTAATGTGATACGCCGTTCGGACTCGGCTATAGAAAGGAAGTTCCTTGTTCTAGAATCGGGCAGCACTCTTTGAAGTTCATCACCATTGGTATCGTAATGCACTGAATGAGCCTAAATAATGGACTGACCTAACCTAACGTAACGGCCGGTGGTCGCCCCCGTTCGTATTGATCGACAGTGGCGTCCAAAAAAATGCTGCATTTTTATACATGTTTACCGTCCAAAAATAACATTTTGCTCCTAAAACATATTTGGGGCGATCCTATTCCATTTGTGCGTGCAGCAAGCAGGATCAAAGGGGATGGAATAGAGGATATTCAGAGATCGAACAGTGCCGGAAATGACAACTCCTATTGCGAAACACCCTGTTTCGTTCTAGGGGGTCTTGACATCCTATCCCTAAATTCCACATACGACTGGCACCCGCACAGATAATTTAGAACCAAACGCTTGGTTCCTACCTATAGGGACGTATTTTCGATGTCCTCGAAGAGGATAGTGTATGGTGCCAAAGAAATATTTGTAAATTCCTATTTATTTGTTCTCCTTGGAAGTACGAAAGTTTTTTAAACCAAAACAAGTATATACACCATGAATCAAATATAATAGTTTACTTTGAAAACTCTTCGTCGTAGCGCTTAACTTGATAATATATAGCATTTTAGGGGGTTTAATGACAAATTTTCTCCCACGCTTTCCGAAAAAAAAAAATTAAGATTTCACCTATGAAGACCAGATCAGATTCTGGATTTATGAGAACCAATTTTATGTGAGTTTTAGAGAAATCATAAACATATCGTGTATATGATGAAATAACGCCTTGATTTGAAATCTTAAATCTGTAGATTTTTTCCGCCTTTATTTTAATGAATACGATGAGTAATATCTGGAATTTTTACTTTCAGTTTCAATCAATTTTCATGATCAGTGCACCTGCTATACCCTGAAAGAAGTGTTTTCTTTTCTGAGGTACGAAATTTTAGACAAGCAAAGTTTTCTTTTGACACAAATTTTACAGACAATCGTTGAAACGCTTGTCAAAAATTCGGATTAGTTTGCTCTAAACGAAAATATTTTATACGAAAGGGGAATTTCATTCCGGAGGAAAATATTTTTTCTTTGGGTGTACCTTCAAGAAGTTAAATCGGTCTATATCAATGCCTTGCCAAATGGACCGGTACAAATAAATGCGATACAGATTGTTGAGGGTCAAAAATTCCAGTATATTTACATTTGTGTGCAAATCGGATAAAAACTACGGTTTCTAGATGCCCCAGGAGTTAAATCTAAAGATCGGTCTACGTGGAGGCTATAATAAAACATGGGTCGACACACACCATATTCGGCTGACCTATTTGTGATCAGCCGGATTCCTAGTAATAATTCGGGAGTTAGGTCTATATGGGGGCTATACCAAAACATGGACCAATACTCACCACCTCTTACTGTTTCTCAAATACCTCTAGAATTCCAGTTTCAGACGAATTGGATGAAAACTAAGAATTCTAGAAGCCCAAGAAGTAAAATTGGGACGCTTTATGGTCTCAAAATACCTCTAGATTTCCAATTTCAGGCAAATCGGATAGAAAATACAGTTTCTAGACGCCCAAGAAGCAAAATCGGGAGATCGGTCTATATGGGGGCTACCCCAAAACATGGACCGATACGGACCATTTTCGACACACCTCTTTATGGTCCCAAAATACCTCTAGATTTCCAATTTCAGGCAAATCGGATAGGAAATACAGTTTCTAGAAGCCCAAGAAGCAAAATCGGGAGATCGGTCTATATGGGGGCTATATCAAAACATGGACCGATACGGACCATTTTCCACACACCTCTTTATGGTCCCAAAATACCTCTAGATTTTCAATTTCAAGCAAATCGGATAGAAAATACAGTTTCTAGACGCCCAAGAAGCAAAATCGGGAGATCAGTCTATATAGCGGCTATACCAAAACATGGACCGATACGGACCATTTTCGACACACCTCTTTATGGTCCCAAAATACCTCCAGATTTCCAATTTCAGGCAAATCGGATAGAAAATACAGTTTCTAGACGCCCAAGAAGCAAAATCGGGATATCGATCTATATGGGGGCTATACCGAACCATGGACCGATACGGACCATTTTCGACACACCTCTTTATGGTCCCAAAAAACCTCAAGATTTTCAATTTCAGGCAAGTCGGATAGAAAATACAGTTTCTACACGCCCAAGAAGCAAAATCGGGATATCGATCTATATGGGGGCTATACCGAACCATGGACCGATACGGACCATTTTCGACACACCTCTTTATGGTCCCAAAATACCTCTAGATTTTCAATTTCAGGCAAATCATATAGAAAATACAGTTTCTAAACGCACAAGAAGCAAAATCCGGAGATCGGTCTATATGGCGGCTATACCAAACCATGGACCATTTTCGGCACACCTTTTTATGGTCCTCAAGTACCTCTAGATTTTCAATTTCAGGCAAATTGGATAGAAACTACGGGTTTTATAAGCCCAAGACCCCAAATCGGGAAATCGGTTTATATGGGGACTATGTCAAACCTTGGACCGATATAGCCCATCTTCGAACTTGACTTTCCTGCAAACAAAAAACTAATCTGTGCCAAATTTCGGGACGATAGCGCCATTATTCAAGGCTGTAGCGTGATTACAACAGACAGACGGACATGCTTATATCGTCTTAGAATTTCTCCCTGATCAAGAATATATATATATATATATATATATATATATATATATATATATATATATATATATATATATATATATATATATATATATATATATATATATATATATATATATATATATATATATATATATATATATATATATATACTTTAAATCTATATTTCGATGTGTTACACACGGAATGACAAACTTATTATACCCCCATCACCATTCTATGGTGGTGGGTATAAAAATTAATTTGTTCCACACTGTGGAAAAGGGTATTATAAGTTAGTGCATATGTCTGCAACACCCAGAAGGAGACGAGATAGACACATGGTGTCTTTGGCAAAAATGCTCAGGGTGGGCTCTTGAGTCGATATAGCGATGTCCGTCTGTCCGTGAACACATTTTTATAATCAAAGTCTAGGTCGCAGTTTTAGTCCAATCGACTTCAAATTTGGCACAAGTATGTGCTTTGGCTCAGAATGGATCGCTATTGATTTTGGAAGAAATCGGTTCAGATTTAGATATAGCTCCCATATATATATTTCGCCCGATATGGACTTATATGGTCCCAGAAGCCAGAGTTTTACCCTAATTTGCTTAAAATTTTGCACAACAAGACCAATTAGTACTATGTCAAGTGTGCCAAATTTTATTGAAATCGGTTCAGATTTAGATATAGCTCCCATATATGTCTTTCGCCCGATATGGACTAATAGGGTCCCAGAAGCCAGAGTTTTACCCCAATTTGGTAGAAATATTGCACAGGCAGTAGAATTAGCATTGTAGCTATGCGTGCCAAATTTTGTTGAAATCGGTTCAGATTTAGATATAGCTCCCATATATATCTTTCGCCCGATATGGACTAATACGGTCCCAGAAGCCAGAGTTTTACCCCAATTTGGTTGAAATTTTGCACAGGGAGTAGAATTAGCATTGTAGCTATGCGTGCCAAATTTTGTTGAAATCGGTTCAGATTTAGATATAGCTCCCATATATAGCTTTCGCCCGATTTACACTCATATGACCACAGAGGCCAGTTTTTTGCTCCGATTTAGTTGAAATTTTGCACAGGGAGTAGAATTAGCATTGTTGCTATGCGTGCCAAATTTGGTTGAAATCGGTTCAGATTTAGATATAGCTCCCATATATAGCTTTCGCCCGATTTACACTCATATGACCACAGAGGCCAATTTTTTGCTCCGATTTAGTTGAAATTTTGCACAGGGAGTATAATTAGCGTTGTTGCTGTGCGTGCCAAATTTGGTTGAAATCGGTTCAGATTTAGATATAGCTCCCATATATATGTTTTTCTGATTTTGACAAAAATGGTCAAAATACCAACATTTTCCTTGTTAAATAGCCACTGCTTAGTCGAAAAGTTGTAAAAATGACTCTAATTTTCCTAAACTTCTAATACATATATATCGAGCGATAAATCATAAATAAACTTTTGCAAAGTTTCCTTAAAATTGCTTCAGATTTAAATGTTTCCCATATTTTTTTACTAACATTGTGTTCCAAGCTAGTCTATAGATTTTGTAGAAGTCTAGCAAATTCTGTCCAGATCGAGTGATATTTAAATGTATGTATTTGGGACAAACCTTTATATGTAGCCCCCAACACATTTGACGGATGTGATATGGTATCGAAAATTTAGATCTACAAAGTGGTGCAGGGTATAATATAGTCGGCCCCGCCCGACTTTAGACTTTCCTTACTTGTTTTTGTCATACTTTTGATAAATATTGCTAATCATTTCACAATCAACAAAACCCGATTTTAAATCAAAAATAAGAGCTAGCATTGCCATTTTGTCTAGTTAAGTCTAATTAAATTCGTATTAAATCCAAGAACACAGAAAAAAAAGCTAGCAAGAATGAACAACGATACACGAAAATTGAGCTAAATTATTTTCCACATTTTGAGATTTGCACATAACGTTGTTCAAACCAGGAAAATTTAATGCCCTTGTGTACTTTTTAACTGCAGTTCACGAAATTATATCATCCCATAGAAGAAAAAAAATTAACTAAAAGTAAAGAAAAAAATCATAGCGGCCAAATCATGACCATTTTAACCACACTGTAATTCATTCTTACCATTTTTGGGAATCGTACGAAAGTTTTCTTTTGCTTTATTTCATATTGAACATAAGTGTATGGCCCACTAAGCGTGGGTATAGTTCATCAAATATTTGAGACATACTTAAAAAAAGTAAAAATTCATTGGGCTGTGAAAAATTTCAAAAAAAAAAAAAAATAATAATAAAATGTACCAACAAGTATTTTGTTTGCAATAAAAATAAATTAAATTTCCCATTAGTTTAACTACAGTTTTTTTTTGCGGTGTACTTTTCTCCCTAGTACACAATGAAGGACGAAGTAAATGTAATTAAATATGTGCGTGTGTGTGTGTGGGAGAGATTGTCTATGTATTGTATACATTGCGAGTCTTAAATTATGCCATATGTTGATTTAAGCCAACATAAAATCAATTGATGGGGGCATCAATGAGAGTAGCATTCGATTTTCAATCAGATTTGATGTGTCCACACGATGGTGGCATATACCGCCAATTATTGTGGCAGCATATTGCCTGGCAGCATAATATGTTGCCAATTAATAATGCATGATGATTACATTGATATTTGCTGATGTTTCCCTTTAAGTACACCCTCAAAAAAAATCGCTTCTTTAACATATGTTCCAAACATATTTTGCAGGAAGCACATATATTATTGGATACTGCCGAAACATTATTATGTTTGTTTTATGTGAACATATTATATGTTTGGAAGCATTTTGAGCCCAAAAATATTATATACTTGGAAGAATTTTTTCCAAAGACGATTGTGCTCATTCCCTAACATACTCGTTATTTTCACTTCCACGAAATATTTTAATTCTTGGCACCTTTTTCTGTAATACAAATAATGTTGAAGAAATTATTCACTTTTATAAATTTTTTAAATTTTACCTTTCGCCTGCACGGAGAATCGAACCGAGGACCATACAGTTTGTAAGCCAACACACTATCCACTGGGCTACGTAGCTGTTATGGTCACCAGCAGATAATTATCGTTATAAGTTACATTTATATAGCATAGTTTGCAGCGCCCACGAGCCCATGCAAACATAACATTATTTAACAGAAACATACATTTGTTTGCCACGTGGAGCAGTGGTTAGCATGTCTGCCTTGCATGCAAAGGGTCGTGGGTTCAATCCCTGCTCCGACCGAACACTTTTTTTTTAATTTACACATTTTTATTTATACTATATTAAATTTTTATAATGAAACTTCGAAATGTGGGTTATTAAAGATTTATAGTCAGTAACAGTGCTTGACATAAATGAAATTGATTGATTTTTGGATAAAATATATATATATATATATATATATATATATATATATATATATATATATATATATATATATATATATATATATATATATATATATATATATATATATATATATATATATTTTGCAAAAATAACAATTTTGTAACAAAAAACTGTTTTTGGTACAAAACTTTAAAATTTGGAAGGAGTTCAAAAACTCTAACAAAAGAAGAACATGGAGTCGAGTGTAAACATACATAAATAATTTTATAATATAAACATAAATTTATTTAGGTTTGAACAGTTTTTTATTAGCATTTAACACCATCGCTCTAAAATGTCTTTTATTTTTCATTAATAATTCATTTTAAAGAAAATAAACTTTTTAAATTGTTTTAGCTGCAAAACTCGAACTTAATGCCCGCTTTTATATTTGAAGGTGTCCGTCAACTCCTCTGGGACTACTTATTAATAAAGAGGAACTAAACTTTGTTTTTATACATTTTACTGTGTAATTTTTCACTATTTCCTCCTTATTTCATTTTACTGTCCCAACTCTAAAAAGAGTATAGTGCCCTTTCGTTATTTTTATGAAGACCCCTGATTTCTTTTAACGCACCAAGAAAAAAATTGTTCCCATAATGCCAAAATGATAAACAAAACACATGTCCACACATACATAAAATGCTGCTCTCAAGGCGAAAACACATGCTTTTTTCAAATGTCTATTCTCTTGGTTCCGAATGTCCATTCTATTTATTCAAATTAAATAATATTTAGACTTAAGCATATCAAATTTTTGGCCTTATCATAAAACAGTTTTCCGAAACAACATACAAGCAGTTTCACAAAAATTTCTCTCTTTGGATTCTTTCGCTGTGTTATGTTGATATCTTTCGTCAACTCTCCCGGTTTCCATCTCTATACTCTCTCTGTCGCTTTGGATAAAATATCACAACATATGTATGTTTAGTCGAAATTTGTAAATTTATATATGTTTGCATTCACACATATGATTTTTATGAAACATTTATGCCCCAAACATAATATATTCTAACATATTAAAATAGATGTCCCAAACATTTAGTGTTAGTTTAGGAACATTACATGTTTGCACTTAAATATATTGTGGTTTAAAATTGTGCCCGAAACACACTTTGTTTATATCGGAACATATGAAAAACATATTTTTCTAAGAGTGTAGTCAATTTTTCATATCCCTAGGCCAGAATCAATCTATGTGGATTACATTTTAAGTCCTTCCATCATATTGTAAGTCGTCCTCATTGAATATTATTCATTTATTTATTTAAACACACAACATATCACACGACTTTGACATATTGTGGTCATGCGGTGTTGATAAGGTTTGAAGTTAAATCATGAAATCATGAATAATTTTTGTTGAAATCAATCGATTACAGGGCTTTAACAATTTCATAACCGTTTCAGGGGAATTGTATTTTTAACTGTTCCATTTGCTAGTGATTTTTTTCTCTTCATTGATTTTTCAATTTAATTTGTTTGGTATAAATTGAGCAACAAAAAAAAAACTACATTGAAATGTTACGATTCAATATGTTAGTATATCAAATTGTAGGTTTCCGATATTGGTCAATCACAAGAAAACAAAAAATCTCATCTCCATTTAGAGTAGCATCTACTAGGGCGATGTGTACAAGGACCTTTAAGCTAAATCCAAAATCTTTGGCAAGAGAGAAATTGATCATTATAATGAACTTGATATTTTGTTCGGGTCCATTTATATATTCTTTTGTTATTTAGAATTTGTTTGTGTTTCTACACAGATACATTTGGAGATCCTTCAATTTACTATTACTTCAATGATTTCCTGTGAGTTCACGTTGTCATTCAGTTACAGAGTTTTCTTTTATGTTTGCATTTACACAATTTTCACTTTTAGTTAATTACCACCGCTGTTGACAATTTTAATTTATAACATAAATATTAGCTTTTTAAATTTAATTACATAAATTTAATTATTGGTATAATTTCAACATTTCATCAAAACCGTTACGAAAAATAATTAAATCCCTCAACAGTATATATGTAAAAGTTTTTGTAATCTGTTGCATTGATGCACATGACAAAATTTTAATCAAATACTAGTGTAAACCGGCCCGCTTCGCTGCGCCTCCCGAAGCATATTATCGTTACCTTAGTCAACTATATCCTTCGATGTGAAAACAAATTCGAAAAGATTTGAATCCTTTTAAAGAGTAGGACAGAGGAAGTCTGGCACAAAAACTGAAGTACTGATTCATCACTCCATAGTTTCCACACATGTTTCATACATTAACAAAAAAAAAAAAAAATCGGACTACTTGCTCTTTCGTCTATATACAGAAATAGGGCGGTTATGCGGATGTAAAACGGACCGGATCTAAGCATTTCCGTCCGTCCATCCGTCTGTTGAAATCACGCTAACATCCGAACGAAACAAGCTATCGACTTGAAACTTGGCACAAGTAGTTACTATTGATCCCGATCTGGCCTGAAATTTGGTGTAAGTATATG